>NC_062213.1:82498543-82811888 GCF_902686445.1 Sciurus carolinensis
TGCTCTTTTATCTCATCCTTTGCTTTGCAAATCATCTTAATTATGTATAATCTGAAGTCCTTTTCTGACATTTCTTCTAACATACTGTCTTTGGATTCTATTAATATAGAATCTAGATTTGTTTGGATCATTTTCTTTCCTTGTTTTTTCATGTTGTTCATATATGTTCCCCTCTAGCAGTGCAGATCTGGGGTATTGCAGATTTCCCCCTATAGGCTTATAGTGGCCCTATAGGTTTCCAAATCCCTTTCTTTAAGGGGAGATCAGTATTAGCAGTGCCCAATTCAGACACTATGCAATCCTAGACCAAATATCCCCTTTGAGGACAATAACAAAATTGTCATAATAAACAGAATGAGTTAAAATATTATTTTCAGTAGAACAAACAGATTTGTAATATGGGCTGCAGTTTCAAATGGCGGACAAAGAGGATGCAGAGGGATGTAGAATGTGGCTGTTAATGGGATAAGAAAAGAATATACAAAAGTTCTAGATAATAGAAAGGGTGAGAATGTAATGAAAAGAAATTGGATGTTAGCATTGAAGAAAGGGAGAAAGAGACTCTGAGGGAACAGGTAAACAAAAGGAAAAGAGAGCAAGAAAAGTAAAGAAATAAGAACTTAAATTTTTTCAATAAGGAGAAAATCTACAGTATAACAGTCATATAGTAATGAAACCTCCCAGTGTTCAGTAGTCTGATGCATGAGAGGTACCTGACAATGAGCTTCAAGCCTCCAGCAGGTGTCTCAGGATGGGATTTCCCCCACCTAAAGATCAGAGCTACAGCTTCCAGGATTATCCAAGATGGCTGTTCTGGCTTCGAAATGTGTTGGCAAATGGGGAGCTGCAGCTCACAGTGTGGACGTGGTCAACTGGAGGTCCTGGAGTCGGGATGTGGTTGGTCAGGCAGGGATCCTGGAGGTCTGGTGTGTTTGGTGTGGTTGCGGGATCCTGGAGGCTGGGTGCAATCAGTTGGTCTGGGGACCTGGTGATAGGGCGAGGTCAGTTGGTCTGGGCATCCTGGCGGCAGGGAGCAGTCAGTCGATGTGAGAGCCCCAGGGTCAGGGAGTGATCAGTTGGGCTGAGGGATCCTGGAGACGGGGCTTAGTCAGTCTGGCCAGGGGTCCTATGGGGCCTGGCTGTTGTCTCAAAATGGCGGCAACCACGTGTAATCAAACCTGCAGGTACTGTGACAGTGAACTTCCAGGCAACAGCAGGCAGCTGGTGCTCCACTGGCGGTCGGCTGTCGGACGATCGGGAGGTGTACCTCGTGGGTTGGGTGATGGATAGGTGTAAGGTAGGCGATGGACAGGCCAGAGGCAGGATGATAGGCGCCTGACAGTGAGCAATCTGCACTCAAAAAAGGCGTCGATATGCTGGCAGACTGCAGGTCATCACAGCAGACAAATGGGGTAAACACCAGGGAATCGATAAGCAGCAAAAACTGCCTCACCAAGAAACAGATATCCTCTGCTTGAAACTGGAGTTATGGAGTGACAAGGAATGCAGTCTCCCTCTAGTCCGCCATCTTGGATCCATATGACATTTATTTTATGAGACTTAACCATCTATAGATTTTAGTATTGACAGGAGTCCTGGGATTAGTCCTCCAAGGATTCAGAGGGAGGAGTACTTTGTTATTCTTTCTAGGTAGAAGAAGGTATAAGTCTGGAAAACTACATGGTATTTGTGTCACTTAGTTACAGTGCTGTGGGTTTATGTGGGTAATGAAATTGTGGAGAAACTTGGGGTAATAAAAATTGGACTTATTATTTCCTGTTGCATTCATTCCATTCTATGAAAAAACATTTTTTGTCTACTCCTTTGCCCATGATTTAAAGTTTTCTTGTCACTGGAACTGGAAATGCTTAAAAAATGGGAGAACTTTTTTTAATGCTCTAAAATTTTGCAAGATGCCATCTCTTTATGCTTGTTTCATACCTTGTACACATTTTCCCAAGTCGTTCTGTACAAAATGAATTAATTCCTTTTATTTGTTGCTTAGTGTTTAATGAATGTCTTAACATACATCAAAATTTATGCAGTCATACTTTATATATGTATCTTAGTACTTGCAGTTCCATTGTCTACTTTTTATAGAATTCCAAAAGCAAACTTGCTGAGTTAAAGGACATATGTTTTTATATTAAGAAATGTCAGATTTATTTCTGAAAATGTAAACTTTACAGTTCCATGAACCATTATGTGAGTACCCATCCATTCCTTCACTTCTTCACCAGTAATTGGTATTACAGATTTGTTTTTGATAGTCTAGTGAGTGAAAATTTAAGTATATTAAATTTATTTTTTATTTACATTTCTCTATTAGTGTGTTTAAGAAACATTTCCTATGGTTGTTGATTATGGTATTTGCTTCTTTGTGTATTATGTATTTATAAACTTTGTCTTTTGATCAATCTTTATGAATCCTCTGCAAATGTTTTCATGATAATGTGGTGAGAGCGATCATCCCACGGCTTTGAACTGCATTGAAATGATTTCATCATTTTACCCTGCAGTAACATATTTGTCTTTTTATGTGCAATTTGTTTATAGTTAAGCAGGCTTCTCATATTCCTGTGGCCCTTATCCTTAATAAGAACAGTTGCTGCATTTTACCCAACCTATTCTGTGTGTGGTACACTTTCAGGTCTTTAGTGTGCACAGCTTTGTTAGTGTGAGAACTTTCTTTAATTTAGCTACTTTCTTTACTCGTATTTAGAACTTTCCTGCTAGGTTAGTTTTATTTAATTTACTTGTTATATTCTTAGGTATTATATACATAAATACATAAAAGTATCATGGATATCTGGATACATGTATGTGTGTTCACATATAGATATATACATATCTAGGTATATGCATGTATGTGTTTGTACCTGCATGTTCACACATGTATTTTGAAGTGTACATCGATAGGTTGGCATATATAGGTGTATACATGTATGGGTATGTATGTATATATATGCAAAATGTATGGCTGTGTACATATATGTGTTTATGCATGAAAACATGTACATGTATGGATGTATTAATATGGTTATGTGCACTCATGTATAGATGTGTGCATGTGTAGGTAGAAATGCTTACCTTAACCAGTCATCACTGTTCTTTTTTTCCCCCCTTTTCCTAAAATGATTTGTTCTCTTTCACTTATTCCTTAATTTATCCTCAAATAATTTTTTTTTCAAATTCACTACTTGTGGAAAATAATATAGAAGATATTTTTTAAACTCAAAAATCTTTCTCTCTGAAAAGTGAAGGCCATCTTACTTATACAGAATTTCTAGATGGTGGTATTCTTTCTCACTCTTTGTACATGTTCCTTTCCTGATATGTAGTCTCTTACACTGAAGTTGGAAGGCTAAATGCTAACCTGGTACCAATCTGGATCATCTTCCTTTTATATTTGTCAGTTTAATTTCTTGGTTTCAATAATGTTTTGGTTTGGACATGAGGTGTACCCTGGAAAGCTCATTGCTATGCAATCAGCAATGTTCAGAAGAGAAATTGTTAGATTGTGAGAGATATAACTTCATCAGTGGACAAATTCATTTGTGGGCTAATAATTTGAATGCATTACCGGGTGGTAACTGTAGGCAGATGGGGCATGACTGGAGGAGGTCACTGAGAGGATTGTGTCTTGTCCCTGGCTTCTCTCTCTCTGCTCCTCAGCTACCAGGAGCTGTGCAATCTTTCTCCACTATGCCCTTCCACTATGATGTTCTGCCTCACCTTAGACCCAGATCAATGGAGTAGGATGACTATGGACTGAGACCTCTGAAGCTATAAGCCCAAAACAAACTTTCCTCCTCTGTGTTGTTCTTTTCAGATATTTTGGTCACAGCCATGGAAAGCTGACTAACACAGACATCATCTGTTTAGCCCTTAGGAAGTCTTTGTCTGCAGCATCTGCAATGTCTTGAACCCTTATGTCATTAATACTTTGATTATTTCAGTCAAACGTTCTTCTGTCTCTGCTGTGCCATGAGACATACTTTGTACCACTTTGTCATACTCTTTCTGGTTCTTCTGGATCCTTGAATGAGCAGCTGTTGATCCTCTCCTGGAACATGGGAATTTGTGCCAGGTTGTGGAGGTGGTTACCTCTATGGCAAAAATGTAGTATAAGTTGAGAGGCTTACTGGGCTAAGCTGTGACATCAGCCATTTCCAGGGCAGGAAGGCATCCCACCTATTCAGTCCTTTCTTGATTTTATGAGAGGTGGAGACATCCAGCAAAGTGAAGATGGTCTCTTTCAGAACAACTTCAGAAATATGAAAATCAAGTCCTTGCAGAGAGAAGCTACCCAGAGTCCTCAGCTCTTGTTGATATGGCTCTTCAGGGACTATGGCCTCAGCAGGAGGATTTTCTGCTTGCTTTTCCTCAGGGTCTCAGTGGCTCTCTTTCCCCATAGACTATGGCTGCCATGTTTTAGTGCATCTTTCCTGGCTGGATAGCTATCCACTGGAGTTGAGATCAGAGTGGCAGGCCCATCTTCAGAGTGCTTATCTTTGGGGTGCTATAGTCCCCAAATTCTTGTGAGCTCCAGGTCTATGTGTTGTTGCTTCTGTGATGAGGATCTACCTGCAGGGACCAGGCCAAGACCTTTCTTCTTGCTTCTTACTGAGCTGTAATATGACCAAGATCTAAGCTCTTCGGGAGAAATAGAGTACTTGAGCTCTCTTGTGTGACAGAGGTAACCAGCATGTCTGGTTGTTGAAGGTCATGGAAGTTCCTGTTTAATCATTTCATGCACATGGTCTTGAAGGCTAAAAATGTACTCAGCACGCTGAGAGAAAACCAGTTTTGATCTGAAGCTAAGGGAAGAACTGGAATTCAGTAATGAAACACTGGTTTCTTTGAAGGTGGAAAGAGCTTTTATATAAATTCACAGGAGTTTCATAAGGGAAAAGCAAAACTGATATTAACTGTGTACTATCATCTGTCCTAGCTCTACATTCTAGTCCAGGAAGAAAGAAGATGTAAATCCCATGAACTTTCAGCCATGTTTTCTAGGAGCCTATTTCATATGTTGTTCAAAGACAAGTTATTAGGATCTTTCATCTTGTACTAAAATCAAACTATGATAGGTTTCCGTGTGGTCATTTTTTTCCTCGTGAAGAAACATGAAATGATTCTCAATTCTCCTTTGATAGGACATTGTATTTACCCCCTAAAGAGGGTTCTTTTTCCAGTGACTCTTCATCTGCACTAAACAGACATTTTCTAACTCTTTATATTCTTTATGGTATGTGATTTAAACTTTCTCTATTTTGATTTTTCATATTCATTATTTTCTTGGAATTGTATAGCTTATCAATATCTTTCTTAAAGTGTGATATCCAAAAGTAAGCTTAGCATCAAGGTGCATTGTAGAAGTAGAACTAAATGTAGAGTCTGATGTATTCTCTTCCTATACAAAGATAAACCCAGAGGTCCTCTGTTGAAAAAGAAACATGCAGTTAGTCTCCCCACATTTTGAGAATTTCCCAACCCTAGGAATTCTATTTGTTCTGTTCTGCTACTGCGAATGAATTGCTTGTGTTTTTTGGGTTTATTTCTCTGTCCATTGAAGTTTGACACACAGGTTTAAACTATTTATTATTTTCTGTCTCTGATTCTGTTAATATGATCAAATTGCATTTAAATGTGTCTGAACAAGTGGAAATGCATCTACTAGGAAATCAGATCTTTTCTACTAGGATGCCTTCAAAGACCACTCCTAGGTATTTCCTGTATAAGTCTGTATAATTTCATTATATTCAAACCACACAACAGTGCATTGGAAGCCATCCTGTGAATCTGGTGATTTGTAACATGCACTACTATCAGTAGTGCAAGAAAATGTTGAAAAATGGCAGAGGCAAGATTGGAGCTCTATAATGCTATTTCCATACATAAACTTGCTTGAATAATGAATGCCCTTGGTATACGTTATATGGGAGAAAACCGGAGTACTTATAATTTAGTTATTTCATATAGCATTTGGAAGGATGAATGCAAGTAGGGTAAAGAAACAATATTCTGATTCAGATCATGGGAGAGTCTTGTCAAAGATGATTTAACCTATTGTTCATGAAGAGGTTTTTATTTTTTAGAGTTCATGAGGAAATGTTTTCCAATTGACAATGTATCTACATTGTCAAAAGCAATTGACAAATTAATATAAAACATACCTAAGCTGTAGGACAGTTGGTGGGTAATTATCAGATGAAAAATTGCATGATTTTAAGTTATTCTCATAGCCAGCAAAAAAGCAATAATTTATTGCAGTACGTATGTACTAGGAAAGAGTAAATGCCCAGTGAAAATATGAAGAAAAACCTGAGGAATGAAGGGAAATCTGAACATCTCTTTTTCAAAGTATTGATTGACTTAATTTGATGTTAAACTAAATCTTGTGAGGCAAATGCTGTATATGTAATTATCAAAAGACAAGAGAAGTCATGAATGGAAGGAAGGTCAT
This sequence comes from Sciurus carolinensis, assembly GCF_902686445.1. Taxonomy (NCBI): domain Eukaryota; kingdom Metazoa; phylum Chordata; class Mammalia; order Rodentia; family Sciuridae; genus Sciurus; species Sciurus carolinensis. Next base: position 82,505,013 of record NC_062213.1, read on the forward strand.
AGGATTAAGAAATGCAATAAGGAAGCCAAGAATCTTACTTTACCAACATATAAGATAAAACAAACAAAAAACACATTATATTTTTGAGATTTAATATTTTATATCACTTAACATAGTTTACAAAATATAAAGCATTCACATTAAATTTCTAGGTTATTTTCCTTTCTTAGTTTATTTACAGGTTTTTTTGAGCTAGAGATGAACCTTGAGATCATTTGATCAAAAGACAAAACAGAATAAAACAAATCCACTTTTCCTTTTAAGATTTTGAAGAAAAAGTTGAAAAGATTTATGTGAATTGCTCTTCCTTAATTATTAGCAGAGGAATGTAGAAGGTGTAGCTCCATGGTATAGCACTTGCCTATCATGGCAAGGTCCTGGGATTGATTACCAGATACACACATATACACACACATACAATTAGCAGAGCTAGAGATAGTACTCAGATTCTCTGATTTCGAGTGTGCTTTTGTTTTTCTATTCCATCATATAATCTCACAACTAACTTTCCTTTCTATTTTCTATAACTTCTTTGAAGTCTCTTACTTGTAGCAAATTTGGGAAATCTTCTTTTGCTGGATGACCTTCCTTTTAAAATCTTACAATAACAAATTACAAATGCAAGTATCTTGACATTTTAACATTAATTTTCTCTAATTTTCAGTATCAGCTAATCAATAAATCAAGTCTTTGCGTGATATTGTAGAACATTATAGATGCAATTATACCATATTCACAAGTCCTTATTATTAATCTACTTATTTTAGCAAATTCTGTAATTGGCACACTTGTTTGTGTCATAAATCAAGTAAACCAAAACTTAGAGACAAAATTTACTCTTGAATACAGCATAAAACACTTCCTTGTGTATCAAGCAGAAAATGATTTGCTCTTCATTTACTTTAGAAGGACAACTTACATCTAATGCAGGTGGTGTGTTGCCTAAGACAAGGCAAAGGAAGTGCTAAAACACCATGCCACTCAATTAAATAAACTTTCCTTCAAATAAAACAATTTCCCAAAGAGTCAACAGATGTATATTTTCTATTGGGATTTATGAGACCATCTGGTCTTATAACTTCCAGCTGCATACTTTGCATTAAGTTTTGTCCTTAAAGCATCAAGTAATTGTAAATACAGTATATTTTATGTACAAATGTAAATATATTTAGGTTTACTCATGACTTTCTTTCAAATAAATTTTGCTTATGTTTGTAAACTAATGAAATTTTAATTTCTTCCATAAGAGACTAATTTTATTACTGTAATATTTCATGATGCTATGGCTGTTTCATGCTTAACTAATAAAATGCCTTCAAAGTATTACTAAAGAAGTAAGATTTCAGCAACTCCTATAAAGCTTTAATGAACCAATTAACTTGCAGCGTGTTCTCAGGTTTGTCTTTGAAAGTTGTTGCTATTTTTAATAGGACACCATAAGGACATCTCCTATTCTCCTTAGTTCAGCTACTACATAACATGAAAAGCTTGTTGAAATCAAGGTGAGAACAAACATCACAGCAGGAGAAAGGGCACTAACTAGTTCTGAAAAATATGGAACAGAATGCATACAAGAGTGAGATAGTTAATGAATCAAACTCTACTGATAATATCACCTTTACATAGAGTATAAAGCATTCCTCTGAAAATTTGCTTCTCATAAGTTCTGAGGATAAGTTATCATCCAACATAGCATTTTGCATTTACTTACAATCAATCCCAAGAGAAAATTTCCAGTACCAGAAGCAGGTAATTCATAAGTCAGGTTTCCTTATGGTGTTTAAGTTAGGAAATAACCTAAATATTAGAAATTTATTTTTCTGTCAGCTTTGTGCCTCTTTAAAACTATAAAAATTTAAAATTATCACTATATTTAAAATCATTTTATATTATATAAGTATCAACATAGATAATAGAATTTAGTTTCAAAAATGCTCCCATGAGGCCAGGCACAGCGTCACATGCCTGTGATTCAGGAGGCTGAGGCAGGAGGATCATAAGTTCAAAACCAACCTCAGCAAAACTAAGGTGCTAAGCAACTCAGTGAGACCTTGTCTCTAAATAAAATACAAAAAAATAGGGCTGGGAATGTGGCTCAGTGGTTGAGTACCTCTGAGTTCAACCCCTGGTTACCCCTTCCCCCCAAAAAAATGCTCCCATGAGATGTAAAATACTCAGTAAAAACAGGATGAATGCCCTGAAAATCACTATGGGAAATCAAAAATACAAAAACTTGTTTGTTATTCAGCTTTTGATTGCTGTGTCCAAAGTAACTGACAAGAACTATTCAGAGGGAAAAAAATATATTTTGGTTCACAGTTTCAGAGATCTCAGTGCATAGATGGCCAACTTCATTGCTCTGGGCCTGATGTGAAGCAGAACATTATGTCAGAAGGGCAAGGTGGATAAAAGCTGCTGAGCTTATGGCAGCTAGGAAGCAGAGAGAGAATGGGAGAGAGAAAGAGAGAGCGAGGGACCAGGGATAGATATAGTCCAGGTCATCCTCCAAGTAACCTAGTTCCCCTAGTCACACACCACCTTCCTATGGTTACCACCCAGGAATCCAGTCAAACTTTAATCTATCAAATGTATTAATCCATTGATGAGGTTACAGATCTCATAATCCAATCTTCTCACATCTGAATATTACTGCACTTCCTAACACATGAACTTCAGGGGGACATATCTGGAACCGAATCATAATATAAAGGCAACTTTAAAAAACCATAAGTAAAAAATTAAAGGAAGCTAGGAGACCCAGATATTGCTGAAGTTTGAATGCATTTAGTCAATTATTCAAAGTAAAATATTAGGAATGGTCAAACAGAAAAAAAATATGTCTAAGTAGGTCAGGCACAAAGATAGAAACAGGAGTGGCACTCACAGTATTAAGGAAAGTTGACTTTAAGAAGGAAAAACATTAAGTGAGAGAAGCAGGTTTTTTTCATGAAATTTTTGAAATAAGTTCACATGCTTTCAGGATACTTTAGAAAAAATTTTTGAATATTATTAATAGGATCAGTTTATGAGAGAGGTATTTAATGTTGGGCTCTATAAACTAAAATTAACTTCATCTTCAAAGTTTAATGGAGAATATATTAAAAAAAACTGATGATGTGCTAATTCACAAGGAACACTGAAATTCCTAGGAGAAAACTCCATATTAGTCATAATCTTTCACTGAAGTTCAACTGATCTAAAATTAAATAGCTAAATTTAAAACAAAAATTGTATTTAAAAATTTTTAGAAATGATTTGACCAAGAAGTCAATGAAAATCAAGTGGAATGTATAAACAAATATTAATGACATTTTGTGTCAAAATTTGTGAGATACAAACAGAAAATGATAGACTTCATTATTGAATGTGTTTATTATTATAAACGAAATGATAAACATAAATTAACAAAACAAGCAACTTAAGATGTTAGAGAAAAGAGAGCTAAATAAATAGAAAAGACACGGAAAAGTCCCTCCAAAGACATAAATTGACCAGGATATGGTGGCATATACCTGCAATTCAAATTTACCATGAGGATGAGACAGGAAGATAGAAAGTTGAAGGTAAGCCTGGGCAAATTAGTTTGATTTTTGTCTAAAAAATATAAATTAAAGAAAATAGACATAAATTCATGAATTGATGAATAAATCTAATAGTTCACAAAATAAAGGAGAAGCAATAAACATATAAGTAATTGTATATTATATATTATATAATACATATGTAATTTATGCAACATACTAAAATATATAATGATACAGCCTTTTTGGTTTTAAGTATTCCTCAAAATTAGTTATTAGTTAGTTTTTTAATGCTTCATTCATCATGTTTATAATATTTAGTGTACATATGTCTAAGAATTTAGCCTTTATCTCTGACCTGCCTGTATGAGCTGGTTTCAACCACACGCCCACAATCCTGAGGAACCAGAAATAATTTATACAGAAAATAATAAGAGATATTGAAATGAACCCAGAGGTACACAGATAGATACAAGGCTTAGGGGAGAGCAGCTGGAATTCTAGTGGCTGAAATTTTTTTGGATTCATATGTTAACTTTTAAAAATGTTTTTAGGTGTAGTATAATTATAGATAATAATGGATTCATTCTGATATATTCATAAATGCTTATAACAGTTTTCTCCATTTCAATTCTCAAAACTTCTTTTCCTCCCCACCTCCTCCCCTCTGGTCCCATCTTGTACTCTGTTGGTCTTTTTTCTATTTTATTTATTTAATTTTAATTGGCACATTATAGTTAAGTTTTCTTGCTATTGATTTCTAATTTCAATCTATTATTATCTGATAAAATGCCTCAGATAATATCAATTGTTTTTGTGTGTTTGCTAAAACTTACTATGTGTCCTAAAATATGGTCTATTATGGTAAAGTTTACATGAACTGTTAAAAAGAAAGTGGATTCAGCTGTTGGTTGAAATATTCTAAAGATATCTATTAGGTACATTTGATTTATATTATCATTTAGATCAGAAATGCCATTTGATTTTATGTCTGGTTGAACTAAATTTGTTGAGATGGATGTGTTGAAATCAATCCATATGCTGGGCATGGTGGTACATGTTTACAATCCCAGCAACTCAGGAGGCTGAGGCAGGAGAATTGAAAGTTTCAGGCTAGTCTCAGAATTTATCAAGGCCTGAAGCAAATTATTGAGACCCTCTCTGAAAATTAAAAAAAAATAATAATTAAAAAGACTGGAGATGCAGTTCATGGTAAAGCACCCCCGGGTTCAATTCCCAGTACCCCTCCAAAAACTCTGTGTGTGTGTGTGTGTGTGTGTGTGTGTGTGTGCGCGCATGCACGTGTGTTGTGTCTATCTGGGTCTTAAAAGTCAAGACGTTTGTTTTATGAAATTAGGTGTGCTGATGTATTTGGTTTATAAATATTTATAATTGCTATATTTTCTTGTTGGATCCTTCCCTTTGCTAGTATGTAGTGGCTATCCTATCTCTTCTGATTAATTTTTGCTTGAAATCTGCTTTGTCAGACATGAGAGTAACTATGCCTAATTGATTTCAGACTCCATCTTTGTGGAATATCTTTTTCCATCTTTTACTTTCAGTTGGTTGATACCTTTGCTTATAAAACAAGTCTCTTCCAAATACATATTTTTGGATCTTGTGTTTTCATCCATTTTGCCAATCTGTGTCTTTTGATTGGAGAGTTGAAGCCATTTACAGTCAGAATTATTATGGAGAGTATTTTTATTTCCAGTCATCTTGTTTTGTTTTATAGATTTAATTTGTTCTTTATTTTCATTTGTTTAAATGTTCTTCTGGAAAGCTTCATCTGTTTGAGAGATCTACTTCTTTGTGTAGTATTTCTTTAAGAATTTTATGTAGTGAAGGTTTAGTGGTCATGATTTATTTTAGTTTATCCTTATCATGGAAAGTTTTTTATTTCCTCTTCAATTCTGTATGATAAGTTGACTGGATATAAAACATGGAATGGGAACTGTTATCTTTCAAAGTGCCAATTCTACAATTCCAATTCCTTCTGTCTTTTAGAGTCTCAGTTGAGAAGCCCCAAGTGGCTTATTGATCTACTCCTAAATGTAAGTTAAAGATTTTCTCTTGAAACTTTTGGTTATGAGTGTCTCGGAGAGATTTTTTTTGTTCTTATTTATTTGGGGTTCCATATGCTCCTTTATATGTGTATTTATCTCATTCCTAATGTTGGGGAAAATTTCTCCTGTTTTACCGAAAAGGTTCTTAATACATTAGCCATATTTCTATGCCCTTTTGTATCATGATGACTCTTAGGTTTGATCTCTTAATGTTGTCTCAGAATTTTTGTATATTCTGATCATTTTTTTATTTGTATTTTTTCCTTCTCTGTCTAATGAGCATTCCAGCTCAAATACCATCTTTAAGGCTGAGGTTCTGCTTGTTACACAATCTAGTCTGTTGGTAATGCTTTGGTATTTATGAAAAATAAATCATATTTTTATTTGATTTATTGTGTGTTTCACTTCAGTGTGTTCTGATTACTTTTCAGAGTCTCTCTTTATTAAAATGGTCTTTCACTCTTATAATTACTTTTCATTCATTCCTTAATTTATTTTTAGATAGTCTTTTAGCTCATTAATTATATTAATAATCATTTTTTTTTAAAACCTTTCTCTGAAATTTCGTCCCATTCCATGTCTGTTCCTTTGTTAAGAGATGGTAACTTTTTGGGGAAGACTTGTTTCCCTGTTTCTTCATGTTCTCTGAAGTCTAGGACTTGTCTATCTGTTGAGATGAAATCCTTTTCCTTTTTTTTTTTTTTGAGATTGTTTTTTGGAGTGTAGTTATCTCTTTTGTAATAAGTCCTGTGTTGTTACTAGCTTCAAACATAGGCTCAGTGTAATCCAAGTGTTAATTTCAATCACTATATCCCTCATTTTTTTTTTTTTTTTTGCTGTAGGACTGATGAAATAATTCACTTTTGTAGAGCTGATGTAACATGGTGAGTTTTTCCGAGCCATCATTTTGGAATTTTATCTGACTTTACTGTAGAAGTAGATGTCCAATATTGGGACCTGACCTCTAGTCTCATTCTTACTTGCAACATAGTCATTTGTTTCAGTTTTTCTCTCCCTTATTCTATGTATTAAATTATTACTGAAATTTGAGCAGGGTGTGTTTATGTGTGGAGGAAGTTGCATTCTTATTTTGCTGAATTGTGAGTGTAGTTCAACCATGGAGTCTTTACCTTGCAAATTCACAGTGTATCACTTTCTTCCCAGGCCCTCTCAGAAAAGCAGAAACAAGAAACAACAACAACAGTTGTGATCAATATACACTATTAAAATAGATGTCGGGTGCCTACCTTGGCATTGAAACCATTAACTATTACAAAAACAGTAATGGTAGAGTCAGCATTTAACAACAGAAAAAACAGTAAACTGCAGTGGGCTATCTCTAGCATTTATGTATTCAGCAGGTAACTATGACCTCCTCAGTAAAAGTAACCACAATAACATGAATGGTAGGGGCAGTAATTATATAAATTATTGTTTTGGGTTTTGTTTTTGTTTTTGTTTTTGGTGGTGGTGCTGGAGATTGAACCCAGGGCCTTGTGCATACTAGGCAAGCACTCTATCATCTGAGCTACATACCCAGCCCCTAAATTAATCTTAAAGATAGTAAAACTTCAATTCATTAAAAGGAAAGAAAATCAGGCAGGAAGGTGAAAGAAAGTTTAAAAAATGAAAAGGTGAACAGAAGTACAGCAGAAGAGAGTCAACAAGTGGTGCCAATAAAGAAGGAAGAGTTAAAAAACAAAAGAATTAAAATAAATAATAAGATAGAGACAGAACAAGTGAATTTGGCTACTGAAGGGGGAAGAAAGAAAAGAAGGAGTAATAAGAGAAAGAAAAAGAGCCAAACAAACAAAATGTCAAACAACAACACATAACATTAAACTTTACTCCTCTAAAATCAAAACCAAGTAAAGTAACACATGATTGAGTAAAAAAAAAAAAATAAAATAAAAATGATAAACCAAGAAAAATGTGATAAAAATGAATAGCTAAAATGCACATATGTATATTCATTAGTTAATCAACATAGCTAGAACACTTACACACACAAATACACCCCTTTACACTCAAGATCAAAGGAAAAAGGAGAAAAGTAAGAAAAAAAAGAAAAATCACAATAAAAAATTAAAGAGTTTCTCTGTTGATGTGATGGAAATGATTGACAAATTGGATGTTCACTGCCAATATCATACTATCCATTTTTTCTTAGGCTGTTTACCCATTAGAACGAGTGCAGGAAGTTATTAGAATTTAAATATACAAATTTTGGTGAGATATAATTCAAACATTAAAGATGCATTTGTGTTGTTTTAATTCACTCTATTTATGCCACATAGTTATGCTGAAGAGGTAAAAAGAAAACGAAATGGCAGTAAGAGTATGAAAATGTACCAGTGGTTTTCTGCTGTGACATCATTCCCTGTCACGAGAATCGTGAGGGAAGTTTAGTGTTGACTCTAATCTAAGTGAATAATCATCTAAAAATATGAAGTATTAGTATACTTGGTTCCTGTTTCAGAACTAGGAACATTTTGCTGTAATGTACATATGCAGTATAAAACCACACCATTGAATAAATCTATTGTCAAACTCCTGCCAAAATAAATTGTCATTTTTATGTGTTTCCTTTAAATTATTTGCTCTTTTTCTCTTCTTGCAACAAATAAGGGGTGTTATTACAGTTTGGATCTTAAGTGTCACCCAAAAGTACATGTATTAAAGGATTGTTTTCCAGTGTGGTACTATTGGAAGGTCATGGAAACTTTAAGAGATAGGCCTAGTGGGAGGTCTTCCAATCACTGGGGGAATGCTTTTGAAGGGGATTGGGACACTCCAGCCTCTTTGGCTTTCTCTTTTTCACTTTCTGGCTGTGAGGTGAGTGGGTTTGCACTTCTGCCATGCTGTGTTGCCTTGCTACTGGCCCAGAGCTGTGGGGTCAACCAATCAAGGACTGAAACATTCAAAACTTCAAGCCAAAATGAATCTTTTCCCTTTATAAGTTATTTCCGATGTTGTCACAGTAACAGAAACCTGCCTGAGCCCCCAAATTGTCTGTGTAATGGGGTCATTACTAAACCTCATGTTGTGGAAAAGCCTTTGGAATTGGTTTTCAAGAGGAGTTTGGAAAAGTTTGGAGATGGAAGCTGGAAAAAAGACTAGAATTCTGTAAACGTAATAAGTGATTTTTGTAAGGGACCAGAAAACTTGAGTACTGATAGGAATGCTTATAGGCAGTAAATGTGATGCTGAAGAGGTTTTGGATGGAAATGAGGATTCTATTGGGAACTAGACTAGAAGTCACTCTTTTTCCACTGTGGCAAAAAATTTAGATGTGTTTTGTCAATGCCATGAGATTGGGTGAAGCTGAGCTTAAAGGTGATGAACTAGTTTATCTTGCAGAGAAAATTTCAAGGCAGTATAGCAAGCAGGCAGGGGGATGCGTATTACTGGTTTCTTTTAATTAAATTTACAGGGAGAATTGGGAGCAAACAATAACATAGCAGAAAGATTAGCAAAATATTCATTGAGTGTGTACCTTATGCAAGAGCCATGCTAGATATGAAGGATAACCTGATAGGCAGGACTGAGCGTTCTTCTCAACATCTTCTTAGATGAAGGACAAAGTGCCACAAATTTCCATGTTATATGCTCTCAGTAGTTCAGAGAAGACTTCCTGGAGGAGTTGGGCATGATACCTGTTCTCAGATGTGTCCAAGTAAAGTTGAAGTTGTTCTAGTTGCCATGAATTGTGCCTTGGAGAGAAGGCAAGATTTCACCACGTAAGTTAAACCGGGAAGAAACTTGCTTGATTTGATAAGAATCTAAGTCACCATTCACAGAGCAAAATCAATTCAGGCACTGTGGAGGTCAAAGAAGACTACCCTGAATAGCAAGACACACAAATATACATGTGATCTCTCTCTCACACACACACAAACAGACTCACTTATTCACACACATACAAACCCATACCATATTATGCTTCTTGAAAATGATTCATGTGGCTGTGTCTTCATCCACATCTCCTCTAGGTATCTTGAAACACTCCTTCTGCTATATTTCATGACCCAAGCCATATGTTGATCAGAAATTTGTCAACACTTTTGAGCCAACCTAAACATACATCATCTTTTTTACCTTCAAGTCTAGGCCCAGCTATTCATTCATTCAGTAACAAATAATGCCACAATTATTTTCCTAATTGCACAAATCAGAAATCTAGGAGTTCACCTTGTTAACTCTACTTTTCTCATTCTGTGCCGTAATATAGTACTAGGAAGTTGGACATCTAATTCCAACAGTCTATATTAAAATCTTGTCTCTTATGTTAAAAAGTCATAGAACTTTGGACAAGCTAATGTACTCTCTGTGCCTTTGTTTCCTCAAGTTAACAGTAGAGATAATAATATAGGTTATTGTACAGTGTTAAATAGAACATTCACACAAAACCTAAGAACAGATCTTAAACAGGTATATGTATGTACACACTCAGAGAGAAAGTGTGCTATGTATATACATATTTCATATATAGGCATAAGTATAAAACCAAAATATCTACCAAATTAGCATGCTATTTAAATTGAAATGTTTTTCACCTAGGAGCCAAACATTATTAATCAAGGATGCTCCGCAGTTTTTGTAGCAATGAGGCATAAATACCAAGGTGAATTAAAAAAAAAAAGTGTCAGAAATACAACATCTTAGCTGTCACATTAAAGTAGAGCTGTGCTGTTACTGCAGTCCCAGGGGTTGGTTCTGTTCATGTGTCTTTCTGTCTGTACCTACAGCATTATATACACTACTCTTTGCTCTTGGGTTTTATGCATATGACCTTGTACATTCTATTGGTGCTTTGAAATGAATACATTCTAAAATTGTATCTTTATAAAAATAAATATGAAATAATAAATGATGAGAGTTGGTCTGCAGTGTACTTTATCTACATTTTTTCCCGTTTATCTGAGGACGAGAAGAGGCAATATTTAGCTTAACTGGAAATGTTCTCTTACACTGGGAGTACACTTGTATATTTTTCAAAACCAGGAAACATACTTCATTTTCCCAACAGTGCCTCATGGAATGCCTTAATTTACATGTTCTCCATAAATATTTATTGCCCAAAGCCATGTACTCTTCAGAAATAGAAAAGCAGTTTCATTACATGATTGAAGCTTACTTTCTTCAGTTGTAGCATTTAAAAAAATTCTACTTACTTTTTTGTCACACAGATTTGCAAATATTTACACATTTTTGGTTATTGATAAAGTATTGGTTGAGGTAACAGAGTGAAAATCATGGGAAACATAAATGTATGGGTCCCTTAGCATAACGCACAATTTTATCTAGAATGTCTCGACTTTGCTGTTATAAAAATAGTAAAAGAAGTACTTTCAATGGCACACCTTTGCCACAAGTTATCTATCAGAGCTGCCCAGCCAATGCCCATTTTCATTGCTACCATTCTATCCCACTTATTGAATAATCGTTTTGTATCATGAAACTCATTGCTTGACCACTCACTCCCTTAAGGTGGCTCAGTCTTTGAAATGACCCTGTCTTTCTATTAAACTTGCATTTACGGAAATTTTTTATTCAGTGATGGTAACAGACAATGATGTGACAATTCACTGTTATACCTTAAGAGAAGCCTTGGTTTTTCTCCAATGAACTGATTGTGGATTTTGCAAAGAAAAGGCTTATTTTCCTGAAAACAGAAATAAAACAAAATGCAGTAGTAAAAATAAAAAAGATAACAACAGTGGTGGGCACAGTGACACGTGCCTGTTGTAATCCCAGCAACTCGGGAGGCTGAGGCAGGAGGATCAAGAGTTCAAAGTTAGCCTCAGCAAAAGCGAGGTGCTAAACAATTCAGTGAGATCCTGTCTATAAATAAAATGCAAAATAGGGCTGAGGATGTGACTCAGTGGTTGAGTAACCCTGAGTTCAATCTCCAATACTTCCCCAAAATTAGAAAGAAAAAAACAGCAACCAATATGATAGTTACCATTTTTGAATATTTTAATTTTGGTCTATTTTCAATGTCTTCATGACTATGAACCTATATTTTATGTTGTATGAAATTTTATTTTATTTTTCCTAATTTTATAGTGTTTGCAGTTTATTGTGTTAATTTAAAATACCATCCTATATTTACTTAATAATCTATCATAAGGCATATTCTTCTTGAATTTAGTTCACACATGGTAGGTGAAGATTTGTGTTACCTTACTTCTTAATTAGAAATAATGTGCTAATTACCCAGTGCAAAAGACTGTAATCTCTCCTTAACCTCCAGTTTATACTGCCCAATGTAACATTTTAAATTTGATTGCATAGATTTTAGATATTCTGGGATTGTTATCATGTTCCATATTTTGGGGTTCTGTTTTTCCATCAGTTTAAGTGTTTTAAAAAAGTTTTATATAAAGTAGTTTTACTCTCTGGGAAGGTAGAGTCCTACATTCTTCTTCTTCTTTTTCAAAATGCCTTAGTCTCTAGTGAGCATTTCTTTAAAAAATCATGTTTATTTGCAAAGTTTTTCATATAATGCTCGTGTTTTTTTTTGTAACAAAAGTACATGACAAAATTTACCATCTTAACCATTTTGTATGTATAGCAGTGTTTACTACATGTTTCTTAGTGCAATGAAGAGCATTTTAAAATACATATCCTAGGTGGTCATAGGTGTTCATGAAATAGTATGAGGAACCTCAAATTTAAAGCATCCCACTTACAATGCTTCTGCTCTTTTCCTCATTGTGACAAGTCCTTAAAATGTACCATGTAATCAATGCCCTTGCTACGATACTGCATCACTTGCTCTGTGGCTTCTCTATAGTTTTTGCAAATGGCCTTATAGTCCACCTGTTGCCATGAATACAGATTCAGACACACGCGAACCCAGCTATCGTGACTCCGGATACTCATCAATGTTGCACTGACTAGAGGAAAATCTTTCTCACTGTTGCTCTCGCTCTGGTTCCTTGCTCTCATTTGTGCATGCACACTCTCTGGTCATTAAAGAAGTAATCTAGATGAGCATCTGACACATCATCTCATAATATTATTGTGGATTCTTGTTTCCCCACAGACTGCAGGAGTAGAGGGCAACCTAGAGCATATACAGGACAATCTCGAAAGAAACGCTCTGCTCAGCGCAGCTACTCTGGCAAGAAAGATGTGGGCTTAAGTGATCCAATTAGTAGGTATGTATAGAAATATCTTATTTTCATAGATTACTTATTATAGGGTTCAATTCTGCAACTTAATTTTTTAATATATACTACAGTTGGCTCATTTACATATGAGGCAAACTACATGAAAAGGTGCAAATACAGATGAATTCATTAATGTTTGAGTTCCATTTCTTCTGAAGAAGCATATCCAGGAAATTTTTCTCAGTAAAGTGAAGAAAACTGCATGGCATTGATGTTATTTTTGACTCCTTACATCACATTATTGATGTTGATAATTTTCAAATTTATTTTGAAAATATGAAACAGCAAATTGTAAGAAAGTTGATACTATTTATCATTAAGTTGATTTTTGTTAACGAATAGGGTATTGCAAACAAGGCTTAATTCATGACCAAAGTAAAATATTGTTTTAACTTAAAAAACTGAGAAATACTCTTATTCCTTTGAAATACCTTAGGGCTTCTTTTGTGAAATTTATATACTGAGTTAATATGTAGTTATTCCTTTACAGAGTTTCTTCTCCTTTTTGACTTGGATACTTCTGAAAATAGAAAGTACATTGTACAATGATATGTCTAGTAGTTCTTTTTCCACTACGTAAACTTTCAATATGTGCTAGTATAATTAAATTTTAAAAAATTGCAATTCACAGCTCCAGTGATGAGGCAGTTTCTTTTAAGCAACTCTTTGTAGTGTCTGTTTTTCATGGCTGGATGCCAGGTGGGATTTTATTTAGTCAAATTTAAAATACACTTTGGGTTCCATTTCCTCTACTGTATGAGTTTGTGAAGTATATAGAATGAACAAGACATGGAGTCTGTCTTCTCAGGTTTAACATCTAGGAGAAGAGATAGTGTGTTATATGGAGGATGAAGATTTTAGAATTAAGCACACTCAAGATCAATTGCTTTTCCACTGCTTGATAACTAGAAAAATCATGTCAAATTTCCAAGTCTATTCCCCTGTTAAATGGGCATATAATACTGTACATGGTTATTGTCTTAACTTGGAATATATATATCTAAAGTACCTAATACCAATGTAGTAATTAGCATTTTATAGTTATTCCATAAAACACAGAACAATAGTAAATGCTGTTATAACACTTATTATATACTACATATTCTTTTAAAGACAACAATATTATCTCACTTAAAGTGTTCATATACAGTTATGAACATAATCAAGGTAGTGAGTAATTCAGAATGATGGTGGTTAGTTCTAACTGGGGACCCTAGACAGGCTATATATATAGGAGGTATCTCAAAGGATAAGCTAATATTTTGATAGAATTTAAGGGAGTTCCTATCATCCCTATCTGAAAGAACAACATAAGGAAAGTCAAAGGAAAGGAAATGAGGTGTGCTTGGAGAATGGTAAGGATGGGTGATTAAGTGAGTTTGGTATGTTTATGGATGAGGAATTTTCTGGAAGAGAATGAAGAACATTCTGGAAGAACACTCTAAAAGAAGGATAAGGCAAAGAGTGGAGAGCTTTAAATTCTAGGATAAGGAAACAAAATTTACTCCAAGTGTTCCTGGAGATAATTCTTACAAGGTAATTAGAATACTGACCAGGAGATGGAACCCCTGTTAGGACCATTTTTAAATAATTGAAGTGTTGGAAAACAATCACTTGGCCCTTTAATTTGGTGTTTTATTTATTTTTTAATTGACTCCAGCAGGTGGTATGTCTCACTGGTGCACTCTAGCAGGTGGTATGTTTCATTAGAAATGAGTGTTGGACTCACATTTTAGAGAACAACCCCTTATTTTATAAGATGTTCATGAGGATCTGGCTCTTGTGTGACATGGATAACGACATGCATTACCTGCCTTCTGTCCTGTTCCACAGTCATACCCAGGTCCTACCACGAAGATTTATTTATTTGTTTTAGGATAAACGTTCTTTTCTATTTTCATCTGAACTCTTAGGATGCTGGGTGGCCTTACTAAGGTTTTGTTTCTATGTTGCCTCAATACTCAGCTAAAGATTTTTTGGTTTAATTTTTAGCTTTCTGCCAATCTTATCCAACTTTTACTCAAATGCAAACTTTGCAACTATCAGTTCGATTTATCATTTTTCAGTTTGGGATGAAAAGGTAATGAGAGCTTTCTTTTGTCTTGTAACTGCACGCATTTTAGAAATCCTTTGTAGATTGTTTTGTTGTGCTTAAGGGTACCATTATTGTTTAGACCAGAGGACTCAGATCCCCTCAATCAATATATACAGATCACTTAGGATGAATTTCACTTTATTTTCTCTGTGTTCATCTTTTGTGTATTTCCTCTGTCCTTTATCCTCATTTTAAAAATTCCATCTTGATCACAAATTGAGCTTTCCTTTCAACTCACTGTTTAGGAATGACAATCAATTCACCTTGATAAATCTTACTATCTTTCCTTACAATTTGCTGACTTTCATGTTTTCAATACAAAAGTGAAGTATGAAACATCCATAATGTCTGTTTTTCTTTCTCTCTCTCTTTCTTTCTTCTCCTTCTCCTCTTCCTTCTTCTTGCAATAAACTTCCAAAGTAGTCATTTTTGCCTCTCTTCTCTGCCCCTACATTGTCTAAAGCACAAACCTGATCCTGTTCAAAACAACCTACTGTTGTCCATGGTTGAAAAATTATCTGTATATACTTAAGAGCTTGAGCATCTTTCTTTTTTTAAATCCTGATGTGCATCCCAGCTGAGCAATTTAACAATAATACACTGTGGGCATGTTAACAACCTCCTAGACTGCAGTATTCTCATCTGAAATGGAGAGCAAAAGTGTCTCTAAGCACTGTCAGGCAGGTTGAGTGACAGGACATGCTCTTCAGCACTGAGACTCTTACCTGGAACAGGGAAGGTGCTAAGAGCGACTTGAAACCAGAAGTGGATAAAGGCCTGGGGTTCTCTTCACATAGCTCTCCTGATACATTCCCAACTCCACCCCCAGGAAGAAGTCATCATATTTATATATTCATGAAAAACTTTTTGAAAATATCAATGATTTCAAATTTCATTCCATGTCATATTTTAGTTATTTTCTATATTTTTTTGATCAAGAATCAACCAATGGAAACTACTTTTTAAAATAAAAGAATCAATTTTTTGTTTATTTTCTAAAGTAGTATATAGTCCTTTCTAGGGACAAAAACATATTTTACTACATTTAAAATTTTTATTTTAGTATGATAAAGATACTAAGATGAGAAAATGAGATCTGCCTGCCTAACTTTTTTATTTTATTTTTTTCCGGCACTGGGGAACTCTATTACTGACCTACATCCCCAGTCCTTTTTTTTTTTTTTTTTTTTTTTTAATTTTGGTATAGGGTATCACCAAATTGCCAAACCTAACCTTGACTTTGCAATCCTTTTGCCTCAACCTCACTAGTAGCTAAGATTGCAGGTATATATCCCTACTTCATGTTTAGTCCTCATAAATTTTAAGTATTTCTTACTCATTCATTTGTCAGTGGAAATTTGAGTTGTTTCCATATCTTGGTTAATGTGACTAAAACTGCAATGAATCTGGAAGTGCAGTTTGTCTTCAAGATCCTAATTTCAATAATTTTGGTAAAATATCCAGAAGTGAGATTGTTAGAACATGCAATAATCCTTTTTTTGAAAACTTTTTGGGAACCTCTGTACAGTATTCCATAGTGGCTACACACTATCCTACATTGCCACCAAGAGTGTGTAACCCTCTCCAATGCTTTTATTTTATATTATTATCCTAACAGGTGTAAGATGATACCTCATTGTAGTTCTAGAGGACATTATGCTAAGTGAAATAAACCAGTTGCAAAAAGACAGATACTACTTGATTCCATTTTCATGAAGTGTCTAAAATAGTCCAATTCATAGAAATAAAGAGTAGAATGGTGATTTCTAGGGTTTCAGGGGAAGAAGAAATGGGGATAATTGCTCAAAAGACTTAAAGGTTCAATTATACAAGATGAATAATTTCTAGAGGTTTACTGCAATTTAGGACCTATAGAAAAAAGTATAGCATTGTGCTCTTAGAAAAACATTAAGAGTTTATATCTCATGTTAAATTCTTTTTTTATTGGTTCTTGTTAGTTTATATGACAGTGGAATCCTTTTTGCCATAATTATAAAGGCATGGAATATACTTTGTTCTACCTCTCCTTGCCCTTCCCTCTCTAGATCCCATGATACTTTCCCTCTATTGTTCTTTCTGTCACTTACCCATAGTTATTTTTTAAAATTAATTTCTTGTGGTTGTACACAATGGTGAGATTCACTCTGGTATATTCATATACACATATAAAGTCTTAATCACAAAAGTGAAGGACAAAAACCAAATGCACATGTACAAAAGAACATACAGAAATTTCTGGAGATGATGGATATATTTAGTGTCTTGATTATAGTGTCATGGGTATATACATCATCCTAATGTATGCATTAAATATGTACGGTTTTTAATATTAATTATGTCGCAATAAAGTGTAAAAATGCAGTGCTATTGACTATAAAGTACACTATTGTGCTTATTCATCCTCATGATACAGATATTTCTTGCTTGCTTAACTGGCCCATTCTTTTCCCTGAGAATGTGAGAAACCTAAAGGAAGGCCCTTTTATTCTGCATCTATCTTAGCATAATATGCACCCCACAAATAATCATAAAATTGCAAATATGACATAACTTCTGGTCTTGCCCATATCAGGTACTCCGTGTTCCCACATTTTGTACTTTAAATCTTGGCTAGGTCTTCATACATTCACCCAAGCTTCTCTATGATTAAGTTCCTTTTGATTAGACACTGAGGATTTGCAGGAGAGCGCACTATATGAATAAATGTGTCCAGTAATTTTTATTAATATTGCACAGTTTTATTAATAAATATTATCATTATTAGCACTTTACACTTGGACAAGTGTATTGATTTAAACACAGCACTAAAGCAGAAGCTGGCGTGTGGCCACTATTGATTCATGCAGGGAACACAGAGTTATCTAATGATGAAGGTGCTGCTATTTGTAACTACTGTTCTTTTTCAGTGTTTCCCTATTCTGACTTCCCTAACTGATGTAAGATCTGTAAAATGTCTCTGATTTAGAAATTGTTTTACAAGCTCATAGGATGTACTACTCTCTTTGGCAAGACATTTTCTCATTTAACAACAGAAGACATATTTCAGATAGAACAAAGTGAAATGATTTTGAAAGTCACAATGGCTTCTCAAGGATCAAGTTTAAAAAATTAGAAAAATTGAAAACCTGATACCCATATATCATATCAACTAAATGAAAGCCATAAAAACTGTTTTTAATAATATGTCATATTCATAGATGGAGGGAACTTTCATTTCTATTAATCAAAAAAATTATTTGCCTGTGATTTTTGAGAATTTCAGTTAAGCTCCCAGAAATGTCACTACTTCAAACCAAAACTTTTTGATTTTTTTTTTTTATTATCAACAGCACTAAGCTGTTTTGTGTCTGATTTAAGAACAGATTTTTGTCAGGCATAGTATCCTTATTCTTAATTTAGTTCTTGCCATGAATTTATAATAGAACAAGGAACTTTCCCACCTGGGTACTGCATAATATGTAATATTTGTCACAGCTCTTTCAAAGTGTAAAGTGAAATGAACAATTCATTAGCAAAAGACATACTTTGAGATTTAAATAATATGTCAAGTGTATATGAAATACAATATGACATTCCCTTGATTTCATAAAAATCCTTCTGTATCATTTTAGATAAACAACATAAAGCAGATGTGATACTGGATTATTGTCTTGTATGCCATTTAATTTTAATTCCAAATTCCAGTCATACCTTTTTCTTTTATGATTACATAGAACACTAATCACACTGCTTTGTGTATTCAAAATGTCCAAGGAATAAGGAATATTTGTTGATTTTTAAAAATCTTCATGCAACTTTTATTTTTCAGCATTTCATTTGTTTCTTAAACCAGGCAACAAGACGGCTTGAACATGGATGAAGATGCTACAAATGTGCTGCTTCTGGAAAAAACAAAGTTTGCCCAGGATTTCAGCAAGGTTGCAGTGGAAATTCAGAAAACCATCACAGCTCTCAGAGAGCAGGTTTGTTTTCTCCCCCAAGTAACATGTCCTTATTGTGTGGATTGGAACAACTAAACTTAAAAAATCAAAAACAAAACCAAAAACTGTCCAACATTTTCAAAGTCTTAATGCATAGATAGGGAGTCTTGTCAGAATAAGAGTTGAAATAGGGGGAGGAGGGCTTGGGGAAGCCCCTACCACAAAGATGTAGAATACCTTATACTTTCCACCTAATGTCAATGTCTTCAAGGCATATGAATTTGGGTGGTCAGGAGCCCTGTGTTCTGTGTTTCTGAATTCTTTATGAAGACATTTCTGAATAATTGAGTTTGGGTTCTCTCTATCTGTGGAAGATACAGATAATTTTCAGTGGCACAACATGTTCTTTTCTTATCCATTTTTCTTGAGTGGAGTCAAAGAAGCTTCTAAGGGATTACTGGTTTTTCTGACTTTCCTTTTCTTAAAAGTTATTGTTAAATTTCCCATACTCCCTTCCAATTTTGCTTCTTTGCTCAATCGTTTTGGTTCCTGCTTTGATTTTGTTTCCTACAAGTTGGAATGAATCAGTAGAGGGATTTGGCTAGTATTAGAAATCGGAGATGCTTTCATTCAGAAATGCAAGTCTGGTTTCTTTCAAGGGATGGCACCAAGCGTTCTGCTCCTGTATGTCCCTGTGAGGTATACCCTTTTCCTCACACTATCAAAAGCCTTGGAAACAGAAAACACCAGAGTATGGAGCAAGCCCAGGGTCTGCTCTTTGGAAGTTCTGTTCTCACTATTTGTCTTGGCAATATTTTTAATCATTCAGAACTACTGTCCACATCTGAACATTGAGGGCTATTGTGAGAACCAAATGAAGTTATATATCATAATTTCTTGTGATCATATCTATTCTTCTATGGAGATGTGTCATTGCCTACAGGGTGTGCTCCACCAACTGACTGGTGGGCTGTACCACAGTCCAAATTGGTCATTGCCCTTCTTCTGATTGTGATGCCCCACCCAATTTGAACCTAAGCATAAAGCTGAAGGAGGAGAGGCTTTGTTTCTAAGAAGACTAATGTAAAATATTGTGGAATGAATGGGGTGGTCAGGACTCTGCATCTAGAAACCCTATTTCCTATGCAGTGAGTGACTATGTCAGAGAAGAGCGAAAGTTAAATAAATGGAAGAATCCTTGGTGTTAGGCTAGAGAAGGTGAGCCTAGTAATTTCAAAATTAGTCCATCTATCATGTAGCAAACTTTTTTTCTATAAATTTATTTTATGATTTGCAAATGTAGGTAGACTTCTTAAGCAACATTTCAGTCCAGTTTGGTCTACATATTGGTGGTGATAATTTTATCTTTCATATATGAATTATGGTGACTAAAAGCATCCCAAATACTCCAAGACTTCATTAGATACCCTTTCTGAGTTCCAATAACATTCTGAGTTCATGCATATCTCTAAATAGATCAAAATTGAGTGCTAAGTCTTTAACATTCTCTTTCTTTCCACTGAAAATTTCTTAATAGTGGGGACCATTTCACTGGGGAATTCTCATTGTCTGATGCAAAGTTCATATACAAAAACAATCATTTTTTTGAGTCAGAACATAGTTAGCTCTGGATCTATCAGAAGTCCAAGGGGTGTGACAGGGTGGTCAAGGTTAGTAACGGGATTTGGAAGATGCTATGATCTCTGGTATGAGTCAGAGGATTACTGGAACCATGGCCTGGTGACACAGGTGGGAAAAGGTTACAGTAGTGCACAGTGCCTTGTGCACATTGAATGTCAGGTAGCAAATGCCCATCAGATGGGATATAAATAAACATGACATCACACCAGCAGTGAGGGACATTGACTGAAGCCAGTAATCAGCCCAGATCATCCAAAGGGAATTGAGAAAAATAAAGAGCTAAGAGTGGAAAGCAGAGATAAGCTGAGCAAATTTCCTGGGAGGCTCTCAGGTATAAATACACTGGAGCAGTGCGTGCCCAGAGGTGAATGGGAACAATGAAGAGAGACTTTCTGGGAGCAAAGGATCTTTCCAGATATAGAGAATCCTTAGGGTTTTCAACATTTGCATGTGCTACTAATTTCTCACTTACTGTATTAAGACATGAGTTTTAACAGCCCATGTTGAAAAACTGTGAAAGTAAGATGTTAGATGGAAAGGCATTTCTGACTGTGCAGCATGTGCAACTTTGTGGTTTTTCTATCACTCATCAGTATGGATACAATAAGTCCTATGAAGAATCGCCTTTAAATAATTCTTTGTTTTATGAAAAATAAGCACAGAAATAGGTTTTAATGCAAAGAAATAGGGAATTTCACAACCGTGAGGAGAACAGAGGTCAAATAGTTGCTGGATTCAGAGGGCCTCCCTAGGAAGTCCTAGAACATCTCTGAAATTTTTGCTGGCTTCTCAAACTCAGTCCTGCATAGGCATCTGCTGAAAATTGTGCTTTAGAGTCATATTAGCTTTCCCTTCTGAATTTTACATGAATGTCTCTCTTTGGTAGACTCTAACCCAGAACCCCAGAACCATACAGAAAAAGATTAGCTATGATTCACTGAAATCTATGAGCAAGGTGGATGCTTATGAAGAGAAGTTGAAAATAGAAAAGCAGGGCCTCTTTCTAGGGAAGATCGTGTGTTTCACTGTGACTTGGTGATTGGTTGGGTGTTGAGAAAGATGGAATGGGAGCTTGTAAAGATACTTACAACCGTAACGACAAAATGCTTGTTCTGATTGCCAGTTAGTTGTTTAAAATTTTATTTTTATTGGATACCTAAAAGTTGTACATATTGATGGACTATAGTGATCATTTAATACATGTATACAATATGTAATGATCAAATCAGTGTAATTAGCATTTCCATTCCTCAAATATTTATCATTTCATTCTCCTTTATTCTTGTTCTTTTAAAATAAATAATAACTTGTAAACTATAGCGATCACCTTGTGCTATAGAACACTAAAATACAGACGTTCCTTGACTTACTTGACTTACCATGGGGTTACATCCCAACAAACTCATCAGAAGTTCAAAATATCATAAATTGTAAAGGTCCAGCCTACCAAACATCATGGTTCACTGTAGAATATTTTTTCTTTCCTCTTGGAATGAGAAGACTTACTGGGAGCTGCAGCTCCCTGCCCCTGCTCAACATCATGAAGGAGGAAGATTTCATGTATGTCTATGCCAGGAAACATCAGAATTTAAAACACAAAGTACAACTTTTGAATGAATATTGTTTTCACTCAATAGTAAAGTAAACAAAAAAAAGTAAGTTGAACCTGCATAAGTCAGGGGCCATTGACATACAAATAGATAATGGAGATAGATATAGAAATTGTTAGGTTGACTACTAAAACTTATTAATCCAAATAATTAGTCCTAGAAAGAAAGGAATAAATTAGAACCATCTTAGAAAATCCAGCCCTATCACATTACTGAACATGTACATGAAGATGAATGAGAAGAAGGAACCTAAGATATTCCAGAGGCTTTAAAAAAGAGAGACAGGTAATGGTGTTACTAAAGTGACGATTATAGTAGGTGAAGCAGTTTAGTCTTAAAAGGTTGTAAAATTTGTAAGAAACTGAAAAATGTCCAGTGTGGCTGTAGGTCATCTAATCAAGAAAGGGAAAAAGGGCCTGAGATGCCTGGGTGGCAGAATATCTAAATGAGAGTCTCCTAAGACCATGTGAATGATGTTCTCCTGGGTTCCGAGTGAATGAGGAAGTTGTTAGGGGAATCTAGGAGCCAGAGTGGAGCTTGGTTTGCATTTAAAGAATGCCATTTGAAAATGTTCCTGTGAGAGATGAACCAAGAAATATAAAAATGGCCATGATAACTGCTGTTGTCATCCAGGAGTGTGATGATATAGATTACACTAGGGTGATGATCTTAGAAAAAAGAAAAATGGACACTTTTTGGAGATAGAATTGTGCAGTAGTATGAGCAGAACCTGGTTACTGAATGTGTCATTCCAACTCCACCTTGAAGCCATGCTTCTGCTCCAACTGGGGTTTTCAGGTTGAAACTCCTGAGAGTTCTCCTGTACTATGGACAGAGGAAAGTGTACTACTTATATAGGGGGAGCCCTGAGGTGGGATGGGGGGGTGCTTTCCTGAAAGAAGTTCTGGCACAATGAAAAGAGTGAATAACACTCATTTTAGAAAGGAAAACCCACCAAGATTTGAAAGAGCCGATCACCTGTGAAGATTTAAAAAGGGAGCAAGAGGGTGTTTGTGCTTATGGAATCATCTGGGATTTTCAGAATGCTATAGGAGGCAAAGATACAGGCAGGGAATGATGCTCAAAAGTAGCTGTGTTAAGTTAAACCCTAATGGTGGGGCTGGCCCATGTTTCTTTCCTGTGCTTTCATGGGCTGTATGTTGACTGTGAGAGAAGACAGTATCAGAGGACAACAGAACAAAATTAAGTTCTTCAAATGCAGTGTACTTAAATTAAATATAAATACCCTAAAGAAACTTCGATAATTAAGAAATACATGGAAATTAAATGCGATCTTACTCATAATAAATCACAAGAGAAATAAAAGTGTTTTCTGAAGTGAGTGAAAATGAACCCCAAACACAGCAAACGTGGATGTAAGCAGTTAATGCAGTGCTTATAGGGAAAAAACATTAAAGGAAACATATCTCTAATCAATAATCTACTCTTTTCCCTTAAGAAACATAAAAAGAGTGAATGAAACTGAAAACAAACAAAAAGAAGTAAATATTAAAGATTAGAGTGTGTATTAATGAAACAGAGAACAGAAACTACAGAGAAAGGCAACAGAACCCAAAGTTGGTTCTTTGATAAATTGAGATATGTCAACTAGAGTGATCAGGAGAAAATTCAGATAACTAAAATCAGGAACAGAGAAAGAAATATAACTACTGACATAATAGAAAAGAAAGAATTTTAGCACTGTATACAACTGTATATGAACAAATGGAGATCACTTAAATAAAATGCATAAACTCCAATAAAGACATGAACTACTAACGTGAATTTAAGAAGAAATAGAAAACAAAAATAGACCTAAACAGCACAGGATTGACTCAGTAAAACAGAAAAACAGACAACCATACAAAAGAAACCTAGACCCAATGAACCCAAATGGCTTCCTTGATAAATTCTTCCAGATATTTGAACAAGTCTTAGCACCAGTTCTTCACAAAATCTCCCCAACCATGGAAGAAAGGAAGACACTTTGAACTCATCCTATGAGGCTGATATTATACAAATACCCAAATCAAAGGTATCAGAAAATATCTACATACTTATACCTCTTATGAAAAATCTTTGGTAAAACACTAGTGAACTGAATTCAGTGATTTATATGAAGGGTTATGAATCCTGACTAAGAAGAATTTAGGAATGCAATACATCTGCAAATCAATTAATTCAATATACCATATCAAGAGAACAAAAGACAAAACACCTAGTTTAATAAATTTTGAAAATCATTTGATAGACTCCAATATCCTTTCAATATAAAAATAAAATAGAAGGGAACTTTCTCTACTTGGAAAATTAGATAGAGGTTATCTGAAGAAAAACACATGTAACATCAGATTTAATGATAAAATATTGAATGTTTCCTTCTGAAATCAGGAACAAGACAGAAATTTCAGTTCTTGCCACTTCTACTCAACAATGTATCATAGCTTTTAGCAATAGTAACTGGGCAAGAAAATTAAATAAAAGGCATCAAATTTAGAAAGGAAGAAGTAAAATCATCTCAAGTTGTAGGTGATATGATCTCACATCCTAAAGCATGTACTATTTTTATTTTAAAATTGAGTATTATTATAATAGTTTATTAGACCTAATAAGTCTTTCATTATTTTAAGATAAAAAGTTAATTTACAGAAGTTAATTATATTTTTTGCACTTGGAATAAGCCATCTGAAAAAGCAATTAACAGAGACATTCCATTTATAATAGCATCAAAGATAGTAAAATATTCAGGAATAAAATTAACGAAGAACTATAAATCTTTAATTATGAGACCCATAGAATATAGTGGAAAGAAATTAAATAAGGCCTAAATAAATTAAAGAACAGCCCATGTTCACTGATTGGAAAACTTCGTATTGTTAAGATGTTAATAGTCTCAAGAACCCCTGAGTGTGGAACTCCACAATCGATAGGTTGAAGTCCTAACTCCTAGTGTACTACAGAATGTGACTGCATCTGAAGATAGGACCCTTAGAAAAGGTAACTAAGTTACTGAGGCTGTTAGGGTGGGTCCTATCCCAAGTTGACTGGAAGAGGGGATAACGACACAGAACAGATTCTCAAGGTGTGCCTGCACAGAGGAAAATGTGAAAAAATGCACTGTGAGAAGACATGGTGAGAAGGTGTGCAAGTTGAGGAGAGAGACCTTAGAGGAAACTCACCTACCTGCACCTTGATCTTGGACTTCTAGACTCTGGAACTTTGAGAAAACAAATTACTCTTGTTTCAACTACCTGCTCTGTGATATATTTTCCTGTCAGTACTAGCAAATTAATACACAATTTTTTGCAGAAATGGAAAAGTGAATCCAAAATTCTTATGAGAATGCAAGGGACCTCAAAGAGCAAACTCATTTATGTCCTTAAGTTCATAGATTTTCTGTTGGTTTCTCCTGTCTCTTTTTCTCATTGCAATTGAGTTTGGAAAGTTACTGTTGATGTATCTTCATGTTAAATGATTCTTTCCTTGACCATTGTGGATGTGATGATTAATTTTACATGTCAACTTGACCGATGCATGGGATGCTCAGATATCTGATTAAACATTATTTCTGAGTGTGTCTGTGGGGGTGAGGGTTACTAGAAGAGGTTAGCATTTTAATAACCAAGTAAAGCACATGTGCCTCTCCACTATGGGTGGGCACCAACCAATCTGTCGAGGGTCTCAATAAAGTGAAAACATGCAGAAAAGGATTTGTGAGATTTCTGCCAGACTGTTTGAATTGGTGCATGGACCATGTCTTGCCCTTAATGCTTCTGGTTCTCAGGCCTTCAGACTTGCACTGGAATCCCCACAACTGACTTTGTGACTCTCAGGTCTTCAAGTCAGACTACTGACTTTCCTGGATCTCTAATTCATGAATGGCAGACTGTGGGACTTCTCAGTTTTCATAATCATGACAGCCAAATCCTTATGATAAGTCTTTTATAATAGATTGATATGTAACATATTCTATTGGTTTTGTTTCTTTAGAAAATCCTGACTTTAACATCAGGTCTACCATTGGAGCCATCAAAGGCATCCTTTATTTCTGTTATAGTGTTTTTGCAGCAATATATTTGAGGTAAGCTGAGGATATCCTCAGCTTTAGGTTTATATATTAAATAGACTAAATGCTGTTCTATGTTTAATGTTTCATGTGACTGTAGGTATATTCATTTCTCCAGCATCCTTATTTTTGTTTCCTGTGTTGACTTTGGCCTCCTTAGATATTCTTGCTCAGAGTTAGTCTGTGGCTTTCAGCTGTTTCTGCTGTCACCCATTGTTATTATAGCAGGATCCTCTGGATGTCTGGAAAAGTGTAGGGACAGGAGAATGTTATATAATTTTCTGGTTAAATCTTGGTTTCTTAGTGGACCTGTTTTTTTTTTGGGGGGGGTGTGACCTTCACAAGTGTTTCTCCAATGCTGTAACTTTCTCTCTGCCAGTTCCAATTGTCTTCCTTGTCTGGACCATTCCTAATTAATTTCATGGAAGAACTGACCTTTGGTTTCTATATTGGCTCTATGAACTGGGAAGCCTGGAAATGAATGAAGTGACTAAGAATTCCTTTCTCCTCCTGGTTCGGACAAGTTGTTAGATCTGTGCCTTCCCCTTGGTATATAGCTATTTCTTAGAGAAGGCCCTGGGCCTTTCTTTCTTTCTTTTTTTTTTAGGTCTTTGTCATTTTATTTATTTATTTATTATTTTTTAAATTTTTTACAGACTGCATTTTGATTCATTGTACACAAATGGGGTACATCATTTCAATTCTATGGTTGTTCATGATGTAGATTCATACCATTGGTGTAATCATACATGTACATAGGGTAATGATGTCTTTCTCATTACACCATTTTTCATACCCCCCTCATTTCCTTCTACATAATCTAAAGTTCCTCCATTCCTCTCTCACTCCCCACCCCCTGACCCGCATAATATATCATCCTCCACTTATTGGCGAAAACATTCGGCCTTTGGTTTTCTGGGATTGGTTTATTTCATTTAGCATAATATTCTCCAATTCCTTCCATTTATATGCAAATGCCATAATATTATTCTTTTTATGGCTGTTATTCCATTGTATAGATATACCACAGTTTCTTTATCCATTCATCTGTTGAAAGGCATCTAGGTTGGTTCTACAATCTAGCTATTGTGAATTGAGCTTCTATAAACATTGATGTGGTTGCTACCATAGTATGCTACTTTTAAGTTCATTGGGTATAAACCAAGGAGTGGGATAACTGGGTCAAAAGGTGGGTTCATTCCAAGTTTTCTAAGGATTCTCCACACTGCTTTCCAGAGTGACTGCACCAATCTGCAACTCCACCAGCAGTGTAAAAGTGTGCCTTTTCCCCCATATCCATGACATCATCTATTATTGTTTGTGTTCTTGATAATAGCCATTCTAATTGGAGTAAGATGAAATCTTAGAGTTGTTTTAATTTGGATTTCTCTAATTACTAGAGATGTTGGACACTTTTTCATATATTTATTAATTGCCTGTGTGTCTTCTGTAAAGTGTCTGTCCAGTTCCTTGGCCCATTTATTGACCGGGTTCTTTGTATTTTTGGTGCAAAGTTTTGTAAGTTCTTTACAAATTTTGGAGATAAGTACTCTATCTGAAGTGTGTGGAAAAGATTTTCTCCCACTCTGTATTTTCCCTTTTCACATTATTGATTGTATCCTTTGCTGAGAAAAAGCTTTTTAGTTTGAGTCCATCCCATTTATTGATTCTTGCTTTGATTTCTTGTGCTTTGGGAGTCTTGTTAAGGAAGTCTGATCCTAAGCCAACATGCTGAAGATTCGGGCCTACTCTTGTCTTCTATTTGGTGCAGGGTCTTTGGTCTAATTCCTAGGTCTTTGATCCATTTTGAGTTGAGTTTTTTGCAGGGTGAGAAATAGAGGTTTAATTTCACTTTACTGCATGTGGATTTCTAGTTTTGCCAGCACCATTTGTTGAACAGGCTATCTTTTCTCCACTGTATGTTTTTGGCTCTTTGTCTAGTATGAGATAAATGTATTCATGTCGGTTTGTTTCTGTGTCTTCTATTCTGTACCATTGGTCTGCCTGTCTATTTAGGTACCAATACCATGCCATTTTTGTTACTATTGCCCTGTAGTATATTTTAAGGTCTGGTATTGTGATACCTCCTGCTTCACTTTTTCTGCTCAGGATTGTTTTGGCTATTTGAGGTTTCTTATTCTTCCAGATGAAGTTCATGATTGCTTTTTCTATTTCTATGAGGAAAGTCATCGGGATTTTAATTGGAATATCTTTGAATATGTCTAGCCCCTTTGGTAGAATGGCCATTTTGGCAATATTAATACTGCCTATCCAAGAACATGGAAGATCTTTCCATCTTCTAAGGTTTTCTTCAATTTATATCTTTAGTGTTCTATACTTTTCATTGTTGAGGTCTTTCACCACTATTGTTAGATTGATTCTCAAGTTTTTTTTTTTTTTTTTTGAGGTTATTGTGAATGGAGTGGTTTTCCTAATTTCTCTTACAGAGGATTCATCACTTACGAATAGAAATACATTATATTTGTGAGCATTGATTTTATACCCTGCTACTTTGCTGAATTCATGTCTTAGTTCTAGAAGTTTTCTAGCGGAGTTTTTTGGATCCTTTAAATATAGAATCATGTCATTGGCAAATAGTGACAGCTTGAGTTCTTCTTTTCCTATTTATATCCCTTTAATTTCTTTTGTCTGTCTAATTGCTTTGGCTAGTGTTTCAAGGACAATGTTGAATAGAAATGGTGAAAGAGGACATCCCTGTCTTATTCCAGTTTTTAGAAGGAATGCTTTCAGTTTTTCTCCATTAAGAATGATGTTGACTGTGGGCTTAACATAGATAGCCTCTACAACGTTGAGGTATATTCCCACTATTCCTATTTTTTCTTGTGTTTTAAGCATGAAGGGGTGCTGTATTTTATCAAATGCTTTCTCAGCATCTATTGAAATAATCATTTGATTCTTAAATTTAAGTCTTTTGTTGAGATGAATTACATTTATAGATTTCCGGATGCATCCCTGGGATAAACTCCATTTGATCATGGTGCACTATCTTTTTAATATATTTTTGTATGTGATTTGCCAGTATTTTGTTAAGGATTTTTCCATCTATGTTCATCAGAGGTATTGGTCTAAAGTTTTCTTTCCTTGATGTTTCTTTCTCTGGTTTTGGTACCAGAGTGATGCTAGACTCATAGAATGAGTTTGGAAGGGGTCCCTCCTTTTCTATTTCCTGGAATACTTTGAAGAGTATTGGTATTACTTCTTCTTTAAAGGTCTTGTAGAATTCAACTGAGAATTCATCTGGTCCTGGGATTTTTTTGCTTGGTTGGCTTTTGATGGCTTCTATTTCAGTGCTATAATTGATCTGTTTAAATTGTGTACTTCTTCCTGATTAAGTTTGGGAAGATCATATGTTTCTAAAAAATTGTCAATGTCTTCAATATTTTCTATTTTCAAAGTAGTTTCTTATTATGTTATGTATTTCAATGGTGTCTGACATGATCTTTCTTTTTTCATCACGAATTCTAGTAATTTTAGTTTTCTCGCTCCTTCTCTTCATTAGTGTGGCTAAGGGTTTACCAATTTTGTTTACTTTTTCAAAGAACCAACTTTTTGTTTTGTGAATTTTTTGAATTGTTTCTCTTGTTTCAGGTTCATTGATTTCAGCCCTGTTTTTAATTATTTCCTGAATTCTTCTATTTTTGGTGTTGATCTGTTCTTCTTTTTTCTTGGACTTTGAGATGTAATGTTAAATCATTTAGTTGTTGACTTTTTATTTTTTTAATGTATGGGCTCAATGCAATGAACTTTCCTCTTAGTATTGCTACTTTCAGAGTGTCCCAGAGATTTTGATATGTGTGTCATTGTTCTCATTTACCTCTAAGAATTTTTGAATTTCTTCCCTGATGTCTTCTGTTATCATTGCATCATTCAGTAGCACATTATTTAGTCTCCAGGTGTATGAGTAGTTTTTGTTTGTTATTTTATCATTCATTTCTAATTGCATTCCATTATGGTATGATAGAATACAAGGTGGCATCTCTTTTTTTTTGTATTTACTAATGGTTTCTTTGTGGCATAGCATATGGTCTATTTTGGAGAAGGATCCATGAGCTACTGAGAAGAAAGTATATTCACTCAATGATGGATGAAATACTCCGTAAATGTCCATTCGGTCTATATCATTGATTGCATTATTTAGTTCTATAATTTCTTTTTTCTGTTTTTGTTTGGAGAATCTACCCAGTGGTGAGAGCAGTGTGTTAAAGCCCCCCACTATTAATGTGTTTTGGTCTATTTGATTCTTAAAATTGAGATGGGTTTGTTTGATGTACATAGATGCTCCATTGTTTGGGGCATAAATATTTAAAATCGTTAAGTCTTGCTGATTTATGCTTCCCTTAAGCAGTATGAAATGTCCTTCTTTATCCCTTCTGACTAACTTAGGTTTGAAGTCCATTTTATCTGGTATGAGGATGGAGAGCCCTGCTTTTGTACTGAGTCCATGTGCATGGTATGTTTTCCCCTATGCTTTCACCTTTAGTCTGTGGATGTCTTTTTCTATGAGATGAGTCTCTTAAAGGCAGCACATTCTTAGGTTTTTCCTTTTAATCCAATCTGTTAGTCTGTCTTTTGATTGATGAGTTTAGGCCATTAACATTCAGGGTTATTATTGTGATTTGATTTGTATTCCTGGTCATTTTGACTTATTTTTGGTCTTTAACTTGACTTGGTTTCTCCTTTGATTGGCTTTTCCTTTAGGGTAGTTCTTCCCTTTGCTGACTTGTGTTGTTGTTTATCACTTCCTCCTCATGAAATAGTTTGCTGAGAATGTTCTGTAGTGTAGGCTTTCTATTTGTAAATTCTTTTAACTTTTGTTTATTGTGGAAAGATTTTATTTCATCATCAAATCTGAAGTTTAGTTTTACTGGGTATAGGATTCCTGGTTGGCATCCATGTTCTTTCAGAGTTTGAAATATATTATTCCAGGTCCTTCTTGCTTTTAGGGTCTGGGCTGAGAAATCTGCTGATATCTGTATTGGTTTCCCCTTATACATAATCTGCCATTTTTCTCTTGCAGCCTTTAAAATTCTATCTTTATCTTGTATGTGAGGTATTTTCATTATAATGTGCCTTGGTGTGAATCTGTTGTAATTTTGTGCACCTGGTACTCTGTAAGTCTCTCGTATTTGATTTTCCATTTCATTTTTCAGGTTTGGGAAATTTTCTGATATTATTTCATCTAACAGGCTGTTCATTCCTTTGTTTTGTATCTCTGTGCCTTCCTCAATCCCAATAATTCTTAAATTTGGTCTCTTAATGATATCCCATAATTCTTGGAGGTTCCATTCATGATTTCTTAACATCTACTCAGTTTGTTCAACTTATTTTCAAGATTAAATATTTTGTCTTCATTGTCTGAGATTCTGTCTTTCATGAGATTGATTCTGTTGGTGATATTTTCTATTGAGTCTTTAATTTGGTTTACTGTATCTTTCATTTCAAGTATTTCTGTTTTTTTTTTCTTTTCAGAATCTCTATCTCTTTATTGAAGTGTTCTTTTGCTTTCTGCATTTGCTCTTTTAACTGTTTATTGGAGTGATCATTCATTGCCTGCATTTGCTCTCTTGTCTCATCTTTTGCTTCATGCACCATTTTAATCATGCAGATTCTATACTCTTTTTCTGTCATTTCTACTGCCATGCTGTCATTGGATTCTATCAAAATAGCATCTTGGTTTGTTAGGGACACTTTTCCCCCCATTTTTTTATATTGTTTCTGTATGTTTCCCTCTAGCAGCGAAGATCTGAGTTACTGAAGTTTCCCCCCTACATGCTTATTGTGACCCCACAATTTTCCATTACATCTCCTTTGAAGGGGAGACCAATATTAGCAGCATCTAATACCGAGAAAATGCAGTCCTGAACCCCATAGCCCCTATAAAGACTTTAACATTATTTTAACATTATTGTAAGAAACAAGATTAGTTTGATTATTATTTACAGTATTTCTAGTGGTGAATGAAGAGGATGGGGAAGGGTGTAGGATGTTAGTGAGTCAATAGAGATACCTGTCAAAGGGCCTCCACTCTCCGATAGGTGTCTTAAGAAGGGAGCCGCCCTTCCAATGATGGTGGCCACCCCTCAGGAATAATTCAAAATGTCTGCACCAGCCTCCAAAGAAGGTGGGGAGCCCCATTGAGGGCAAGGTGAGTCAGCACGGGGGTGGGAAGGTGGGCAGGCATGGTGTTCTTCGTCCATCTGCAGTGGGGGTGCTGGGTGGACTCAGCATCTGGCATTCATCTGTGGTGAGGGGGATCTCTGGGTGTGTTTCAAAAAAGGATGCCAGGGCAAGGAAAGAATGTTAGATCATCTCTAAGACAACCTCATGAAGTTCCTTTTAATAAAGCCTGTGAATGTGTGAGACCTCATAAGATGATTAACTCCGGCAGTTTGTCTTGTTCACATGGTTTCTCACACAGTCTGGAGTAATTTGGCAGAATTACCATTAAGTTTGTTTTACATTCTCCATAGAAACAGAACAAATAGATTCATTTATTGTAGGGAACATTCCTCAAGCTTATCTGACAGCATTCGCTGACACCGTAGTCTAAGTAAGCCAAACAGTCTGGACAGAGAAACTGAGGTAATGGTAAAGACTCGCCATGGAGTGAAGTTCTTTGCAGTTGCTGAGGCTGAGTTATGAGCTGAAGGAAGGCCTCACTCTTCAAGCATCCCAGCAAGCTGTAATGTGAGCTCACCTGTGCTGCCTTTCCTCATGCTGTGTGCTGGAGCTTACCATCCCTCCTCCCAGTGCTTTGTCTCAGACTCATTGCTGGGCAGAATTACTTAGGCCTACTTAGTTTGTTTACATTATCTCAACATATAGCTCACCTATAGGCTGGTTCTGTTATGCTTTAACAAGCCTATTAACCTGATTGGATAATGTGCCTATATATGTCTTTTACAATCCTGAGTAAAATTAGATCATGCCTTCAGAGACTGGTCTCCGATGTCTGAACTGGGGTAGACATCGATGTCCTCACCCTCAGTGGGACCCCCTAGTCTCTGAACAGCTACAATTTATTATTTACTTGATTAATATATAACACTAGCTCACTAGTGTGAATATGGAGACTGGCAACTACAGAGACTGGCAAATCCATTCTGTAGTGTGGGTCCACAGGCTGAAAACCCAGAAGAATCAGTGGTGCAGATTTGAAGGTTGTCTTCTGGAGAATTCCCTCTTGCTCAGGAAGGTAAAACATTTGTTCCTCACAGGCCTCCAACTGATTGGGTAAGGCACACTGACATTGTAAAGGGCATTCTGCTTTATCCAAAGTTCACCGATCTAAATGCTAATCCTATCTACACTCTCCAAGTTGGCACATGCATAAAGCTGTCAGTATTCCTATCACCTTATGGCTCCAATACACATTGGTCTGCTGAGTAAGCAGAATTTGGTTACCCTGTCTCTTTTAATTTATTTGTCTTCTTAGATTTTAGTATGGTGGTTTACCCTCTTATCCTGGTTCTCAAAGAAACATCATTGATTTTCAGTTTGTCCAATTTTTCTTGTAAGGATTAGAATGATGCCCCAATTGCCCCAGTTTACTTTTGACTCATTATTATGATTTAGCTATTAGGTGTTCCCCAAAAGCTCATGTGTGAGACAATGCAAGAAAGTTTAGAGGTGAAATGATTGGATTATGACAACCTTAACCTAATCAGTGTATTAATCCACTGACAGGGATTAACCAGGTATTAACTATAGGCAGGTAGAGTGTGCCTGGAGGTGATGGGTTATTGGGAATGTGTCTTTGGGATACATATTTTGTCCTTGTTGAGTGCAACTCTTTCTGCTTCCTGGTGGTCATGTTCTGAGTCACTTTCCTCCACCACACTCTTCCACTATGATGTTCTGTCATACCTCAGGCACAGGACTATCTATGGACTGAGACCTCTGAAACTGTGAGACCCAAAGATACTTTTCCTCCACTAATTGTTCTTTTCAGGGCTTTTGGTCATAGCAGTGAAAAAGCTGAATAAAGCACTCATCATATTTCTGAACACAGACAAATTTCATCACTGTTTTAAAACAGAGAGTTAAGGCGCAATGTCCCTGCAAGGTCTTGCATCTTTTAGGTGTGGTACTACAATTTTACAGGCTGTGTTCTCATGCAAAACATCTGGAGACCGATCTTTTGTGTTCTGAAAAAGCATGTTAACTTTCAAATCATGAGGCTTAGAGTGCTTTTGACTTCACAACTCAAACTTGTACACTTCAATATGTCTGTGCTTTCCATCTATTCCTTTGGGTTTTACATACAAAAGATTCTTAGCAACATGAGTGAATCAATAAGAAAATTGCAGTTTTTTCATATCCATTTTCATGAAGTTATAGACAGATACTTAAATGATTTCAGCTAGACTATCAATGAAGAAAATAGTCTAGTAATTCTTGTTGTTTTGATTGTATTTCTTCTTTTATTTTTGTTTTATCTGGCAGCCTGGCCTAGATTAAGCCATGAATTAGACAGGTTTGTGAAGCTATGATGCAGTAATATCTCCAAATCTTAGTAGTTCCTATCAAGAGGATTTATTTCTCAATCAAGTTTTATGCTTTTGGGAGTTTTACTGTGTCTGTCCTCCACAGATTTTTTTCAATTCTCACATTAAAAAACTAACCTCATCTGGTGTATGTTTTGCTTGGAGCAGAAAGAAATGAACAATGCTGGGGTAGGTGGTCAGAGCTTCTCCAGTTATGACTTATGTTAGTTCTGCTCATGTGCCAATAGCCAGGGGGAGTTACAGAGCCAAATCTGATGACATCAAGAGAGAAGTACACTTTTCCAGGGAGGGTGACCAGGAGGGGCCCACAGGGAAAGACCCACTAGAGAAGGCCACTGCATGTTATCAACAAAACACTGCAGTCTAGCACAAACTACTTCCAGGATAGGAAACTTTGGTGGCAAGATTAAGTGGACCTCAGGAACAAATGACCATTTAATAGGACGGACCAAAATTCTATCAAACATACTAGTAAATACTTAATACTTCTGTACTTGTGATTTTAATAAGTTGTAATTAGGGATTTTTAGGTGTCCATCAATGGATGAATGGATATAGAAAATGTTGTATATATACACATTCAGCCATAAAGAAAAATGAAATTATGCCATTTGCAGGAAAATGAATGTAACTGAAGAATATATTATGTTAAGTGAAATAAATAAGACTCAGAAAGTCAAGGGTCATGTTTTTTCTCCCAATACAGTCATGTTCTGATGTACTGGGGTTTATGACTTCATTACACACATTTTGGGGGGAACTCAAAACAACCCATGATAATGCAGCCACAGTACTTTGACAAGTCACTCAGTATTCTTGGGCTTGGTCTCTCCTATTTTTGAAAATTATAACATTTCCATCATTCCTAAAAACCTTGTTTAACTAAACATCTTTAATTTCTTCATACATCATTACTCTTTTGGAATTTGTTCTCTAGAATAATATCTTGGTGAATGTCACCATTATTTATGCACCTGATGAAAATGAATTTTGGAGTCATTGTGGGTTTTTTCATTTTCCTCTATCTCTCTTCTGGCCAAGTACCTCTACCTACCAAATGTCTCTTGTGACTCTCACCTTCTTCTTCTTCTCTGGATCATATTGGTCTCCTTGCCTCTTCCTCTGCTTTCAGTCACAAATCTCACTGTTGATCCTCTGTATAGTGAATATTGTGGTGTTATTTACTTTTCATTTGGGAGTCAGTTAACTTATGTCACTTTTAAGGTCTTAAGTTTCTTTTCTGCATACTCCTCAAGTCTCATTTCTCACCAACATTTGCTTGTGCTCCCCTTGTCCCCAATTCCTGAAATACTGACTTGCTTGTGGTCTTTGTTCTTAGACACATAATTTTCCCATTTGTCTGAAGTTTCTTTTCTCTGCTAGTTCTGAAATATTTGTCGCTTTTTTTGAAGCTCAAATAGTTTTTCTCATGGAAGGTATATTATAAAATTTGCTCAGGCACTGTAACAAAGTACCACAGACTAAGTGGTTTAAATAACAGAAATTGATTTCCTTACATTTCTGAAGTCTGAAATTTCAAGATCATGGTGCTGGCTGTGGGTATTTCCTCTGAGGCCTCTTTTTCAACTCACTAATGTTCTTACTGCATTTCTACATGTTGTTTCATCTATGTGCGCTCCTTGTGTCTTTTTCTTATTTTATAAGACCACTGTTGAAACTGAATTAAAGTTCCACACTTACAACTAATTTGACCTTAATTATCTCTTTATAGGCCCCATCTCTGAATAGTCACTGTAGGATTAGGACTGCACCTATGTATTTGGGGGGAACTTTTCAGAGTAGGCTCCCCCAAGCCCATACAAACCCTTATTATCTAACTGGGTTTCAGCTATTTCACTGATATTTCTACCATATCATAAGCACTTTAAAAACCTGAGTTTCTTGCTTTCATCTTTGCAACTTAATACATGTTTGTTAAATGAATGTAATTTAGGACAGCTTAGTAACACAAAAAAGATAAAATTGATTTTTGAATTAATGTTTTTATTTACTGAGATTTTTTTCCAATATGTAACTTCAATTATTTGATTTGAAATGTACTCCTTCAAATTCTAGATCCATGTTCAATAGTCTTACATGCTTAGGAAACTGTTTATTAGTTTAGCTACTGGATGATTCAAATTCATTAAGTTTTTGGGGAAAATGTTAAGAGAAATAATGTGGGCTTTGAAGTTTCTTTTGCCTTCTAGGAGTGTGCTTACAGTGTAGAGCATTTCACCTAGTCACATTATTTATCAGCTTTGTTGCTACCTACTTTAATTCCCACTTTCCTATCCTTCACTTCCTCTTTCAGATAAACAAGCTAGAGGCACGCCTAAGGCAGGCAGGATGCACAGATGATAAAGGGACACAGAGGAGAGACGGGGAGCGCTGGATGAAAGAAGACTGTATTAACTGTACCTGTGAGGTATGTGCTGCCAAAGGTTTTTCCATCATCTTCCTGCTTTACTTCTTCTGGCCAGTCAATTGAAATACACTTGAAAAATTCAAAAACAGGAAAAAAAATTCTTTTTGTGAGTAACTCAAGAATTTAAAAGAAAATATTTTGTTCAGTACAGGGAATTGAGGCCAGGGCCTTGAAAATGCTACACAAGCGCTTTACCACTGAGTTATGTTCCCAGACTGTTTAAGGCATATTTTTAGGATCGAGATACTGATGCAGGATTTTTGAGACTTCTGATTATTTATATAAATGCTATGATCTAATGAGTGATTTCCAGACAGCATATGGATCTTTTACGTTTTCACTGACAGATGGAGGGAGCAGAGTTGAGGGAAATTTAAGTCACTCGTCCGAGGACACACAAATAAACTGAGGCAGAAGGGAATTTGGAGTCTTCTCATTATACTCCACTCAGGCTCACCACAAACATTGCCTGAAAGGACTTGTTAAAAAATGAGTTTCTATAGCAATATAAAAATGTTTTATCCTAGCATCCACCAATTAATTCCCAGTATTTGTTATTTAGTTTGCTTTCTGAATAGAGCTAATTTCCCCCAGTCCTCTGGAAATGCATGAACTTTGTTATGCATATCATGCTATAATACCATAAGTCACTTATTATAGGGGTGTATTTTGAGCCTTGCTTTTCATGCTGAAAATGTGCAGAAAGAAAGAATGAATAGAATACATGTGCAAACATCAGCTCAGACCGTGGACACTTTTTATCATATTGAGATATTTAGCATATCACACTTTATTTTTTTTACCTTTCAGAGTGGCCAAGTCATGTGCATGGTGGAGACTTGTCCTCTGGCTCCATGTCTCAGTCCTGAATTGGTGAAAGGAAGCTGTTGTCCAGTTTGCAGAGATCAAGGCATACCAGCTGATGCCTCAGAGGAACACTAGCCAATATCTGCTCTTGAGCCCTGAATAGAGAATTTCTCAGGGAGAGACAATTATGGGTTTGACTTTTAACCTGTAGTCATATCCTTGATATGGAAACCACTGATTTAAGAACAAGCTAGTTCATTTAAACTTTAGACATATTGAACATCTTTTATCTCTTCATTTTCTAATAAGCTTTGGAATAATACAAAACTAAAAAGACTATAAAGGGCATAGGAATTATTTCATCTTAAGAAAATTTTCTATGGATACGAAAGAATATCATATTTTTAAAAATGTAAGCACTGTGGAAACTATCCATCAAAATTCAGCAATTTCATTATCTGAAGGAATTTTGAGAGAATGAGTTTTGCATGTAGAGAAAATATCTGGAAAGATCTATACTAAATCTGACAATGTTGTGATGCTGTTCTCCCCACCCAACTCTTTTCTTAGAACTACATCCTTGGCAGGTGGCAGATTTTGCTGGGGAGGTGCTTGTCTTAACTTTCATTAGTTTCTAACTTCTGAGACATTAAGGAAAAGTCAGTGAAAGAATATCATTATTTTAGGGAGCTTGTCAGTTTTGCATGTGGCTGGAAAATGCAAACTGTATGAGAGAGAGACTTCAAAGCAGAATTTCTCAGTATCTGCCTTTCTCTTACTTGTCATTACTACAAGTCATGAGATGTCAACATTGAAATATAGCCAACACTGAAATTCAGGTGCAATCTGAATTTACTATCCAAAAGGTTGAAAAGTGTTTTTGACTTTTACAAAAGGTATTGCTATGGAATTCTCCTAATTTTGGTGCTCTTACAGCATTTCTTACAAAATCCCATAGAAAACTGATGAATTTTTACTCAGAAATGAGTATTAAGCAAATTAGAAGATTAGTAACATTAGTATTAATATTAGAATGAAAATATGACGTAAAATGTGATGTGTAACCATATGTGCCCATATATTGGGGTTGGATGCAGTTGTGGGTAAATATCTTTAAATAACACTTTGTGCCAAAACTTCATGTAGTGTCCTGCCAAGACAGGATCTCAGGGAGATATCTCTACTGATTTCCAATCACAAAATAAATTTTTTTTAAAGCAGGCATAATTTCCCAATATTTAGAGTTATTATACAACATTCTACATTAGTTTTAGTCTAGATATTCTTGTGATTTTAGTATCATGAATGTAGAAAGATGTTTTGGAGTTTGATAAAATGAGTACTATAATTTAAAAATGTGCTATTTTTTGCTTTTGTATATATAAATATTGGTGCTAGATATTGAATTCAGGGCCTCACACATGCTAAGAACATGTTTTACGACTGATCTACACCCTTAGTTTTATATTTAGTGTGTCATTTTTGGAAGTCATATTGCTTATGATAAAAACTTCAAATGTTTCCCAAAGTTATACAGATCCCTGCTCTCCATTTCTATATGGAGAATATGATTACTCAAATATGATTACTCCTTTCTGTTTCAGGGTATGTGTATCTGTCTGTGCTTGTGCATGTACATTTTTCCATGTATGTATTCTATGAAACACAAACATTGCCAATATTTCTTCCTAAGTGATTTTGTCTACGTAAATTTAAAACATTAGAAATCCAAGTGCATTTGTTAACAACATTTTAATATATGACATTATGCTAAAAAGTCTCCTTGAGATAACATTTACTGTTTCTAATTTGTGATACTTTTCTGACCTGGGACAAAAGGATTTAATAGATTTGACATTGTCTGCTCTCACAGGTAGGTGTATATAAAGAATGGGAAGCTCACTTTGCTTTCTTTATGGGCTCACTCTTTTTCTGATTTCTTCTAATTTAGAAAAACAAAAGTTTTTAACCAGGCTGTGTGATTGTGTGAGAAGGTACAAAAATATCTCCTCCACAGGAGCACTTTAATTTCTTTCCTATGACCCCTGCACACAAATGGCCACACTGCACACAGAACAGCAGGATATGAAGTTGAAGGAGTATACACTACTTTTATATGTGACTGGCAGTTGAAAATAGAGCACTTATCTGACAAACAATCTTTAACACTCAGGACAAATAACAGAGTACAAGAAAAATGATTGTTTCTACTGATTTATTTGTTTTCCAGGACTGCATTTGTGGGTGAGGGCAAAGGTAGGGAAAATAGGTTTTCCAGTAAAGTTTTTTTAAACCATTTTAAAAATTAAGTTTAACTGTGAAGTTAATGTCTACTCACTGAACTGTACTTACTACAGCTATCCCAGGACCAATGTCACGTATTCCTTCTAAGCTTCTGTTTTAGATAAAATATAGTTCATTAGTAGGTCAAATCAAGTTCAAGGACAACTCACATAGAAATCCTATCTTCCACGTTAACTGAAATGTGCACTATTAAAAGACACATTTAGTTGAATGTCCTCAAAAGTTATTGGCATGGTAGAAATTTATGAAAAATAATGTAAAATCTGTTTTCCTGAATATGTAAAATGAGAGATGATATAAAGACAAATGATTCTAAAAGCTGTATCTTAAATATAACATTGTATGTTCTATTTTTTGCCCTGGTGTAAGATAATTTGATAACTTTTAATATAAGCACCAGAAATGAGTCAATATTTAAATCTGCATTTTAAATATAAACCAGGGGAAAAGAATATGTAATGTTTTCTAATACTGTGAGGCACATTTTCTTTTCTGTTAATAAACTTTTAAAAGAAATGAGAATTCCTTCAAACATAATTACTAACCAAAATAACTTAACTCAAAAGTATGTGTGTGTGTATTATGTAAAGCAAAAAGTAACTGACATCTTGTCACATACCTTGAACCTACTAGATATTGGTGTGCATTGGAAAATTGTTTTTTATTTTATTTTTTTAGTACTGGCAATCAAACCCAGGATATTATACCACTGATCTGTATCTGTAGTCCATTTTTATTGTTTATTTTGAGACAGGATTTTGCCAGTTTGCCCAGGTTGGCTTTGTAATTGTGATCTTCCTGCCTCAGCCTTCCAAGTTGCTGAGCTTACAGGTATGTACCTCCATGTCCAGCTAATTTAAAAAAAATTAATTGCCCTTGTTTCATTACATAAACCTATGCCCCAAATTTCTCAAGATTTGCAGACCTGAGATAACCACAATTCTGTTCCTAATATTTCTAGAAATATTCAATAAAGATGACAGGAAGCATGAAATGTGTAATTGAACACAAGAAGAAAAAAGCAAAAGTCATTCAAAGTTTTAAGACAAATGTATGTCAAGAGAATGAAAGATAAGCCAGGGACAGAATTAAGTCAGAAGCAGGGTCTAGCAGGTAGGCACTAGTGGGTTTACATAGGGTCCAAAAACAAGACAAACTGTAAACTAAGTAGCTCCCTTAGGATGTCCTTCCCCATGAAAGAGGCCTGGAAAATGTGCTCTGAGCCCAGAGATACAGCAAGTAAGTTCTTTATTCAGAACCATGGATGGGAACAACTCTCTCGCAAAATGGGAAGGTGTGTAATCCAAATTGACACTAGCAATGAGGTGAGCGAATCTGAAGCCAACAAACTAATACAAATAGTTTCTTATGCCATTAAAGAAATCAATAACCACATGAAAATATAGGTGATCCTACAGGGTAATCAAGGATCACAACAAATAAGATAATTAGCAGTCTGTGTCTAAGAATTTGAGATAATAGAATGTTTTAGTCAGTTTTTTGCTGTTGTGACTAAATGATCCAACCAGAACAAGTATAGAGGAGGAAAGGTTTATCTAAGGGCTCACAGTTTCAGAGGTCTCAATCCATAGAAGGTCAGCTCCATTCCTCGGGGCTCGAGATAAGATGGAACATCATGGTAGAAGAGTGTGGCAGAGGGAAGCAGCTCACATCATCAGGAAGGAGAGAGAGAGAGAGAGAGAGAGAGAGAGAGAGAGAGAGAGAGAGAGAGAGAGAGAGACTAACCCTAATCCTGGGCAGGAAGAGTGATGCAGGAGGTATCACAATACTAAACCTTAAACTCTACTATAGAGCAATGGTAGCAAAAATAGCATGGTATTGGCACCAAAATAGACAGGTAGACCAATGATACAGAAAAGAAGACACAGAGACAAACCCACATAAGTACAGTTATTTCATACTAGACAAAGGTGTCAAAAACATACAATGGAGAAAAGATAACCTCTTCAACAAATGATGCTGGCAAAACTGGAAATCTCTATGCCGTAAAATGAAATTAAGCCTATATCTCTCACTCTGTACAAAACTCAACTCAAAATGGATCAAAGAACTAGGAATTAGACCTGAGAAACTTCACCAAATAGAAGACAAAGTAGGCCTGAATCTTCAACTTGTTGGCTTAGGACCAGACTTCCTTAACCCAAAGCACAAGAAATAAAAGCAAGAATCAACAAATGGGATAGATTCAAACTAAAAAGCTTTTTCTGAGCAAAAGAAACAATCAATAATGTGAAAAGAGAAACTACAGAGTGGGAGAAAATCTTTTCCGCACACACTCAGACAGAGCACTTATCTCCAAAATTTATAAAGAACTTACAAAACTTTATACCATAAATACAAAGAATCCAATCAATAAATGGACTAAGGACGTGAACAGACACTTTACAAAAGAAGACATATAGGCTATTAATAAATACATAAAAAAGTGTTCAGTATCTCTAGTAATTAGAGAAATGGAAATTAAAACAACTCTAAGATGTCATCTTATTCCAATTAGA
Source organism: Sciurus carolinensis (assembly GCF_902686445.1). Classification (NCBI taxonomy): domain Eukaryota; kingdom Metazoa; phylum Chordata; class Mammalia; order Rodentia; family Sciuridae; genus Sciurus; species Sciurus carolinensis. Next base: position 82,547,696 of record NC_062213.1, read on the forward strand.
ATGGCTATTATCAAGAACACAAACAATAATAGATGTTGGCATGAATGTGGGGAAAAAGGCACACTTTTACATTGCTGGTGGAGTTGCAGATTGGTGCAGTCACTCTGGAAAGCAGTGTGGAGAATCCTCAGAAAACTTGGAATGGACCCATCTTTTGACCCAGTTATCTCACTTCTCGGTTTATATCCAAAGGACTTAAAATCAGCATACTACATTGTTACAACCACATAAATGCTCATAGCTGCTCAAGTCACAATAGCTAGATTGTGGAACCAACCTAGATGCCCTTTGATTGATGAATGGATAAAGAAACTGGTATATATACACAACGGAATATTATTCAGCCTTAAAGAAGAATAAAATTATGGCATTTGCAAATAAATGGATGGAATTGAAGACTATCATGCTAAGTGAAATAAAGCCAATTCCCCAAAACCAAAGACTAAATGTTTTCTCTGATAAGTGAAGGATGATACATTGCGGGGAGGTGGGGGTGTCAAGAGAAGAACGGAGGAACTTTGGATTGTGTAGCAGGAAATGGGGTAAGAGGGGATGGGGTAAGGAAAGATAGCGAACTGAGACAAACATTATTACCCTATGTATGTGTATGATGGCACAAATGGTGTGAATCTACATTGTGTACAATCATAGAAATGAAAAGCTGTACCACATTTGTGTACAATCAAACAAAATGCAGTCTGTAAAAATAAAAAATATATTTAAACTCCATAGACACCATTCACTCCAGTCACACCCTACCTACCTCCAGTTACCATTCAGTTAATCCCATCAAGGATTAATTCACTGATTAGGTTAATATTCTCAGAACCCAATCCTTTTTCCTCTGAACTTTCTTGCATTGTCTCACATGTGAGTTTTTGGGGAACACTTCACATACAAACCATAACTTAGAATATTATAAAAGAAATTAAAATATTCAAACTTTAAAGATTTAAAGAGATAAGAGGAGAGAGGGAGCCAGAGTAAAGTAGCATACAACAAATTTAAGAGTCAGGTGTGAAAAAAATGTAACATCTAAAAATGAAAATTACAACCAAAATAAAATATTGGTTGGTTCAGGCAGAAGATTTAGATAACATTAAAAAGAATTTAAAAAGTGTAGTATAGATATATGAAATACGCAGAATGTAATATGGTATCCCAAAGAAAGAAGATGCTATTACCGTATAATAACAACAATAAATTTTATACCATTTTTAAATAAGGAAAAACCATGAGATAAAAATGTAAGAACAATGTGAGATATTTAGAGTTTAAGACTTCTAAAGTCATATTTTTGGTAAGGAAGAGGATCTTACATTATCTCCCAGCAATGTGTGCTCTTCGTGTGCTGTAGATAGGAACCATCTTGAGAAGGGAGCTATTGTCCAAATTTTGACAACTCTAGAGGTCAGAAACAACTGCATATTTCTGCAACCCCACTGCCATCCTATCGTATTGGAGATTATTACTGAATCCTTGGATCTTGAGGGTGGTGCCCACCATTCACTTCCATGTCATACCTGTTTCCAACAGTGCAGGGCACCCATTGACCTTCATTTGTGCCACTCCACTGGGACAAATTAGGTTTCTGAGTTAGTTACCTCCAAGCCCCTGTTGTAGGATGTCAGTGTGAAATTCTTTAACTTTTCTCTCTTATCAGTTCTTCCCCAAAGCAGTTTATATTTACATATGTTAAATAAAATCACTTCCAATAAATATATGTTAGTACAAGTAAGTCATGGAAAAGATGCTAATTATTTTCCATTAAAATAATTTACATAGTATCAAGTGTTTTCTGCAATTATAAGAAGAAATTTTTATCCATCATGTATTCATTAATCACTTTTCTTTTCCAAACGGCAATAGTTTAACATTCTATCGCTATATTGTGGCAAGTGTTACAACAGAGTATTTTGAAGTCCTAAGAAAACAATTTCTTGTACTAATTCAATGCTAAATTCATTAATTAGACCAAAAATTTGCCTCTTGGAAGTGTTTTATTATAAACTAACTTTCTTAAGGATGAAAGATTACCATGTTCTAGTCACTGCTGGAAATTTCTGTATGAGCAAAGGGAAGAACGTGAAATGAAATATGAGCTAGTTTTGTTTTGTATCTCAATGGGGACACGATTTTTTTTTTTCATGCAATTAGCTTCAAGCAACGAGATAGATATTTGTGTTGTTGTTATTTAAAACTGAAATATACGGGCACTATGATTTCCAGGAATGCTAAAGGATCTTACAAAGAAGCAATTTACTGAAGCACAGTTTGAAGCCATGTGTCATTACGCTAACAGCTAGGAAATTACAGGAGCCAACATACCATGCTGGCATTGGGATTGCCAAAGGCAGTCAGAGATGGAGTGGCTCTGCTTTCCAAAAACCTGCACTGACCTTTAAATAAGAAATCATGCTGATTTTGAGCCCAAGACAGTGTTCCCAGCAGCAAGATGCTCTACAGGCAGTGACCACAGTGGTAGTTTCAAAACCACCATAATTTGGGAATACTACCCTCCAACACTTTCACCATCTTCAGACTTTATTTAGAAAGGGAGTAATACTACACGGGAACCCAACCAATCAGAAAAAGCTTTTTCATGGTCATTTAAATAATGTAACCATGAAGTATGTCAATTGTGAATGCAGAAAAGTGGTGGCTTGTTCATATAGGACAAGGACCTGATGATTTTAATTACTCCAAGATTTAAGCAATCCGTTTCTCTTTTATAGTATGAAGGAACCCTTAGATCCAACAACAACAAGAGCAAAAAAATAAATAAATAAAAAATAAACAGAAATCAGGTCCGCAACAAACATACTGGTGATAAAATCCCAAAATACCTGGGGAACAGAAAGATCAGAACATATGTAGGTGCGTGTCCAGGGGGCTGTGCCTGCCCAAATTAGAGACTCAGTCTATATGTGAGAGTGTTTTTGACTATACACTGAAATTTAGACAGAAAATTGAGTTTGTTCTTGAGGTCAGTCATTAACAAATATTAAAAATAGAAGAAAACAAAGGAAATTGATATCCAATCATGAAGAGCCAGCCCAGAATTCAGATTAAAAAATTTGTAGGGAAAGGCATGGATATATACTTAAAATATATGTGTTTGTGAGTGTTTTGATAAATTCCAGCATTGTCTTGCTAGGCCTATGGAACCTATTTTCATTCTTATAGCACATTTTTGATATTCTTTTGTGTAAAAAGTGCTGAGACAGATGTGACAATATCCAAGGTAGAGTGTAATACTGTAGCATCTATGTTATAATGATATATATATATATATATATATATATATATATATATATATATATATATATGTTTTTTTTGTTGTTGTTTTTTTGTGGTGCTGGGGATTGAACCCAGGGCCTTGTGCTTGCGAGGCAAGCACTCTACCAACTGAGCTACATCCCCAGCCCAATTTATTTTAAAGTTCATATCCCTTTAATATGTGACTTCAAACAGGAAATAGATTCAAGACTTCTGTAGTAGCAAAACAAAACAAAACCAGCATATATTAGATGTTTAACTCTAATAAGCAGCAGACATGCATGAGGTTTTTCAAAATGCACTCCTTGCTGCTTAAGGAACTGACTTAATAATAAATTCATCATAAAGTTAGTCTAAAACCTAATCAAAAGGCTGATTGTCAGTTTGAGTTTAAAACACACAATAACACACAAGATCAAACTATACCCTGCCAATAGAATACTCATTTTACCTACAAAGCCAGAAAAAGTTGTAGTAAAAATATGAAGATATATCAAGATAAAGTTTGGTTCCTTTATGTAAAGAGAAACTAGTGTCTGGACTAATACAGATAAAACATATATTAAACCAGAAGTTACTAGACATAAGAGGAATGCTTAATTATATAAAAGGTTGAATTTATAAGGAACATATTGCAATTATAAATGTACATACACCCAAAAGCAGAAGCTCCTCAAATATGAAACCAAACAGATGTAATTGAGGAAGAAATTGATAATTTAATAATAATACTCAGAGATTAAAGTACCTCACTTTTAATAATGGCTAGAATAGCTAAGCACAATATGAACAAGTTTATGGGAAATTTTGAAAATACTATAAACCAATCAGACCTAATGGACATTAATAAAACACTATACCCCCAAACAGGATGATATACATTCTTCTCAAAGGTCCATTCTTCAGGATAAATTCTATGTGCTCCGTCATGAAATAAGCCTCCATAAATTCAAAATGATTGAAATCATACAAATAGATTTGTGATTTTTATTTTTTTGTAATTTTTGATGCACATCTCCCCAGCCCCAAATCTCACAGTCTGGCAACCATTATTCTACTCTTTATTTCTATGAGTTCTACTTTAAATTCCACACATAATGGAGATGATGCAGTACTTGTCTTTCTGAGCCTGGTTTGTTTCACTTAACACAATGTCCTCCAGGTTCATCCATTTTGTCACAAATGACAGGATTTTTTTTTTTTTTGTAGAGTATTTTGTTGTATATATGCACTACACTTTCTTTATACATTAAACTGCTGATGAATAATTAGGTTGACTCCCATATCTTGGCTATAGTAAAAAGTGTTACAATGAATATGAACGTGTGTACATCTCTTCAACACACCAATTTTCATTTCCTCTGGATAAATACCTAGTAGTGAAATCACTGGATCAATATGGAGTAGTTCTATCTTAAATTTTTTTAGATAATTTTATGGAATTATGTTTTCCTTAATGACTATTAATCAACAGTCCCACCAACATTGTGTAAACATTCCATTGTCTCAAAACCTTGCTGTTTTTCATGATAATAGCGATTCTAAAAGCTGTGGAGGTGTTGTCTGGTGATTATAATTTTCATTTTTATGTTTATTTGTACTGGTTTTCATTTATTGTATACTCATTGGACATTTATATGCCTTCTTTGAGAACCATCTTTTCAGGTCCTTTGTCCATTCTTAAACAGGTTATTTGTTTTCTTACATATTAAGTTGAGTTCCTTAATATATCCAATTATACAATGGATATTAACCCCTAATAAAATGTATGACTTGAAAATATTTTCTCCAATTATTTATGCTGTCTTTTTGCTTTATTAATTGCTTCCTTTGATATGTAGAGGTTTTTAGTTCAATGCTATCATGTTTTTCTGTTTTGACTTTTGTCACTGCGCTTTTGAGATCCTATTAAAATATCATTGCCCAGACTAAAGTTGTAGAATTTCATAGTTATGGTTTCTTTCTTTAGTTTTGCAGTTTCTGTTTATATTTTAATGATTAAGAAATATTTAATTCAATATGAGTTAGTTTTTGCATCTGGTTTAAGATAAGTGTCTAATTTCATTCTTCTGGATACAGACATCTGTTGTTCCATCACTATTGAAAAGACTGCTCTTTTTGTGTGTGATAAGTGCAAGGGTGTCTTGGAATGTGAATAGTTAGCTTTCATAGTTTCTGTGGTGAGATAGCTACATTAAGAGAAAGAAAATGCAAATGGCTCTTAGACAATCTTTAGAATCAGGCACAATTAACATTGGTTTCTGTGAGTCAAAATTATTCTAATAATTGGTGAAGAAATAAATGAATGTATTGCATTCAGTACATATTATCAGCCAAATCTATGAGGTACAAGGTAAATCACTTATTCTGGCTTTTGGGTGTCATTTCATTATATTGAGAGGTTTTTATTTGAAAGATGTATATGTACTTCTGATTTTATTATGAAAGAATGATATATGTCAGCTGTCTTATTTTGTTTTTCCTCAAAAATGTCAAATGAGCAGATATCACTGTCAACAGGCAGAAAGATTGAATTGAATGCCAAAAGGTAGCAATTGATTTTTGTACAAAAGTGGATTAATGCTATTGAGCTCTACTTTGATGTATTATTCATGTCTAGAAGCTATTTAAGCTATTTATGCTTATATATCATGAAAAAGTGAATGGAAAAACCATTTAAAATAACAATTTGACACAATCACGTAATTTATGGTGTGATTGAAACTACTTTGATGGTGCATCCCAATATTTTCTTGTTGATTGAGATGCAATCAAATATTGCAATATTAGATTGAAAATAGATTAATCCAAAGTAAAGGTAAAAACATAGTTATAAAACATTAGAAAATTAGATATAATCTCATTCTAATACAGGAATACTTTGGAGATATTACAGACTTCATTTAAGACTTCCCAATAAAGTTAATATCACAATAAAGCAAGTCACATGCTTTTTTAGCTTCCTTGTACGTATAAAAGCTATCTTTATGTGTGCATTAATATAATTATATCTATAAACCAATGCATATACTTAAATTAAAAATACTTTAGTGCTAAATAATGATAACAATCATCTGAGCTGTTGAAAAATGGTGCCATTAAACTTTCTGGAAGTAGGATAGCAGAAGTTCAATTTTTAAAAAATACTCAGTATTAGGAAAATGCAATGAAGTAAATCAAAATAAAATGAAGTATCTAGTAGCTACTATATAAGACCCTGGAAATAAATAACACTGCGGCTTTGCCATGCTCATGCTTTTCTGGGAGTACCATTTAATTAATTGCAATATGTGGTGATGATGGAAGGGGATAGATAGAAATAAATGAGATACTTTGCTTTTCAGCAAAAACTTCCTTTCTGAAAGGGAAAATAAATGCCTAGAATAATTATTCAGTTGTGGAGAAGTTACTAGTGACACAATTAAGGCTCCATGTGTTAGAGATGCTTGCATTCTGTTGAGTTTCTAGATGAGATTTAAAGATTTCAAAGTAGTTCTCAGATGAATCTAGTCACACACACACACACACACACACACACACACACACACTCAAACTTTGTTTTCAACAGATGCATTTTTACTATGAAACATTTAAATATTAGGATTGTAGAGAATATAATGAATGTATACCTGTGTGTGTACTACAATTTGTTTTTATTGTATGCATGTCTTTACCAAATATTATCAAATTACTCTGCAATATGGTTGTGCAAATTTAAGGTCCCACTAGCAGAATATAAGAAATTTTATTTCCCTATATCTGTCTTTAGTTGTGTAAGCATTATCAGGCTTGTTGTATTCTTGTTGCTGTGTCTGATATACTGCAATTTTAATGTTAATTTCTTGAAAAAGAATTAAAGGGGCCGTGGGGCGTAGCTCAGTATAGAGCATGTGCTTACCATGAGCAAGGCCCTGAGCTCAATCCCCAGGACACACAAAAAACATAAAACAGAGTTTTTCTATGTATGGATTTTTTATCCATATTTCCAATTTGTTGGTGTATTACTCTTTTGTGTTCTTTGTTTTTCAATTAGTATGTTCACTTTTAATGTTGATTTTGAGGAATTCTTTATATATCTTGCATTGTAATTTTTTGTCACATTTGTAACATCAGAAACATTTTCAGCAGTCTTGACATGGCAATGCATTTATCTTAGTAGTTTTTATAGCACAGAAGTTTCAGATTTTAAAATTGCTGACTCTGGCTCCAAGTCTTTTATTTTTCCTGTCTCTGGATTTGTTTGTACAAACATCATAGGAGAACATTGGTCCCTGTAGGCAGGAGTTCGGGGGTCACACCAATCCTTCTGTCCTCACATTCACAGAAGCTATTACTATGGAGCTGTCACAGGGCACCCTTGGGGGCCTGAGTACCTGTGGGAACAAGAATTGGAGTTGGAGCTGCAGTAGCAGCCTGGGTCTTGACTTGGACTTGGATTGTGGCCTGCAGAGCCAGCAGAGCCTGAGATCCTTGGCCATGTGAGCATGAGCATGCTTCTCGTGCTTGGGATTGGAAAGCGAGGCGAGGTGATCAAGCTTGTGCTGGCACACTTTGGCATCCTGGGCTTACCCTCCTTAGGCTTTACAAGGTCCTTGATAATCTCAGCAAGTGCAGATTCATATCTTTGCTATCAGGATTTCTTAATGCCATTTTTGTGCCATTTTCTGGACTTGTTGTGCATGGTGTGGTTCTTGGACTTGGCCATGTCTGAAAAAAAAAAAAAAAAAACACTGTTCCTGGAGTGGTTGAGACTGGTAGTCAGTTTTCCCTTCATAATTGCAATTTCCCATTTTTCAAGAAATCCTTCCTAGTTTTGATGTAATGACATAGTCTCAGATTACATTTTTATAAAACCATGCTCAAGTATTTTTTTATTTATGTTAATATTGAGTTTACTTGTAATTTGCTTTTATATATGACTCTAACCACATTTTCCAGTAAGAGTAAACAGCAATGTGTTTTGAAGCATTGTTCAGCTGTTTTTAAAGGTGTCCTCTGCTGCATATGAAGTTTCCTTGGGTTGTGGGTTTGTTTTTGGACTCTCGTCTCTGATTCATTGATCTCAATGTCTGTACTTGTGAGAATTCTGTATGGTCTCAACACCATAGCTTGGTAGCAGGTTTCCATTTCCCAGAGATCCAGAGAAGACATTGATCTCTTCAGGAGTCTTAACTAGTTTCGGTCCTTGGAATTTCCATGAATCTGAAATTCACTTCAAAATTTCCTTAATGATACACACACACACACACACACACACACACACACACACAGAGACATTGTGGGGGAGAAATTGCATTAATAGATAAATAATTTAAGAAAATAACATTGTATGATATTTTTGTCTATGATTTGAGTATGAGGTATCCCTCAGAAGCTCAGGAGTCAATGCAAGAATGTTCAGAGGTGAAATGATTTGATCGAGAGAATTTTAGCATAATCAGTGGATGAATCCACTTAAGGGATTAATAATTTAAAGATATTGCTGTAGTAGGTGATAACTACAGGCAAATAAGTCTTGACTGAAGAAAGTAGGTCACTTGGGGCATGTCTTTGGAGTTTATATTTTGTCCTTGGCAAGCAGATCTCTCTTTTTCTGTATCTGAATCCTGACTGCTGCAAACTGAGCAGCTTTCCTCCACCCTGCCCTTCTGCTATTGATGTTCTGCCTCACCTCAGGCCCAGAGCAATGAAGCCGACTGACCGTGGACTGACACCTCTGAAACTACGAACCAAAATAATCCTTTGTTACTCTCAGTTCTTCTTGTCAAGTATTTTGGCTACAGTAAGAGAAATCTTGCTAACCCATGATTCACATGTGAATAAAAATATGTCTTTCCATTTACTGAGTCTTTTGTTTTTCAGTAGTACTGCATGTTACCCCCACAGTTATGCTGTCTTTTGTTATATGAGTTCCTAGAAGTATAAAGTTGCTATGGCCATTATATATATATTTTTTTATTGTAAACAAATGGGATACATGTTGTTTCTCTGTTTGTACATAGAGTAAAGGCATACCATTTGTGTAATCATAAATTTACATAGGGTAATGTTGGTTGATTCATTCTGTTATTTTTGCCCTTCCCCCCACCCCTCCCATCCCTCTTTTCCCTCTATACAGTCCTTCCTCCCCCCATTCCTGCCCCCCCTCCCTAACCCTAAAACTAACCCCTCACGCCCCATTACATATCATCATCCACTTATCAGCGAGATCATTCTTCCTTTGGTTTTTTGAGATTGGCTTATCTCACTTAGCATGATATTCTCCAATTTCGTCCATTTGCCTACAAATGCCATAATTTTATCATTTTTTATGGCTGAGTAATATTCCATTGTATATATATGCCACAGTTTCTTTATCCATTCATCAACTGAAAGGCATCTAGGTTGGTTCCACAATCTGGCTATGGTGAATTGAGCAGCAATGAACATTGATGTGGCTATATCTCTGTAGTATGCTGATTGTAAGTCCTTTGGGTATAGGCCGAGGAGTGGGATAGCTGGGTCAAATGGTGGTTCCATTCCAAGTTTTCTAAGGAATCTCCATACTGCTTTCCAGAGTGGCTGCACTAATTTGCAACCCCACCAGCAATGTATGAGTGTACCTTTCTCCCCACATCCTCGCCAGCACCTGTTGTTGCTTGTATTCTTGATAATCGCCATTCTAATTGGGGTGAGATGGAATCTTAGGGTGGTTTTGATTTGCATTTCTCTTATTACTAGAGATGTTGAACATTTTTCCATATGTTCCTTGATTGTTTGTAGGTCTTCTTCTGTGAAGTGTCTGTTCATTTCCTTAGACCATTTGTCAATTGGGTTATTTGTAGTCTTGGTGTAGAGTTTTTTGAGTTCTTTATAGATTCTGGAGATTAGTGCTCTATCTGAAGTATGATTGGCAAAGATTTTCTCCCACTCTGTAGGCTCTTTCTTCGCATTGCTGATAGTTTCCTTTGCTGAGAGAAAGCTTTTTAGTTTGAATCTATCCCAGTTATTGATTCTTGCTTTTATTTCTTGTGCTATGGGAGTCCTGTTGAGGAAGTCTGGTCCTAAGCCGACATGTTGAAGATCTGAACCTACTTTTTCTTCTATAAGATGCAGGGTCTCTGGTCTGATTCTGAGGTCCTTAATCCATTTTGAGTTTAGTGTCATGCACGGTGAGAGATATGGGTTTAGTTTCATTCTGTTGCATATGGATTTCCAATTTTCTCAGCACCATTTGTTGAAGAGGCTACCTTTTCTCCATTGCATATGTTTGGCACCTTTGTCTAGTATGAGAAAATTAAATTTATTTGGGTTTGTGTCTGTGTCCTCTATTCTGTACCATTGATCTACCTGTCTATTTTGGTACCAATACCATGCCATTTTTGTTATTATTGCTTTGTAGTATAGTTGAAGTTTTGTTATTGCAATACCCCCTGCTTCATTTTTCCTGCGAAGTATTGCTTTAGCTATTCTGGGTTTCTTCTTCTTCCAGATGAATTTCATGATTGCTTGTTCTATTTCTGTAAGGTACGTCATTGGGATTTTAATTGGAATTGCATTGAAACTGTATAGCACTTTAGGTAGTATGACCATTTTGACAATATTAATTCTGCCTATCCAGGAACATGGGAGATCTTTCCATCTTCTAAGGTGTTCTTTAATTTCTTTCTTTAGTGTTCTGTAGTTCTCATCATAGAGGTCTTTCACCTCTTTTGTGAGATTGATTCCCAAGTATTTTATTTTTTTTGAGGCTATTGTGAATGGGGTAGTTTTCCTAACTTCTCTTTCTGAAGATTCATCACTTATGTATAAAAATGCATTAGATTTATGAGCATTGATCTTATATCCCGCTACTTTACTAAATTCACTTATGAGTTCTAAGAGTTTTCTGGTGGAATTTCCTGGTTCCTCTAAGTATATAATCATATCATCAGCAAATAGGGATACTTTGAGTTCTTCTTTTCCTATTCGTATCCCTTTAATTTTTTGGTCTGTCTAATTGCTCTGGCTAGAGTTTAGAGGACGATATTGAATAGGAGTGGTGAAAGAGGGCATCCCTGCCTTGTTCCAGATTTTAGGGGGAATGCTTTCAGTTTTTCACCATATAGAATGATATTAGCCATGAGCTTAGCGTAGATGGCCTTTACAATGTTAAGGAACGTTCCCAGTATCCCTATTTTTTCTAGTGTTTTGAGCATGAAGGGGTGCTGTATTTTATCGAATGCTTTTTCTGCATCTATTGAAATAATCATGTGATTCTTGACTTTAAGTCTGTTGATATGGTGAATTACATTTATTGATTTCCTGATGTTGAACCAACCTTGCATCCCTGGGATGAAACCCACTTGATCATGGTGCACTATCTTTTTAATATGTTTTTGTATGCGATTTGCTAAAATTTTGTTGAGAATTTTTGCATCGATGTTCATTAAGGATATTGGTCTGAAATTTTCTTTCCTCGATGTGTCTCTGTCTGGTTTAGGTATCAGGGTGATATTAGCTTCATAGAATGAATTTGGGAGAGTCCCTCCTCTTCTATTTCATGGAATACTTTGAAAAGTATTGGAATGAGCTCTTCTTTAAAGGTTTTGTAGATCTTGGCTGAGAACCCATCTGGTCCTGGACTTTTCTTTGTTGGTAGGCTTTTGATGACTTCTTCTATTTCATTACTTGAAATTGGTCTATTTAAATTGTGTATGTCCTCCTCGTTTAGTTTAGGCAATTCATATGTCTCTAGAAACTTGTTGATATCTTCGAAATTTTCTATTTTATTGGAGTATAGATTTTCAAAATAATTATGTTTTGTATTTCAATCGTGTCTGTTGTGATATTTCCTTGTTCATTCCGAATTTTGGTGATTTGGGTTTTCTCTCGTCTTCTCTTTTTTAGTGTGGCTAAAGGTTTATCAATTTTGTTTATTTTTTCGAAGAACCAACTATTTATTTTGTCAATTTTTTGTATTGTTTCTTTTGTTTCAATTTCATTGATTTCAGCTCTGAGTTTAACTCTTTCCTGTCTTCTACTACTTTTGGTGTATGTCTGTACTTCTTTTTCTAGGGCTTAGAGCTGTAGTGTTAGGTTGTTTATTTGTTGAGTTTTACTTCTTTTATTGAATGCGCTCCATGAAGTAAATTTTCCTCAAGTACTGTTTTCATAGTGTCCCAGAGATTTTGATATGATGTTTCTTTGTTCTCATTTACCTCTAAGAATTTTTTAATTTCCTTCCTAATATCTTCTGTTATCCATTCATCATATAATAGCATATTGTTTAATCTCCAGGTGTTGGAGTAATTTCTGTTTTTTACTCTTTCATTTATTTCTAATTTCAATCCATTATGATCTGATAGAATACAAGGAAGTGTCTCTATCTTCTTGTATTTGCTAACATTAGCTTTGTGGCATAATATATGTTCTATTTTAGAGAAGGATCCATGTGCTGCTGAGAAGAAAGTGTATTCACTCTTCGATGGATGGTATATTCTATAAATGTCTGTTAAGTCTAAATTATTGATTGTGTTATTGAGTTCTATGGTTTCTTTGTTCAATTTTTGTTTGGAAGATCTGTCCAGTGATGAGAGAGGCGTGTTAAAATCACCTAGTATTATTGTATTATGGTCTATTTGGTTTCTGAAATTGAGAATGATTTGTTTGACATACATGGGTGAGCCACTGTTTGGGGCATAGATATTTATGATTGTTATGTCTTGGTGATTTATGGTTCCCTTAAGCAGTATGAAATGTCCTTCTTTATCCCTTCTGACTAACTTTGGCTTGAAGTCCACATTATCTGAAATGAGGATGGATACCCCAGCTTTTTTGCTGGGTCCATGTGCATGGTATGTTTTTTCCCATCCTTTCACCTTTAGTGTATGGGTATCTCTTTCTATGAGATGAGTCTCTTGCAGGCAACATATTTTTGGATCTTTCTTTTTTATCCACTCTGCCAGTCTATGTCTTTTGATTGATGAATACAGGCCATTAATATTCAGGGTTATTTTTGAGATATGATTTGTATTCCCGGTCATTTGACTCATTTTATTCATTTATTTGTTTATTTTTGACACGACTTGGTTCCTCTTTATTTGAGAGTTCCTTTAGGATAGCTCCTTCCTTTGCTGATTTGCTTGTTTGTTTTTCATCTCTTCCTCGTGGAATATTTTGCTGAGAATGTTCTGTAATGCTGGCTTTCTTTTTGTAAATTCTTTTAGCTTTTGTTTATCATGGAAGGATTTTATTTCATCGTCAAATCTGAAGGTAAGTTTTGCTGGGTATAAGATTCTTGGTCGGCATCCATTTTCTTTTAGGGCTTGAAAAATGTTACTCCAGGCCCCTCTAGCTTTTAAGGTCTAAATTGAAAAATCTGCTGATATCCGTATTGGTTTCCCCCTGAAAGTAATTTGGTTCTTTTCTCTCACAGCCTTTAAAATTCTGTCTTTATTTTGTATGTTAGGTATTTTCATTATAATGTGCCTTGGTGTGGATCTGTTGTAATTTTGTGTATTTGGAGTCCTATAAGCCTCTTGAACTTGATTTTCCATTTCATTCTTCAGATTTGGGAAATTTTCTGAAATTATTTCATTGAATAGATTGTTCATTCCTTTGGTTTGTTTCTCTAAGTCTTCCTCAATCCCAATAATTCTCAAATTTGGCCTTTTCATGATATCCCATAGTTCTTGGAGATTCTGTTCATGATTTCTTACCATCTTCTTTGTTCAACTTTGTTTTCAAGGTTAAATATTTTGTCTTCAATATCTGAGGTTCTGTCTTCCAGGTGTTCTATCCTATTGGTTGAGCTTTCTATGGAGTTCTTAATTTGGTTTATTGTTTCCTTCATTTCAAGGATTTCTGTTTGTTTTTTTTTTTCAATATCTCTAACTCTTTATTGAAATGGTCTTTTGCTTCCTGTATTTGCTCTTTTAACTTTCGATTGGTGCGTTCATTCAATGCCTGCATTTGCTCTTTCATTTCATCGTTTGCTTCCCTTATCATGTTAATTATGTACATTCTGAACTCCCTTTGTGACATTTCTTCTGCCAAGCTGTCATTGGATTTTATTGATGTAACATCCTGATTTGTTTGAGGCATTTTCTTCCCTTGTTTTCTCATGTCGTTCAGGTATCAGTGGACTGCTGAGATGTTGCAGATTTCCTCTATTGACTTATAATGTCCCTGAAGATTGCTAGTGTATTCCCTCTTATCCTTCAGTAGCCTGAAGTCTTGGAGGAAGTTGATAATGCGGTGCTCCCCAAGGAAGCTGCCTCTCTAGGGGTGATGGTCTTCAGGTGGGGTATATTCCCTGCTAGTGGGCAGAGGTGCTTCCACTTGTTGACCAATGGTCATCCAAAGGGGAACTAGGCTGCAGGCTGAGGCAAGACCTGTTTGGGCCTGTGTCTCTGGTTTCACCGTCCTTGTGGGAAAACCTCACCTGGCAGGGAAGACTCACCCGTTGGGGAGGTCTCGCTGGTCAGTTCCCCTCCTAGAGGTTCCCCTCAGTCCACAACTACCGCCTGGGCAGGGCAGCCTTCCCAGGCAATGTTCCCAGGGGCCTGGACCTACTTCCTGGGCCTGGGAGCCTCACCCTTTGCAGACAAATCTCCTTAGGTCGCCCCTCCTCAGAGAAGCTGCCCGCGGTCCTGGAACCTTCGCTCTGCCCCTCAGCTTTTCTCTGTGTAGCTCTTTCAACAAAAGGCACCTAGGTCCCCAGACCGTGCTTTGCACCTATTTGCCTGGCTATGCGACCCCTCCTCTGAGCAGCCACCTGGAGCCTCGTACATATGCTCCGAGCCCCAGTGACCCGCCGCTCGTCTCTTCCTCCAGGCAGCCACCCGGTGTTCTGTGTGGGCGCTTGGAGACCAAGCAACTCACTGCGCACCTCCTCCTCCTCAGGACGCTCCCCCCCCCCATTGTTCAGGAGATTGCTCTGAGTCCAAACAGCTCGCCGCCCAGCTCTTCCTCTGGCAGCCGCCGGAGCTCCGGCGGGTTGCTCGGAAACCAAGCATTGTGCTGCACGGCCTCCTCTGCAAAGTTCCCCGCTGTCCGTGTTCACTGCTCCAGTGGGGAGCAGGATATCTTGCCGCCTGGGCAGGGCAGCCTTCCCAGGCAACGTTCCCAGGGGCCCAGACCTACCTCCTGGGCCTGGTTGCCTCACCCTTCACAGACAAGTCTCCTTAGGCTGCCTCTCCTCAGAGAATCTGCCCGCAGTCCTGGAATCTTCGCTCCGCCTCCGCTATGGCCATTATATAATGGATACGTTTAAAATTATGTTTTATGACCCATTCATCTGTTGAAGGGCATCTAGTTTCCACAATCGTGCTATTGTAAATGGAGCTGCTATAAACATTGATGTGGCTGTGTCACTGTAGTATGATAATTTTAAGTCCTTTGGGTATAAACCAAGGAGTGGGATAACTGGGGCAAAAAGTGGGTGCATTCCAAGTTTTCTAAGGAATCTTCATACTGCTTTCCAGAGTGACTGCACCAATTTGCAACTCCACCAGCAATGTAAAAGTGTGCCTTTCCCCCCACATCCATGCCAACATCTATTATTGTTTGTTTTCTTGATAATAGCTACTCTAATTGGGATAAGATGAATCTTAGTGTGGTTTTAATTTGCATTTTTCTAATTACTAGAGATGTTGAACACTTCTTCATATATTTACTAATCACCTGTATATCTTCTTTTGTAAAGTGTCTGTCCAGTTCCTTAGTCCATTTATTGATTGGGTTCTTTGTATTTTTGGTGCAAAATTTTATAAGTTCTTTATAAATTTTGGAGATTAGTGCTCTGTTTGAAGTATGTGTGGAAAAGATTTTCTCCCATTCTATAGGTTCTCTTTTCACATTATTGATTGTATCCTTTGCTTGAGAAAAGCTTTTTAGTTTGAGTCCATCCCATTTATTGATTCTTGCTTTGATCTCTTGTGCTTTGGGAGTCTTGTTAAGGAAGTCTGATGCTAAGCCAATGGGATGAAGATTTGAGCCTAGATCGTCTTCTATTTGGTGTCGGGTCTCTGGTCTAATTCCTAGGTTCTTGATCTGTTTTGAGTTGAGTTTTGTGCAGGGTGAGAGATAGATGTTTAATTTCATTTTACTGCATATGGATTTCCAGTTTTGACAGCATCATTTGTTGAAGAGGTTATATTTTCTCCATTGAATGTTTTTGGTTCCTTTGTTTAGCATGAGGTAACTGTATTTTTGTGGGTTTGTCTCTGTGTCTTCCTTGTCTCTGCCTGTCTATTTTCATGCCAATACCATGTCATTTTTGTTACTATTGCTCTGTAGTATAGTTTGAGGTCTGGTGTTGTGATACCTCTGTGGTATATATACACAATGGAATATACTTCAGTCATAAAGAATAATAATATTATGACATTTGCAGATAAATGGATGAAATTTGCAGATAAATGGACACTAAGTGAATTAAGCTAATCCCCCCAAAAAATCAAACGCTGAATGCTTTCCCTGATAAGTGGATGATGATTCATAATGGGAGTGGGGGGTGGGGGTGAGAGAAGAATGGAAAAACTTTAGCTTACATAGAGGGAAATGAGAGGGAGGAGGGGGTTGGGGGTTAGAAAGATGGTGGAATAAGACAAACAACATTACCGTATGTACATGTAAGATTACATGAATGGTATGAATCTACATCATGTACAACCATAGAAATGCAAAGTGTACAATGAATCAAAATGCAGTCTGTAAAAATAAAAATTAAAGTAAATATATAAAAATATGTTCTCTGTATTTTTGTTGTTGACATATAGAAGTGCAACTGATTTTTATACTAATCATGAAGCCCAAAACTCTTTTGAATTCTTAATTAATCCTGTTAATTTTTTTAAAATTCTCTTTTTATTTGCTAAGCAAACTATTATCCTACATGGATATTGAAATTTTGGATTCTTCCTAATTACATAAAGTCAGTTATTTTTTTCATTACCATCTTCACTAGTATTTTATTAGTCAGATTTTCATTACTGTAGCTAATATCTAAAATAAATAAACTTTCAAGAAGAAAAGGTTTATTTTGGCTTATAGTTTCAAAGTCTTAGTCCATGGTTGGTTGGCGCTGTGGCTTCAGGGCCTGTGGTGGGACAGCACATCATGGTGGAGCATGTGGTGAAGAAAAACTGTTCACTTTAGGGTGGCTGGGAAGCAAAGACAGGAACAATGATATTTCCTTCAAACTCTTTTGACTGACATAGCAAAAATGCAAGGTAGAAAAAAGTACACATGTCCATTCTACAGTTGAGAAAACTGAGAGACGTATTAAATGATGTGTATATAATCACTCATGATGGTAAAGATAGGAGGAAAACTCAGGAATAATGACCAGTAGGCCTGTGCTCTTACCTCATGCTGTTTCCCTAGAGTGTTGCAGGATGACTAACAACCTGAGCAACATGCAGTCCACATTCTGAATGTGGCCGTGCAGAACTAAGTGGAGAAATTCATTCTCAGCTGTATAAGACATCTAAACATCTAAACTGCTTGACACTAAACATCACCCATCAGAAAGAACATTTTAATGTGTCACTGGCTTCCTTTTGGGGGAGGAAGTGTGGCACAGGTCTCAAACTGTCAAACATAATACCACTGTGCACTGGGGAAAGATTCTTTCTGGATTGTTTTTAATAGATAGAAAAATTTTGCAACTTTGCAGTCTCACACTCAGATCTGCTGAAGAACTTTTAATAAAATCATCAACTTTGTGTGTTGCCACCCCATGCATAGCTCTAATTAGAATTTTTTAAAAGTTTGAAGGGAGTGGTCTCCTTAATTCATTATGTAAATTTTATTGTTTGTGTTATTTAATTTTTAACTGAAGGATGCAAATGCTGCTTTTATTATTTTATTATATGTTTTTAAAATTCAGGTGTTGAATACTGTATGTATATATCTTTGTGTGTATATCTATCTACAGCCAACGCGCGCGCACACACACACACACACACACACACAGCCGCCTCCTCTCCATACCCCTCAGTTTCCAACCTGCTACCTCTCTCTCCCTCTCTGGAGTGGCTGAGTTGTCCTATATGCTAACAACATGGAAATTGTTTTTCTTGCTCATTTCTATGTTCTCCCTTGGAAGCATTGTCTGCAATGTGACACATCCCAGTTTTCTATGACTTGACATTTCCAAGGTGTGTATTTCTATTTCTAGATCAAACAAACAACAGGAAAACAAAGCAGAAGGTTGAACTGTGTCAACAGTGCAGAGACAGATCACCTAGATTTCTTTTTAGAAGAAAAAACAACACACACTTTATCTTGAAGAAGACAATTAGAATACAATTCCTTAACAAATGAAAAATGAACTAGGTAAATGAATACAGACAAGTCAAATGAGGCACCTGGGTTTCTGAAATACTGTTATGCATACAAAATTGAGTATTTATATCAAACATTCAAGTTAATATTTTTATGAAAATGCTGTTTGCATTTATATTACAAAAACCCCAGTTCATTAAATGAAGGTTAGAGTAGATAATGGAAAATTATGTCCATATAAAATTAATTATATATGAATTAATAAGCATAATTTCAATATCTGAAATAGGAAAATAATTAATGAAATTAAAATAGAATACCTTTTGCAGCTCTGATATGGAATGACTGCTGTTACTGGGGTCCTCTATTTAAGTGGGTTGAGTGGATTTCAGAAATCCCACAGGAGATTTAATTTAGTGAATGTGCAACTTACTCTTGTTACAGACTAATAAAGTAATATAAAATGATAGAGTAAAATATCATTAATTGTTTTAAAAACCCTACTTTTTAAAATAATTTTAATATCAATTTTTGTTTTGTTTTGTTTTGCAGTGCTGGGATCAAACACAGGACCTTTTGCATTTTAGGCACGTGCTCTACCACTGAGCTACATCCTCAGCTCCAGTATCAGACATTTATTAAAGAATGCAATTATGAACATGTGCCAACTAAAGAAAAATACCTTATCTTATCTAAGAGAACCTGTTTTCAAATATTCCTAAGCTACCTCCAATACATGTACATTATAATGAACACGTGTCTTTCTTTATTGGTATACATTAAAGCTACAGAATGGTGGGTTTCCTTGTGCTATATTTTTTGATAAATACCATTCTCCAATAAATCCCCTTGCTGTCCCCTTTCCCCTCCTCATGTACCCCTTCTTCTCTCTCATTGGTCTCCTTTTTACTTTTGTTATGTCCTTTTTTGTTTGTTTGCTTCTTACTAGCTTCCAATATGAGAGAAAACATACAATACTTGTCTTGAAAATGAGTCTGGCTCATTTTACAAAAGCACGTTTTTGATACACACTTGACTTCGCTGTACCTTTTTGAGCTTTTCCTCCCCACCACTTAGCATGATTAAGCCTTGTCTACTGAGAGATTCTTGAAGGACTCAGCCACAGGATAGAGATGCTAGGGAGGGTAAGGCAATGCTGAGGATCTCTTGCCCTCTGCTTCTGCTCATCTACTGTGCTGCTGGGGCATTGGACACATTTCTTAACTTTCTGTGTCTCAGTTTCCTCATATTAAAAAGGGGTGAAAATACTTGCCACCTAGAACTGCTGTGAGAAATTATAAATTATAAGCACCAATAGTCATATGGAAAAATCGTTACCAAACCCTAGTTTGGAAGCTCATCATATGGGAAAACCAATGTCCAAGATGAGCATGGGGGAGGAATAAAGGACTCTTTCAGCGGCCAAAGAATGGAGAAGAGTTCAATTCAGGGTATTAAGAATTTACAGATACAAGACAGGAATGAGGAGGGAGAAGGATAAGCTATTGAAAAGGAGGGACACTTGTGGATTTTCTAGGATAGGCAGAGATCTTTTGGAAACTTAGGTATCACCTCTTTTCACTCATTTCACAGTCTGGCCTTTCCAGTCGTGGTGGCCTGTAGGTGTCTTTCACCTCAAAGGGGAAGAGAGAGGGAAGGATGGGGAGAGAGAGTTAGACAGAGAGAGAGAGAGACAGAAAGAGAAATAAGTACTGGTGAGTCAAAGTTTAATCCATGTTAGTGTTTTGGACAAAACATCTCTCAGATGATCATCATGTCCACATTTACTGCTGAACATAATCTGACCCATGGGTTAAGGCAACAAAGGAGATAGATATGGTGTGGTGACTGAGATGCCAGACCTTTTCATCCATTCGAGTCACCCATTCTAGTGAAGAGTCAGTGTTTTCAGCTAAAGCAGACTTCGGGTCCATGAAGAGTAACCTAGGCAACCATTATCATCAAAACCTACATGTCAGAGGCATTATCTACAGCAAAGCTAGTGTGAGACTACTAATGTATTGCCTAGTTGTGTGACCTCCAAAATCAGTGATTTATGACAACTAAGTGCAAGTGAAACTGGAGGGTTTGTTGAGATTTTTCTTTCGTAGTAAAATTAACAATATTAAGTCTTACAGGATTGATTACTAAAATAGTACTAAGATAATAAATAATATAATTTCTACTGTGGTCTCAGAATAGTAGGAGTTAAATTCCCAAGGCTAAGGAGAATGGTTGTTTCAGAAGATAAGGACCCACATCAAAAGAATGGTGCCTCTATGCATCAGATTCTCCAGAGGAACAGAACCAATGGGATTCAGTCATGGGATTTTGAAAACTAGTAAGTAAGTCCTAAAATCTTGAGGATGGTTTACAAGCAAGAAGCAAGACAGACAATGGTAGTTTCAGTGTAAGTCTAAAGACCTGAGAACCAGGAAATTTGTTATTCGATTCCAGTCTGAAGGTCAACAGGTTCAAGACCCAGGCAAAAGAAATGTTTCAGTTAAAGGCAGGAAAAAGTCATATTCTTCTCTTAAGAAAGGCAGGAGAAATTTCTTTCTACTTGGGGAAGTTCAATTTTTTTTTTTCTTTATGCATGCCTTCAATAGATTGGATGAAGCCCACCCACCACAGAGAGGGCAATATGCTTTATTTACTCTACTGATTTAAATGTTAATCTTATCCAAAAACACCATCACCCAGAAAGATAACCAAATAGGAATTTCATGACTAAGTTGAACAGACACATAAAGTTAACTATCATGGTGCTGAGTAAAGAACAGATCTAGGGAGTGTCAATGTCTAGTTTAAGAGCCTGGAAAGAATCCTCCAAGCTAAAATACTGTTCACCTATAATGGATGCATTATAATTCTCCTTTACTTAGTTTGCCTCCACATGAAAAACACTAGAGATATCTGGTGAGAGCTCAGGGTACTGAGGAAAGATATATTAAAATCTTTGACATTTTCTCCATTTTACTGTCAATATAGCCTCAGGTACAACTAGTGTATGGGTGACAAGTTTCTGATGTAGAACACAGAATAAGTCAGGGGCTTCTATCCTCTCCAGAATTTTTAATAATAAATAGGAATGAGCATTTGCTATAACTTTGTGTTGTCAGTTATCTTCTTAGAAATATGATTATTTTCATAAATGTATTCATATATATTTGTAGAAAATAATGCATCCAAATTAGTAGAAGTGATGACACTAATTTCTCAAGACAGAAATTTTATTAATATCCAATCTCCTGAAACTATGATGTTCACAATGTGTATCTCAATTGTATACATTATTTTTTTTTTACAGATTACATTTTGATTCATTGTACATAAATGGGGTACAAATTTTCATTTCTATGGTTGTACATAATGTAGATTCACACCATTTGTGTAATCATACATGTATATAGGGTAATAATGTCTGTCTCAGTCCACTATCTTTCCTTTCCCCACTCCCTCACACCCCATTTCCCTCTACACAATCAAAAGTTCCTCCATTCTTCTCCTGCCCCACCCATCACTGCCCCCCTCCTTATGTATCATCTTCCACTTATCAGAGAAAACCTTTGGTCTTTGATTTTTTAGGAATTGTATACATTAAAAATCATATTCAAATAAAAAATAAAGTCAAAACTTTGTTATTTAACCTGTGTATTAAAATGCTTGCATTTTAAGTTATATACTATGGAACTTTCCATGTAGTTTCAGTTTTTAGCCTTTAGAGCTGTCTCCACATGCTTCAGATGTCTCTGTGTTCTCCATATCCCATGGAGAAGGGATTCTTTGAGCCTGTTCACTGGGTGTTTATGTAGAGTGTGTGAGAACCACACTCAACGTCCTTTCTTTCCATAGAAATCTCCCTTTTAGTTTTCAATCTTTTCCTGAAGTCTAGATTTATTACTCATTGTGAAGAATGGATAGTGAGCTAATGACAGCAAGACTGATCTTAAGCTGCCTGGCAGTGTCTGTACCCATTCGGTCTGGACCATCTGGGTCACCAACAACATCAAATCATTGATAAAGTTCTCCTTTTATTTCTGTTAAATAAGTGGTGACCTGCTGAAGTATTTGCTTGGGAGACCCAGATTTCCATTAGTAATACATCTTAAATAGCAAATGTTCTGCTTGACATTGGCTTACCCTCAAATTAGGTCTTACAGATTGTCCTGAAGGTTTATGTACCCTTGAGAAGTTAGTTCTAAACAAGCCTAAGAGCAAAGTGGTCCATGCTGCTAACTATCAAGATGTTGTGACCACATACCTTACACAGAGAGGTACACAGAAATGTCATCTTTTCTTCTACTTCTTTAATAATTTCTTCAAGTTCAGAAAGAAGAAAAAAATTTCTTTAAGATTAAAACCAAAAGCAGTTTTGCCCACTTTTGAAGGACGAGATATTTTAATAAAATTCAAGTTCATATTTGACCACTTAAAATTCTCCAATCTTAAAAATGCTAGGAATTACTTGTACATCTTCTTCTGTGAAGTGTCTGTTCATTTCCTTAGCCCATTTGTTGATTGGATTATTTGTATTCTTCGTGTAGAGTTTTTTGAGTTCTTTATAGATTCTGGAAATTAGCGCTCTATCTGAGGTATGGTTGGCAAAGATATTCTCCCACTCTGTAGGCTCTCTCTTCACATTTCTGATAGTTTCCTTTGCTGACAGAAAGCTTTTTAGTTTGAATCTATCCCAGTTGTTTATTCTTGCTTTTATACTTCACAGAAGAAGATGTACAAGTAATCACCAGATATATGAAAAAATGTTCAACATCCCTAGTAATAAGGGAAATGCAAATCAAAACTACCCTAAGATTTCATCTCACCCCAATTAGAATGGCGATTATCAAGAATACAAGCAACAATAGGTGTTGGCGAGGATGTGGTGAAAAAGGAACACTCATACATTGCTGGTGGGGTTGCAAATTAGTGCAACCACTCTGGAAAGCAGTGTGGAGATTCCTCAGAAAGCTTGGAATGGAAACACCATTTGACCCAGCTATCCCACTCCTTGGCCTATACCCAAAGGACTTAAAAGCAGCATACTACAGAGATACAGCCACGTCAATGTTCATTGCTGCTCAATTCACCATAGCCAGATTGTGGAACCAACCTAGATGTCCTTCGGTTGATGAATGGATAAAGAAACTGTGGCATATTTATACAATGGAATATTACTCCGCAATGAAGAATGATAAAATTATGGCATTTGTAGGCAAATGGTCGAAATTGGAGAATATCATGCTAAGTGAGATAAGCCAATCTCAAAAAACTAAAGGACGAATGATCTCGCTGATAAGCGGATGAGGACATATAATGGGGGGTGGGACGGGCTAGCATTAGGTTTAGGGTTAGGTTTAGAGTTAGGCTAAGGAGAGCAGTAAGAATGAAGGAAAGAAGGACTGTGTAGAGGGAAAAGAGGGGTGGGAGGGGTGGGGGGGAGGGGAAAAATATAATAAACATCATTACCCTATGTAAACGTAAAAAAATAAAAAAAAAAAAAAAAAAAAAATCAAAAGAAAGACATCTTCTCAGAGGACATGGGTAAACATCCAGGAGGTAAACTCAGGGGCATCATCGTGTGAGGAGGAAGCTGGGGTCCAAGGGGACAGTGGGAGGATTCTGGGGTCCTCCACCTAGTTATGTTGAGTTGTACTTGGGATGTGTACTCTTCTCTTTATGCACATTACAGGTCAGTTAAAAGGTGTACGAAAGAGAGAATTCTGCTAGAGTAATATCTCACTCTTCTCTTTGTAAATACTCTCACAGATTATTCTAGAATAAGAGCTCTTTTTAAAATTGGCAACATTGTGATTTTCAGCATCTCCACACCTGAAAAAAATAGACCCTCACTTCAAACCTCTAGCACACTATAAAGGCACATGACAAACCGAAGATAAAAATAAATAAAAGATTATGGTGTTATGTATTTTTCTAAAAAACAACAACAAAAAAAAATGCTAGGAATTTATATACCTTTATCAAAAATATTGTAATGTGAAAAATGCAAAAAAAGAGAAGTTAATAAAGAGTTCTAAAAACTTGGAAAAAGAAACTAACAGTAAGTGTGGTTTCATTACACAATATATGAATAGGTAAATTTCAAACATTTAGGTTTATTCGAAAAATAATGATATAGTACAGGGGAGAATCAGCACTTTTAGTTACAAAAGTGACTTCGGTCAAATGTTGGCTACCTTTCAAATTCAAACACATTTTTAAAAATACACTTTGATAAGAAAGTTTACTTTACAAGCTTAACTGTTTCTGAGTATCCATCCAGACTCTCTGAAGAATAATAACAGAGAAAAAAAATCTCTAAATGAGAATAATGCTCTACCTATTGGTCTTTGCAAATTTGAAAAGCCTCATTAAAAGCTTATATGCCATATGTAAGCTTCATTCTTAATTATTTTGCACATTATTTTAATCTTTATTGTATAGTCATTAATTAGAAACTTTGGAACTTGGCATCTGCAACACATGCACCATTAGGACTTTTAACAGCACATTCAATTTTGCTTCTCATGCAAATTAATTGCAAAGTCAGGTACTGTTATGCATTTCCTGAAAGATATAAGAAACTCATTGCTTATTTGTGCTTAGTGCCAATAAGTAATTTTTAGCACTTTCAAAATTCAACATACTCCAACATATTTTTAGAAATTTGCAATTTAATAGAATCAAATTTGGCTTATGTTTTTATAGAGCCATTTAAAAAACATGACTCACTAAGGTGGTGTTCACTGTACCAAGTTTGTTAATTCATTGTGCTTATAACAAAATACACATTTGTGTGTGCATTGTATTATTCCTTAATTCATTGAATGATTCATAATATTAAAAATAATTTTAATACAAAATGACTGAAAGACCCTAAGCCCCCCTGTCCAAGGAAGAACTCACGTAATCACTGGCTGCAAAAGCAAGAGGCAGTTTATTGGTTACACAGGCGCCTGCGGGTGCTCAGTAAAACCTCAGCCGGAGCTTCGGTGAACTGGCACACCGGGCTTTGGGGTACAGGTTTTTTATAGGGTAAAGGGGCAGGTTTCGCGCGCGCGGTAAGCAACAGGTTTCCTATTGGTTATTTTGAATCCAGCACGTACACAGCACCTAGGTTACTTGAAGGGTAAGGTTATTATATCCCAAAAAAATCCACAATTATTACTTGGTATTCTTGGTATTTTTATGGTTCCTGGTTCCCGCTTATCAGTTCCTGATTGTTCAGGCACTCCCTGGGACCCGATGATCTATGCTTTCCCAACCGCCCTATTCTTTCTTAACCTAGTTATCAGTTTAATGACCTCCAGGTAGGCCGTGCAACCTTCCCAGGGGGGGGTTTGATAGAGTGTCCTAGGTCATGGGTTTAAGACAAAGAGCTGGGGCCTTTCATTTCCCCCCTTTTTCTTTATCATGGATAGAATCTTATATCCATTTGTCCATCCTGCCTCGGTTATGCTGATGTTCTAAAAGTCCCAAGAAGTGAGCGCACCCTACATCTTTTATAGGTTAAAGTCTCTTTTGTTCTCCAGTTCTCTCCCCCCTTACCTCTCTCTCCTTCCTGCCTTCGTGACTAGGCCCGGTTTTGCATAAGTGAGAAGCCAAGGGCAGGGGGAGGGCCAAGGTGATTCAGGCAGGTAAGGGCCCAGGGGGCATTAATTAGCATCTCCTTGCTTGCAGTCCTTGATAAAGGCAGGTAAATTTGGTCATCAATGGGCTCCGGAGATCCTTGACATTCCATTCTTCCAGGGGCAGTCTCCAACTTCCAAAGGCAGATGGCTTTATGGCCTCCATTTCCTCGAATTGACCCAATTTCCTATTTCTACACTAACTACCTGTCCTTAATTCTGGCTTCATTCCCCCCTTTAGCTACAGGAACTCCCAACTGCTTTAAGGGAAAGGGGGCGTCGGTCGTTCTGGCTGCTTCGAAGCTGAAAGGGGGCAGTGAGGGGCAAGCAGTTTGGAGTTTCTTTTAAAAAAATCGGGTCAATCGAGGGGTCCAAGGTAGAAGTCTGGTTGGGGAAGAGCAGGTTGTAAAGTCATCTGGGGGTGGGTGCTTCTATGACAGAAGAACAAAAAGACATGAGTACTGAAATGCAATTAGTACAAAGTAAATGTTGCAGCATCTGGAACATGCCACTGAGTATCATGAAAATGACAGAAGTCAATCTCTCACCAGGAGGTGGAAGAACTGAGAAATTGTTCCCATAACTAGACCTAGCAAAGGCTGGAAAGGACAAGGCCTTTATTTGGGAACTTTAACATTGTCCAGGTTATCAGGAATGTAAACACAACATTTAACTCTTAATGTCATAGATATCCCAAAAAATATAGTTGAGCTACTTAAGTCATCTGATTTTGTAAAATATCCCTTTATTGGTATAACCTGTGTTTAGTAGAGAGCTCTATACTTCTGTTACTTAGGGCTAGGTAATCATACAAGCAAACATAGATCAAGTCTACCTGTATAGCTTAGGAAGGTCTGCAGGCCTTAAACTGACTAAAAACTTCTGACTCTGGCAGTTTCTCTTGATAGTTATCAGGCACATTTGCTGAAGAATCTTTCTTTCATTTGTAGCTTCCAGTTTTTATTCTAGTGGACTAACACAAGTGTACATCTTAAGTTACATTTAACTGTTATTTCTTTTAAATGCCCGAGAATGGTTATATTTTGGTTTTAACTGTTTTGCTGGGTGTCTAACATCAAGTTGGTCAAATTGACCTGGTTCCTGTCTTGTTAAAGAGTCAGCTGAGTTCCCACAGGGGCCACTTGTAGAGAACTTAAGGGCAGTTTCTTAGCTCCACCAGTGCCATTGGTTAGGTAGGGTCTCCTTGATGAGGTGACTTCCTTTGGAAGCATTAAGGGATGTCTCCCTTTTTCCATGACCCTCCTCTGCAGCAGATGCACTGAGTGATTTTTCATCCTCTAGTCTCAACAATCTCCTTGATCAGGAGGTTGTGTGACCCAGAGTTGCAAAGCTCCTTAGAGAAGTTCTCTTATTCCCTGGGTTCAGGCTGACTGAGGGCAAAAGATCCAAATACTGGTCTATCTTGCCTTCTGTATTTAATTCCAATCTCTAAGTTTGATCTTAATCATCCAGCAAGCCAGTTTCACCAGTCATAAAGTAAGAGTACTGGGCTTTAACTTTAATGTCCATGACTTTACAGTTATTTACCCTTTTATCTAACTGGAGTCTGCATTAGTTCTGGAAGTTACCACTATCTGTTCTGATATCTGTTACCACTATCTGTTAGGTGATGGCTTATTATCATAAGTTACCTAGGTTGCATGTTCTTGAAGCAGCTACTTCTGCAAAACATTAATAGGTAACAGTTTTACAAAGTGAAATTAGCAAGAGTAAAAATATATTCTGCTTGTATAATAGCTATCTTGAATTTTGACTGAGAACCACATTATATTTCCTATTTGAGATCATAGTAATTTTACAAAAAAACCAATCTTTTGATTATAACTTTAAATAAGCTGAAGTCTGACTTACAAATAAATAAGCTGGAGTCACTCTAACATGCAGTAAGGTGGGAGGCAGAGCCTTATCTCAGGTAAGGCATGGCTCTTTACAGACCTTAAGTGTTCTAATCCTACAACTAATTTTTGCCCCTTTTGCCATGACCAGCATGACCAAATTTTCAAGTTCAGTGAGGGTCAAAGGAGTATTAGAAAATAAAGGTTTATAAACACAGATTTTGAAGATTAAGCTGAGATCAGATGGAGCTCTATTCTCTGATGGAAATGTAGATCTAAAGAGTTATGTTAGCAATCTTTATACATGTCTTATTATTAGGTTAAAGACTATGTAAGCATTATTCTTTGTTTTCAGGAGAGTTACAGAGACTAGAGCATCTATGCAACTTTTTCCCACAACTGCAAAGTACAATGTTAGGAACTCTGTGTAGATCTCAAAGAAATCCACTGTCCAAAGTTACTGTAAGGTGGGCAGGAACTAGAGAAGGGAACTGATGAAACACTGGTTATCTAGCAAAACAATTTCTTTCTGCCCAAGAGCTGTGTGCCTGATATCAATGTAAGAGCTGATAGGACTCCTGTACAGAGCCTCCCCAGGGAGGTTACTGCCACAGCAGTTAGGCATCTTGTGCTCCTACACAGGAACACTTCCAGACACCAGGCATGCTACAGTCATGAAGTCAGGGACCCCAATCTCAGTCATTGTTGTCCCATTTTTGCTATAATGCATTATACTCTTTCTTAAATGTCAATTTAAGAAGTTTACATATATTGATTTCTAGGTTCATATGAACATTAGTTAACACAGTCTAACATTATATCCAAAACAGGAATCAATCAAAGAAAGGCTGAGAGAGCTTTTAACTTTTCTTTTGTGTAGCAAAATGCTTTTACCTTCTATAATATGAACCTTTAAACAAATCAGGCTGTCAGTAACTCTTAGATATACATTTACATTTAAATTTGAAGTTATTTATCTCAGTGTAAAAAGTAACAAATTTTACACGTGCCCCATTGATAGCAGGTCCTATAATAGAACATTAAATGATAGAAATTGATCCCCAATAAAATTTACTCTTTATAAGCTTAAAATTACCATTACAGACAAGTTTATCTGGAGAATAGCAGCTCGATAAATTTCCTGCTTTAAAAACTTGTATACCTGAAAAATATGAACACATTTAATATACAACTAGTGACCACTTCACAATTACCTTGACACTTTTTTCTTACCAAATTTAGTTTTTTTAAAGAAAAATTTAGACTCTGTAACACAGTACAATACTTTAACAGTTGTTTAACCATAATTGTATACACCCCAATTTTTAAGACTAATTGTTCTAAAGAATAAAACTTAATAGACACAAAGTTAAGAGTAAATTAGTGTTTCTAAGAAATCCTTGTCATTTTACCATATAGATAAAACTTTGGTTTATGTCAGAACATTAGTATTTCACCTTAGGAAAAACCTTAAATAGCTTTAGCTGTTTCACATGCATACAACCAACTTAGTTTCACACAAACTTGTTGAAACTTGCCCTTTATATACACAGACTTTCTTAGCACTTACTTAGACCCTCATGTATTTCATCACACAATCACTTTCTTACACAGAAACATTTCCTTTTCCCTTTTACTAAATATATTTCCATACCCAGAACCTTTTATTTTCTCTTTCCTATCTGTTGACCCCTTTTTGTTCACATTCTGAAACAACTCTTATGAAATTTCTGAATTTAGATAAATTGCTCTATTTTAATAAGATTAAATATTTTGTTGTTTATAGTACTCTAATTGAAACACAGTTGAAACTTTTGGGACCCTTTGTATATAGAATTGCACTTGTTAGGACATAACTCTTAGTAACTTTGTTTTTAGTTTAGTGATGACACAAAGCAAGTTTAAACCCTTTTATTTACTAACCTATGAAAACACCAATAATGTTTGAGTATGATACCCCATGGAATTTAAGGAGTTAAGAGTACTTGATGTTATTTAACAATTAGCATTTTAACTTTGCAAATTAATCAGATGTCACCAACAAACACATTTGAGTAGTCCCATACATGTTAACTCTAATCCACTTATTCTGTAAAAACCAAGAAAGCAGGCAAGTGTCCTGAACAGTATTTGCTGTCTCTTTCCTGTTGAAGAAAAGTCCTAGGAACAATTGATACTAGACATTTTATTAACATCAATATTTTATTTGCTTGACCACCTAGGGACTTGTGAGTTATTTTCAAAGACATTTTACTTTCATTAGTTTACCCAATTTGAATTGAACCTTTAAATCACGTGAATTAAAAGCATTTGGATCCATTTTAAAAAATTTAATTTTTATGCGCGCTTATATTTAACACAAAACTAAAGGCCTTGTAATATTCATCTCCATTGCAATGTAGCAGATGTTTAAAAATAACTCGAGTTGGATAAAAAGAACTGATCAAAAATCATTAACCTAGGTCTGTAGGATCGAGGGTGAGACTCAGAGGGGTCACCATGGATTGCCCCATTTCAGTTTTGCTGGTAAAAAAAGGAATTTAAGAAACAGGCACACAAGAAAACATAGACCAGACAACAGATTACAAGCGCTGCGCGTCTTGGTCGGAGAGTGCAAGCCCCTCCGGCCAAAAACAAGTCCCGACGAATCGAGCACCAAACAAGTCCCGACGGATCGGGCACCAAACAAGTCCCGACGGATCGGGCACCAAACAAGTCCCGACGGATCGGGCACCAAAACCCCTAGGACGTCTCCCAGGGTAGCAGGAGAGAAGTCAGAGTTCGTCAACTCCTTCTCAGACTGCCCAAACTACAAATGGAACACGCGTGCCCCTACAAAGTACAATCGCTGCGCTTCAGAACGAACAAGACAAAGCAACTACACAAGACAGACAAAGACAGACAATAACCCCCTGCTGGCCAGCTTAACTTACCTCCCAGAGTATTTGGCCATTCCTCGGGCAGGGGTTTGGGGTGTCGAGGGGAAATCTCGGTGGGACCTCCAAATGAAAGACCCTAAGCCCCCCTGTCCAAGGAAGAACTCACGTAATCACTGGCTGCAAAAGCAAGAGGCAGTTTATTGGTTACACAGGCGCCTGCGGGTGCTCAGTAAAACCTCAGCCGGAGCTTCGGTGAACTGGCACACCGGGCTTTGGGGTACAGGTTTTTTATAGGGTAAAGGGGCAGGTTTCGCGCGCGCGGTAAGCAACAGGTTTCCTATTGGTTATTTTGAATCCAGCACGTACACAGCACCTAGGTTACTTGAAGGGTAAGGTTATTATATCCCAAAAAAATCCACAATTATTACTTGGTATTCTTGGTATTTTTATGGTTCCTGGTTCCCGCTTATCAGTTCCTGATTGTTCAGGCACTCCCTGGGACCCGATGATCTATGCTTTCCCAACCGCCCTATTCTTTCTTAACCTAGTTATCAGTTTAATGACCTCCAGGTAGGCCGTGCAACCTTCCCAGGGGGGGGGTTTGATAGAGTGTCCTAGGTCATGGGTTTAAGACAAAGAGCTGGGGCCTTTCAATGACTATATTCAAATTGTGATTACTATATATGAATTGAATTCAAACATTTGAATTACATCATTTGTAACTTCCAATGATAGAAGGTAAGGAAAGTTATTCTACTTTTAAACAGCTGATTTCTGTGGAGAGCAGCCTGTGCCCTGTTCTGAGTCACTACATGATGCATAGAGGAGTAGTTCTTAGATTATGTCTAAACCCGTGTTACTCCATTTTGTAAAAAGTAGTTTGTTATAAACTACTCCGTGTAAATTTCAGTGCTGAAGTGGAAAGAATATACACCTTATTTGTACAAGTAAACAACCACCATCTGCTTAGAATGACCATAAGGCATAGACTGATAAGTAAATTAATCATACTGATAAAAAAAGACCACCGGAGAACTTAATCAATCAGAAGCATGTGGATGCATAAGTGAAGGGTTATGAAAAACAATATTACTACAAGACAGCTCCCCAAGAAAAATGGAGGAGCAGTGTGGCCTGGGAGGAGGCAGGACAAATTAGCCAAACATGAAACCTCCCAATGAATCCTTTCCTAATAACAATAGGCCCTAAAGGAAAGGGGTGGATACTGAATGCTGGGTCCTGGACTTTGACCTTCTGCCATTGCAAATTAGTCCTAAATGGAGGCACAGAAAACATTGAGACTTTGGGAAACAATGGATCCCAGAGAAAGAAAAGCAAAGGGCAAAGTTTGAGTACTCCTCCCTCAGGATCTGGACTCCTATCTCCTCAGATAACAATGAGTTTTAACATTTTTACAACTACCTTCCTAAATTAAAGTTTTAATTGGCACAACTAGCCCCTGACTGTCCAAACTGCATGTCCACAGTCTTCAATGAAACTATAAAACTCAGACTCCTTCTGAAACCTGGGGGCCAGCTCCATACCCAGAAAATGGGCCCTCCCGTGCCTGATTGACAGATCTCGCTGCAGAATAAAGGAAGGCTTACTGATCAGAGGTTTGCTTCCCATCTCCTGCCTCTGTAATTTGTGGGCCATGAGCTTACAATAGATATATCAAACTCATAGTGGGAAATCCAGGCCATGAACTTATCAAACAAACCAGACAAATGAATGAAGTAACCCCCTCACTTGAGTTCCATAAAAAGAAGAGTTTTCCAAAGATTGGACACATAGTACCCTAACCTTATAATCTTCATCATGATCTTGCCCAAAAAAATCACCAAACCTCCTCATCTCTCTCCTTGGACTTCAGCAAAGTATGGTTTCTCCTGCATATGATGACCATGCATGGCACACTCCAAGCTAACATCTCAGGCTAACATCTGAAGCTGATACCCTGAAACTGCCATCCATCCAGTCATTGGCCTAGAATAAATTCGTGCATGTTGACAACTCTGTGCCCTAAACCAGCCCAGTTCTTTGGCTGGTTCCTAATCTTTCTGACCACTTATAGTGAATCTTTTCATTCATATTTAAATCATAATACCTTAAAATGTATGTGTGGGGTGTGTGTGTGTGTGTGTGTGTGTGTAAAGTCAGGAGGAAATACTAACAATGTTAGAATATTCAATGAAAAGTATTGTCTTATTAGGAAGAAAAGAACAGAAACTCTTTGGGACAATAGACATGAGGAAAAAAATGCCATAAATACATGTTGGAAAATGTATAAAATTGGATGATGCAAGCCTTCAAGTAAACTTTCATCACCAAGATTATAGATGAAAGATAAAATAATGAATATATGGAAATAATCTAATGAGTTTGCTGAAAATAAGGAAATAGGTCCTATAGTTTTTTTTTTTTTTTTTTTTTCCAATAACAGTGAGACAGTTTTTCTGATCTTTCTGAATCTGCCTTGTGACAAACAGGATATCGTTGAAAGAATGAAGGCCAAACAAATATGTGTATTCATCTTAGAAGGAAATTGCACATACAGTCTTGGTCTCATTACCAACATTATCTGACAGCCTGAGCTGCAAGGCCACAGATGTGAAATCAACAGCGCTGTTAATGAGATCTACACATTGTTGGTATCCATCCGAAGAAACAGAGGTAATGCCAAGTTGTACAGCTGTGTCAACATGCATTTTCGTGAATAATCCCTTCAAAATAAAGAGCAGCATATTCCCTGGGCCATCAAATTGAACAATCTTTCTCAATACTCTTTGCTTTAGCTATCTCTACTATAGAAGAACTCAACCTGCACATCATACTGATCTGAATCCAATGCCATTCTGAAATGTCCTGTGGCTAAGTAAAAAATCTACTATTGTTGTCCTCTCTCAGATCAAAGGACATGTCATGTCCAAAGCACAATTCTTTGATAGTTCCCAGACCAGCATTGTTTGTTTACTTCTTTCCTTCAATTCTTGTTACTTCCATTCTTTTAGTCACTTGAAAATCTGAAAGCTTTTTTTTTTCTCTTTACTCTCTCTCTCATTTTACATTCAGTTCTAACATATAATCAGTTGTCACATCCTATAAATTCTATCTTTGAGGTACTTCTTAAAGTCCTTTGTGCTTTTTCTTCCCCGCAACTATGGCTCTGTCTCTATACTTAAATTACTTCTCACTAGACTGTGCAAATAGCCTCCTATCTGGATCACCCTAAGTTCAGTTTCTCTGAAAACACTTATGATAACTTTTGTTTGTACTTTCTCTGCTCAACTGCATGCAACCTACAGCCTGTCTCCAGTCAAATGACATCCCCTTGGTGTGGCAGTCTGGGGATGCTGTCTTCTTTTACCCTGTGTATGTCATGTTGCAGTGATATCAAACTGTTTTCTGTTCTCTAAATAGTCTCTGGATATACGTGATCTTACAGTTTGTGCAAGCTATTCTTTCTACCAACATTGACCTAAAATTTGCTTCTCTAATCTCTGCACAATCTCTGGGATGTTCAGAGATGTCACACAACAATGACAATGAACTGAACAGCAATCTTAACACCAGCATGTTTACTGTGTTCCAGGTGCTCAAATAAACATTTGGCAGTCTTTGGCTCGCTTAACATTGAAACAATCACATTGTGGGTGTCATTACATTTTTTCCTTTTACAAAAGAAGGCATTTGCTACTTGAAAGTATTAAGAATTTTGTGGAGCTCTTTTTAGATGTCTCATAGTATTTATTAAATTCTGCCTGTCCTGTTAATTCTGTAGATGCTTCATCTTCCTGATTAACTAGGAAGTACACTGAGGTAAGAACCAGACTTATTTTTTAATTTTACTTTTCATGTGCTTCACAGAATGCAGCTAATGTCTTGGGCATACTAGGTGCTTATCATATGTCTGATACACACCATGAATCTTCTCGCCATAGTGTATAAAACTACAGATAGTTTGACTGATCATTTATTAACTCTACAGTCGTCCAAAAGTGATAATACTTCAAGTAGAACCCACATTTTGAATTCTGGACTTTGGTCACCTTGGCTAGTGATATGTTGTCTGAATCTCAGTTTCTAATCAGCCATAAGATGACTAGGAGAAACAATACTCAATGGTAGAATGTGTTGCTGAGCCTTGATGTCCAATATGTTTGACTATTGGTATTAGATAATAGGTATTAAATGCCTTTCAACTTACAATGCTTCCATTTTGCAATGGGTTTCTGAGGATTTAACCTCATCATAAGTCAAGAAGCATCTGTGTTTAACCTTCTTGCACCCTGATTTCTACCTGACCATACCTGATCCATGTCAAATCTTCATTCCAAGCATTGTATTTTCTGCGACATCTTCTTTGATTTCCCTGTGTACATTTGACCCCTCTCTCAAACATTACAATATGATAGCTTATATTTTTGTTTTTCATATGCTAGTTTTAATCTATTTTTCCTCCAAACACATCCACTAACCTAAAAGCTTCTTAAAATTACTAATCCTGTCTACTTACCTTTTTTTCTTCCCCATAAAAATTAGTATACTGTGAAATATTTACTAAAAATTTATTTTAATTGAAGTGAATTATCCAACTTTCTTGTCATGGATATTAATCATAGAAAAAAACCTTAGCTATGTAATAAAAGACTTCAAACTATTAAGACTTAAAGGACAAAGTTCTTTATTTCTCCCCATGTAAGAATTCGTGATGAATCTTATAGATCATTGAGC
Organism: Sciurus carolinensis; assembly: GCF_902686445.1. Taxonomy (NCBI): domain Eukaryota; kingdom Metazoa; phylum Chordata; class Mammalia; order Rodentia; family Sciuridae; genus Sciurus; species Sciurus carolinensis. The sequence continues at coordinate 82,583,324 of NC_062213.1, forward strand.
AGTTGAAAACCTTTGTTTCACAAAGAGAGTCACATACAGTCTGTCAATGACTTTTCTCTTTGGAACATGGATTTTTCAAGGTCCTTCTGGTTTCTCCAGCCAGCAAGAAGGAAGAAACAGTAGGACAGAGTGCACTCAAAGGACTTTGCAGGACACAGCTGAGCATAGCATTTGCTCCATCCACTCACCATGCTTTGATTGTGGAAAGTCCATGGCCACATCTTGGTATAAAAAGGACTGAGAAAGAGTCTACATATAGCCTACAACCAATTACAAGCCATGACTCTGCAAATATGAAGAAAAAACATATATTTGTGGATGATTAGTGGTATTTTCCAGTTGACCATACTCGCTGTCCTTCACATAACAAATTACATTCATTCCTTACTAAAATAAGGCAATTTGAATACAATCAATAAATTTAAAATTTGTGCGCAATAAGCAGTCCTTTCCATTGGGTTAGAACATTAACACCCTATGCTATGAACTCTTTCTAATTAAAGGCGATTACCTATTTCCCTTACATCCTTTCTTCCACACACATAGATACCTATGGTGGCAGACTAGAACTAGCATGGTGTAACTCCAATAAAAAACAGGAGAGGATAGAAAATACCAATAATTTTATTTCATGATACCTATTAAATCTTGCTTGTCAGGAATTACACATCTGTCTGGTCCCAATTGTGAGATATTTTCAGAGTTAGCTTATCTGTTCCTTTTTTGTGTTGAATTCTGGATAAACCCCCCTTTCTGTTCTTCTGGGCTTCTGACTCAGTCATTGGGGAATTCTTCAGTGACCTTGGTATTTCATCTTGTATCTGTGTTGGATGTTGGAAATCATGTATCATTTAACAACTAGTTCCTGGGTGTATGGGTTGAATAGTGACACCCTCTCTCCCAAAATGTGTCCATGCCCTAATCCTTGGAAACTTTGAATGTAAACTTATTTAGAAAAGCATTTTGCCTATACATTTAAGAATCTGAGGATGAGATCATCCTGGATTATCAGAGTTCTTAGAAAATGACAACTGTACTTTTCAGAGACAGAAAAGAGAAGACACGGATACAGATACAGAGAAGAAGGCAGAGTCAGAAACTGGAGTTATAGACACAGGGCAAAGAATGGCCGGAATTCAAAAGAGGCCAGAAAATTCTCCTCTAGACACTTCACAGGGAGGATGGCCCTTCTTCATTTGATTTTGGACTTCTGACCTCTAGAACTCTGAAAGAATAAATTTCTATTGCTTAAGACACTTCATTTGTAGTAAGTTATTATAACAAGCACAGGAACTTAATTAACTGTGCAAATTTTTAAGCATAAAGATAAGTTTTAGAGTCGAAAAACCCCAGACATTTTCAGTCCTGGTGTATATAATTTCAAATGTAGCAAAATTTAGAAGATATTTTATACTGTGCTATTGCTGCTGTCATGGTGGCACCATCTACAACTCAAATAATGCTGTCATCACCCTTGCCAAGATTCCCGAACTGGGTGGAGTCCTAGTTAAGACCAAGTCTTTCATGGCTCAAGTGCCCACATGGGCCCTGAGTCATCCTTCCTTTTCTTGACTTGCATGAGAAGCCACTTCAGATAATGTGGGACATGCCTACTTTGTGGCACTGTGGGACTGTTGGATGCAACTTACAATTATGCTGCCAAGAGAAAGTCTAGAATAATGGCAGATGAAATGGGAGAAAGCCAGACAGATGAATTCCCTCCTCCCTTTCATGGAGTATTGTGAAGTATGGTTACACTCCCTCCCGACAATGTGCTGTCTTTGAAGTTCATCCTAAAGCAATAGGGATCTTTCATTTTTATTTGCCTCACCTCCTTTTTCATCACATTCACCACCTTGGGCTTGCACCTTCCAAAATAAGTATCAACACTTTATTCCTGGCATCAGGCTCTAGATTCTAGAAGAACTGGTCTCCATGGTAGGTTTTTGGTCCATTGTCTTCAACTAATTCTGTGTCAGTAGCCAATCATAGTTCTTGGCTGGAATTAGTGCTTATGACTACTTAATTGTATTTCTTCCTTACTTAGCTCAAGCATTAAGTCACTTAAATATATTTGGTTTAAGGGAGATATGTAAGAATTTCACATCCTGTTGCACAGGTTTCAAAAGTATTTGGCTTTTCCAACTATGTAAATACCTATCATTTGCTATTTGTTGTTTTCCTTCCATCGATGCTTATAATTCAGCTAATGTTGGATTTCTATATTTTCTCTAAGGAATTATTCTTTTCAGAGCACATGTTTTCTTCATGGAAATAAAACAGATTGTAAATACAGCATGTATTTGATATATCTGTATTTCAGTTCTAACTTCTTATAGAGTTGTATTACTATGATACACCAATAAATTTGTCAAAGTTTCATTTTCATTTTTAAACAATGGTCAAAAACTATACATCCTATGTGATTGGATTAATAATTTTTATAAGTATTCAGTAAATAAAAGGCATTTAGAAAACTTAGGATAAGTAATAGTTTTGTTATAAAGTCTCATGAGATATAATAGATCAACTAGTTTTCAGTTAGTAATTAATGACCCAATAGAATTAAGATTAGAAATACTAGATACATGTACTCAATAAATATGATTTCCAATATACATTTTAAATCTCTATTACTTATTCAACTCCTATACACATAAAGTATTCCCCTGGCCCCCACTGGAAAATGTCATGGTTTGAATGTGGCTTAATATGTCCTCCAAGTGTTTTTGTGTTGAAATTTAATCTCCACTGTGAGGCTTTAAGGGGTAGAATATAATAGGACTATGGTGTTTAGTGGTGGGGCCTTTGGACAGTGGTTTGAAGTACATAATGTCATCAGGGTAGAATCCTTATGACTGAATACTGGTGGAATTTTGAGAAGAGAGCAAAGAGACCAGAGATCCCACACTCACACTCCCTATCACTTTCCACGTGATAGTCCTCTGCAATTTCAGAACTCTGCCCCAAGAAGGCCATTGCCAGATATAAGCCTTTGAACTTCCAGAACTGTGAGCTAAATAAGCTTCCTTTCTTTTTAAAGTTACCCAGTCTCGTATTTTTCATTCTAATATTTCAAAATGAACTAATAGAAGGAATAAATACATGAAGTAAACTGAAGTATGTGTAAAGGAAGGAAAAGGGCATTGAAAAAAAGAAAAGACATGTAATATGGTATCTTAGATGGAAGAAAAGAAAGCGATCTGACAGCCATTTTGGTGAGAAGGTGACAGAAGAATAGCATATGGGAGAATGATCAGTGCATTATTTAGAATATAAGAATAGAGAATTTTTGTGTGGCATAAGAACTGACAAAATCTACCCTTGTGCAGACTTTTCTTTTAAATGGTTTGTATTATTTATTCAAATACTTTAACCCTAAAAACTTCTAGAAGGATAGCACTGAAATAGTTAAATTTAGTAGAAATTTACTTTTGAAGACCCTATTAATCCTTATTCCAGGAGACTTAGTTAGCTTTTAGCTTTTATCAGCTGCTGTGTTTTTGTTCATGCCATTTCTCTCTGGCAGGTGCTGATATTTTTTCTCCCTCTCCTCCTGGTAGAGATTGTCACTGCTTTTTCCTTTTCACCTTCAATTTCATTACAGAGCTTAGCACTCTGGCATGCTTTATGTTTATTTGGCTGCAAATATAAAATGTGTCATATGAATGCCAGAAATGATATAATTTTCTTTTATTAGTTACAATAAAGTTTCATCATCTGCCACTATAACCACCTTAATAGAAGGTAGAAAGAAAAGGAAAAAAGACACTTCAAATACTTCGGCAAATACTCCTCCATTTCTGCCTATTATGGAAAAGTTTCATAGTCATTAATTAGATATTATAGTATCTAAAAGTCAGTTGATGTCCATACTGAACAGTCATGCATTTTTCAAATCTCAATTCTCTTCAGATAGATGAAATAGACAGATGAGGTATTAGTCCTTTTAACTTTATAGAGATCTTCACTATGACAAATTTATTATCTTTTAATTATTTTCTGTACACCTGACTCTTAAGATTGGAGTCTTTATGATAGCTATATTAAAATGTTTTAAACACATGTTTTTTAAACTAAATAACAGTCTACAATTTATAAAATAAGGTCATTAAAGGTGGGTTTTACCTATGAGTAATGTAAGTTCTCCAAATTTTATATTCTTTGGTAATGTTAATTAAATGCTTACTTTGCTAAATCTTTAAAGGAGGGTTTTTATCATTGTTACTTTTGTGATGAAAAAGTTATTTATTCATTTCATTTACACGTCCTAGAAAATCTTACTGCATATCAAAAGTCATTTGCTCAGGTTCCATAAATAATGACTCTTTAGATATGACATGAAAAGCATGATCTATGAATGAAAGAATTAATAGGATGGATTTTCTTAAATAAAAATTTCTGCTCTGCAAAAACTTGCTAAGATAGCAAAGAGGTCACAGAGGGAGGTAAAATATATGCAAGAACATCTGACAAAGGACTACTTTAATAATATTCAAAGAGCTCTTAAAGCTCAACGATAAGAAAATAAACAATCCAAATGAAATCAGACCAATGACCTTAACAGACACCTTGAAGATATACAGATGAGAAATACAGAAAAAGATACTTTACATCTTATGTCATCAGGGAAATGAAAATTTAAACAAAATTGAGATACCACTGCATACCTGTTAACATGAACAAAATAGAGAATATTGACAAAACCAAGTGGTGGTGAGGATGCAAAGCAGCAGGAACTCTCTTTCGTGGATAGTGGGAATGTAAAATGGTATAGCCACTTTGGAAGACAGTTTGGTTATTTATTTAAAAACAGCATAAGCCTATAAAAAGAAATCATATGATAGAGCTTTGAAGCTTTTAATAATATGGATATACTGTTTTCAAGGAGGGGCCTCATAGTATTGCTGCTCTGATTTTTTATGTGTCAACAGATGTTCATACAATGTGATTGGATTGTTTTTGAATAAATAACTCAAAAGTGGCTTTGTTTTGTGAACACATTTACATTCCTCCTTCTCATCAGTATGGATTTCTACCAGTTCATTTATGTATTTAAGATGTGGAAAATTTGGGGGGAACAAATAACTTACGGTTTTTTACTTGAGCTGGCTTTCCACATGTGTGGATGTTGTGATTTCATTGCACTGTATGTACTTCATTGACCTGATGGAAAATGACCCTCAGAGAGTAAACCTTTTTTGTTTTCTTTTTGTCATGAGGAAGATCAAATCTATTAAATATGGCATATTAGAATGTCTTAGAAAAATGTCCTGCCAAAAAATGTTTGTGAATATTCATTTTAATAGCTGAGACAAAATTAGATTCATTTATTTCCTAAGAGGAATATTAAAAAAATAGACAGTAACAGATTTAGATATATGCTTGTGAGTTCAGTCAGTGACAAATTAATTGCTGAAAATAATCCCTGAAATTTTAGAGATAATGAATAAGTTTTTATAATTTAGAGAAATGGATCACTCAATATAGATGTGTAGAATAAAACCAAATAAAATCAAAACCAAAACTAAAACCAAACCAAATCATGCAACAAAGAAGTGGGGATGAATAGTAATGGCAGAATTCCAATATGAAAGCAGTGATAAGTTTCAGAAAATACACTGAGTGCATTGGGAGTTTCAGGACTCATCCAGAAAAACTTTAGGGCCCCAAAGCTTTTTCAAATATTTGACTTAATAAAATAATAATTCTTAGTAGATACTAAAAGAAGATACATCAGCAAAATAGGACTTTTTAAGGAAGAATACAGAAGGTGGCTTTCCTGGCTGCTCAATGATGTGAAATCAAGAAAGCAGATAGCTTCTCGGCAAGGTGGGAATAAAAAAAATGATGGGGGGGTGGGGTTACTGCAACTTAAAAGTGGATATTCAAAGCAGACTGGGGACTCAGGACATCCTGAGTCACAGCTGCCTCTTTGGCTAGAGTCATCAACTAGAAGGGTCTCTGTGAGTAAAGTGGAGGGATAAGGGAATGAAAGGAACCCACATTTTTAGGAGGGCTCAGGTGTGTCTGGGTACAGGGTATTTAGAGGTCAAGAATATTGCCCAACTAAACTGAAAGGCATGCTGCACAAAATGCTTGTATGGGAAAGGAAAAGCAATATATTTCCCAGCAGCATGTGGAGAAAGAAAAAGGAACAATTTTGCAGTTGCTGCATGAGGGGCAGAAGCTGGGGGAGCTGAATCCTATCAAATCAAGTTTGACCTGGCAAACCCAAACTGCATGACATAGAGTATACCTGAGTGATTAAGGAGAAAATAAAACATGGAGAGAGGTTCAGACAGGGGACAACTGGTGTGGAACCCCACCCAACGGTCCCTCTCTCCCTTCAATCCAGTTGCTTGCAGGACCAGTTGGGAGAGACACATCTAGCTGGGAATTTACGAGGGCAGGGGGAGGAGAAATTGAGTTTGGAGACTGAAACTGAGACTAGGAAATGTGGAGTCTACAGGTGATGTAGTGGACTAGGAATTGGCTCCTGCACCATTTAGAAATGCACATAGTCAAATGGATCTGTGAGGCAAAAGACCACAGAAGGAGTGAAATCAGAGAGAAAACACAGGAAATAAAAGATCACTTCAATAAAGAGAGACTCTGAAAAAAAAAAACAAGCAGAAATCCTTAAAATGAAGAAATCAATAAACTAAATTAAAACTTCAATAGAAACCATCAATAACAGACTAGACCACTTGGAAGACAGTTTCAGGCAATGAGAACAAAATATGTAATCTTGAGAATAAAGTTGACCATGAAGAAAAGATATTAAGAGACAATGAACAGAACTTCCAAGAAATATGGGATAATCTGAAAAGACCAAGTTTAAGGTTTATCAGGATAGATGAAGCCTTGGAGATACAAACAAAAGGAATGCACAATCTTGTCAAGGAAATAACATCAGAAATTTTCCTAAATTTAAAAAATGAAATGGAAAATCAAATACAAGAGGTTTACAGGACTCACAATTTACAAAATTACAATAGACCCACAGCAAGTCACATTATTATGAAAATACCTAACATACAGAATAAGGTTAGAATTTTAAAGACTGCCAGAGAAAAATGATAGAAAATATTTAGAGGGAAACCAATCCATATATCAGCCAATTTCTTCCCCTAGACTCTCAAACCTAGGAGGTCTTGGAATAATATATGCCAAACTCTGAAAGAAAATGAATGCCAACCAAGAATACTATACCCAGCAAAATTAAGTTTCACAATTGAAAATGGAGTAAAAACCTTTCATGGTTAAAAAAAGTTAAAGAATTCACAACTAGAAATCCTGTACTACAAAATATACTAAATAAGCTATTTCATGAAGAAGAAATAACAAATAAAAGTGAAAATCAGCAAATGGAGGAAATACACTAGAAGCATAGTCAGTCATAGTCTAATTAAAATTAAAAACCAGAAATATATCAAAATGGCAGGGAACAAAAATCATTTCTCAATACTAACATTGAATATGAATGGTCTAAACTCACCAATCAAAGACATAGGCTCGCATATTGGATTAAAAACAAGACCCCAAAATATGCTGTCTCCAAGGTACTCACCATAGAGGTAAAGACATCCACAGTCTGAAGGTGATAGGATGGGAAAAAATATATGTCATTCACATGTATCTCATAAGCAAGCAGGCTTTTCAATCATCATATCAGATAAAATGAACTTGAAGTCAAAGTTAATCCAAAGGGACAAAGAAGGATATTTCATACTGCTCAAGGGAATTATATATCAACGATATGACAATCATATATATTTGTGCCCCAAATAATGGAGTATCTAAGTACATCAAACAAATCCTTTTGAATTTCAAGAAGCAAATAGATGACAACACAAAAATACTGGGTAATTTTAACACAACTTTCTCATCATTGGATAGATCCTTCCAACAAAAACTAAATAAACAAGCTATAGAACTAAAAATACAATTAATAATTATTTAGATGTAACAGACATATGCAGAATATTTCATCCATCAAATATTACATTTTTGACTCAGCAAAACATGAATACTTCCTTAAAATAGACCAAATATTAGGACACAAAATAACTCTTAATAAATACAAAAAAATTCATGATAATGCCTTGCATTCTACAGACCACAATAAAATGAAATTAGAAATCAGTGATGAAATATAAAACAAAACCCACTCTAACACCAGGAGACTAAATAATATGCTATTGAATGATGAATGGATAGCAGAAAAAATCAGGAATGAAAAATGAACATTTAGAGGAAAATGAGGATACAAATATCAAAATTTCTGGGACACTGTGGAAGCAGTGCTAAAAGGAAAGTTCACCACATTGAGCTCATTCATAAAAAGAATAAAAAGTGACCAAATTAATAACATAACATTACATCTCAAAACTCTATAAAAAGAAGAACAAATCAACACCAAAAGCCATAGAAGATAGGAAATAATTAAAATCAGAGCTGAAATCAATAAAATTGAAACAAATAAAAAAATTGACAAAAAAGAAAAAAGCCGATTCTTTGAAACTATAGACAAAATTGATAAACCCTTATCAAAGCTAATGAATATAAAGAGAGAAAAAACTGAAATGACTAATATTTGTGATGAAAAAGGAAATATCACAACAGACACTAGTGAAATACAGATGATAACCAGAACCTATTTTGAAAATTTGTAATCTAAAAATTAGAAAATATTGAAGGCACTGACAAATTTCTAGAGATATATATGACCTACCCAAATTGAATCAGGAGGACACAGGAAATTTAAACAGATCAATTTCAAGCAATGAAATTGAAGACTCCATCAAAAGCCGGTAGGACCACACCAGTTCTACCACACATTCAAAGATGAACTAACAACAATTCTTCTCAATTTATTCAATAAAAGAGAAAAGGAGGGAACCCTCCCAAACTCATTCTATGAAACCAGTATCACCCTGATACCAAAACCAGACAAATCCATATCAAAGAAATAAAATTTCAGACCAAAAACTCTGATGTACATAGATGCAAAAATTCTTAATAAAATTCTGGCAAATCACATACAAAAAAACATTAAAAAGACAGTGCACTATGATCAAGTGGGGTTCAACCTAGGGCAACCTAGGGATGTAAGGTTGGTTAAACATATGAAAATCAATAAACATAATTCACCACATCAATAGGTTTAAAGATAAGAATCACATGATTATCTCAATAGATGCAGAAAAAGCATTTGACAATTACAGCATCCATTCATTCTCAAAACACTAGAAAATATAGGGATAGCAGAAACACACCTCAACATTGCAAAAGCTGTATATATTAAACCCGAGGCCAGCATCATTCTAGATGGAGAAAAATTAGTGCTCCCTATAAAAACTGGAATAAGACAGGGATGCCCTCTTTCACCACTGTTATTCAACATAGTCCTGGAAATTCTAGCCAGAGTCATTAGAGGAAAGAAAAAAATTAAAGGGATACAAATAGGAAAAGAAGAACTCAAATTATCTCTATTTTCTGATGACATGATTCTATATTTAGAAGACCCCACCTTAAAAAATTCTACTAGAAAAATTCTAGAACTCAGAAATGAATTCAGCAAAGTATCAGGATATAAAATAAACACCCATAAATCAAAGTTTCTCCTATACGTCAGTGATGAATCAACTGAAGTAGAAATTAGGGAAACTACCCCATTCACAATAGCCTCAAAAATAATGTATTTGGGAATCAGTATAACAAAAGAGGTGAAATACCTCTACAATGAAAACTACAGAACACTAAAGAAAGAAATTGAAGAACTTAGAAGATGGAAACATCTCCCATGTTCTGGAGTAGGCAGAATTAATGTCAAAATGACCATACTATCAAAAGAGCTCTACAGATTTAATGAAATTCCTACTAAGGTTCCAATAACATTTTTCACAGAAATAGAAAAAAACAGTCATGAAATTTATATGGAAATGTAGGAGACCCAGAATAGCCAAAGCAATCCTCAGAGATAAAAGTGAAGCAAGAGGCATCACAATACCAGACCTTGAACTAAACTACAGAGCTATAGAAACAAAAACACATGACTTTTGGACCAAAACACCCATAAAGACCAATGGATCAAAATAGAAGACACAGAGACAAACCCACTTGAATATAGTTATCTCATTACAGACACAGGTGCCATCAACATGCATTGGAGAAAAGATAGTCTCATCATCAAATGATGCTTGGAAAACTGGAAATCCATATATATCAAAATGAAATTAGACCCCTATTTCTCACCCTGCAAGAAAGTCGACTCAAAGAGGATCAAGGACCTAGGCATTAGAGCAAAGACACTGCTCCTAACAGAAGAAAATTTGGCCTAAATTTCCATCATGTCAGCCTAGAAACCAAATTCCTCAACAAGACTCCTAAAGTGCAAGAAATAAAATCAAGAAAAAGTAAATGGGATGGATTCAAACTAAAAAAAATTCTTTTACAGAAAAGGAAAGAATCAAGAATGTGAAGCAAGAGTCTACAGAATGGGAGAAAGTCTTTGCCCCCTGCACCTCAGATAGAGCATTAATCTCCAAGATATATAAGAACTCAAAAAACTTAACACCAAAAAGCAAATAACCCAATCAATGAATGGGCTAGAGAATTGTACCGATATTTTACAGAAAAACGAAATACAACTGATCAACAAACATATGAAAAACTATTCATCATCTCTTGCAACTAGAGAAATGCAATTCAAAACTACTGTATGATTTTATCTCACTCCAGTCAAAATGAAAATTATTAAGAATACAAGCAATAATAAGTGTTGGAAAGGATGTGGGGGAAAAGGTACACTCATATATTGCTTATGGGACTACAGATTGGTGTGATCACTCCAGAAAGCAGTATGGAGATTCCTAAGAAAACTTGGAATAGAACCACCATTTGACCCAGTTATGTAACTCCTCAGCATATACCCAGAGGACTTAAAAATCAGCATACTATTGTGACACAATACATCAATGTTTATATCAGCTCAACTCACAATACCTAAGCTATGGAAACAACTGGGTGCCCTTCAACAGATGAATGAATAAAGAAAATGTACATATACACAATGGAATATTATTACTCAGTCATAGAGAATGACTTTCTGTCTTTTGCCAGTAAATGAATGGAACTGGAAACTATCATGTTAAGTAAATAGGCCAGTATTAAAAAACCAAAGGCTGAAGGTTCTCTCTGATATGTGGATTCTGACTCACAATAAGTGGAGGTGGGGTGATGGGGGAGGAGTGGAGGTTCATCAGATTGGTTTGGGTGAGTACTGGTAATGGAGGGGGAATGGGAATGAATAAGACAGTAAAATGAATCAGACATAACTTTCCAATGTTCACATGACCAGTGTAACTCCATATCATGTACAAACACAAAAATTTGAAATTAAAATCCATGTATATATATATGATATGCCAAAATACATTCTACTGTCAAATATAACTAAAAATAAATACAATTTTTTAAAAAAATTGGCATTCATCAAAAAGTAACAGTAATGTCTTAAGTGTTTAGTTTTTTTACTAGTCGTTAATTCTTCTGTATATAGGACAATGTCACAAAAATATTCTTAAAGTTGTGTTTGTGTATTTGATATTATAAATATAAATATATTTTCAACTTAATGAAAGTGAGTTATTTTGATATACATGTATCATAGTACAGATGGAGTTTATGCCTTTGGAAATTGCAAAAGAGTATATTTGGCTGCTTAAATTTGCCAAATTATCCTTAAGCCAAATATGTAAAACATTCTGTCAAAATCACAGTTCTTATGTAAAGAAAACATTTTAAATGACCTGTGACATATCAGCTTGGAATCTTCCAAAACTCTAACATGTAAGAAAAGGTACAAAAAAAGAAAGCAGGTGATAATTTGGTTGAAACCCAGATTTACAACATTTCCAGATAATAAATCTTAACATTTATGAGCATGAAGAAAGCATACTTTATTTATAATTTATCATACACTTTCATTATTCTATTTTGAAACACTTTTCAACATAACTGAGAGTAATGTGAATATATATATGTATATATATTATGTACATAATACATATATCTTTCAGTACATATGTTTTTATATATACATATGTATACACAAACATATTCTATTGACTGCATAAAGTAATAGATATTAGGTAGTTTTGTCTTTAATAGATGGAAACAGATGGCATATGTCTGATAAATTAATTTTAAAAGTGGAAATAGAGAAGTGATTCTCTAAACTTTGAAGGTTACAATCTGGAGACTAGAACCACAATTGAGTGGGGGAATTTGTACTTGTATCTGTCCACTCATTTTCTTAAAATATTTTTGAGAAATAACACAACCTGCACTGTACTTATTTTTGTCCTGTCTACCATATAACTATCAAAAGTCAATTTGAGATAATCAAAAAAATTTATTAATCAATTTATTTTTTTCTAATTGATTATACATGACAGTAGAATACGTTTTGGCACATTGTACACAAATGGAGCATAACTTCTCATTACTCTGGCTATACATGGTACAGAGTCATACCAGGCATGTATCATATATGCATATAGGGTAATAAGGTCCATCTTATTCCACCATCCTTCCCACCCTCCCACACCTTACCCTTCCTTCTCCTCACTCCCCTCTGCCCAATCCAAAGTTCCTCCATTCTTCCATACCCACCCCCCATTATGGATCAGCATAAGCTTATCAGAAAAACATTTGGCCTTTGGTTTTTTGTGACTGGCTTATTTTGCTCAGCATGATTTTCTCCAACTCCATCCATTTATTTGCAAGTGCCATAATTTCATTCTTCTTTAAGGCTGAGTAATATTCCATTGTGTATATGTACCACATCTTCTTTATCCATTCATCTATTTAGCTATTGTAAATTAAGCTGCTATAAACATTAATGTGGCTGTGTCACTATCTGGGTATAATCTGAGGAGTGGGATAACTAGGGCAAATGGTGGTTCCATTCCAAGTTTTCTTAGGAATTTCCATACTGCTTTCTAGAGTGGTCACACCAATCTGCAGTCCCACAAGCAATGTATGAGTGTACATTTTCCCCACTCTTTGCCAACATTTATTATTGCTTGCATTCTTAATAAATGTCATTCTGATTAGAGTGAGATGAAATCATAGAGTAGTTTTGATTTGTATTTCTCTAGTTGCAAGAGATGATGGTCATTTATTCATACATTCATTCATCAATTGTATTTCTTTTTCTGTGAAGTATCTGTTCAGTTCCTTAACCCAACTTCTAAGTTTTTCTTCATTTCTTTAGTGATCCGAAGTTTTCATTGTAGAGATGTTTCATCTCTTTTATTGTATTGATTCCCAAGTACTATATATATATATATTTAGAGGCTCTTGTGGGTGGGGTAGTTTTCTTAATTTCTCCTGTAGTAGATTAATCCCTTATGTATACAAATGCATTTGATTTATGAGTATTGATTTTATATCCTTCTTCTTTACTGAATTCATTTATTAGTTCTAGAAGTTTTCTGGTGGATTTTTTTTTTTATAGAATCATGACATTGGCAAATAGTTTGAGTTCTTCTTTTCATATTTATATCACTTTAATTTCTTTTATCTGTCTGACTGCTCTGGCTAGAATTTCAAAGACTATGGTGAAAGACTATGGTGAAAGAAGCCATCCCTGTCTTGTTTCAGGTTTTAGAGAGAATGCTGTCAATGTTTCTCCATTTAGAATGATGTTGACCTTGGCCTTAGCATAGATGGCTTTTACATCATTGAGGTATGTTCCTACTATTTGTAGTTTTTCTAGTGTTTTGAACATGAAAAGGTGTTTTGAACATGAAAAGGTGTTTTGAACATGAAAAGGTGTTTTGAACATGAAAATGTGCTGTGTTTTGTCAAATGATTTTTCTGCATCTATTGAAAAAATTTTTGTCTTTAAGTCTATTGATGTGATGTATTACGTTTATTGATTTCTATATATTGAACCAACCGTGCATACCTGGGTTGAACCCCACTTGATCCTGGTGCACGATCTTTTTAATGTGATTTTGTATGTGATTTGACAGAATTTTATTGAGAATTTTTGTGCCTATGTTCATCAGGGGTATTATTCTGAAGTTTCCTTCCCTTGATGTGTCTTTGGCTTTGGTATCAGGGTGATAGTAGCCTCACAGACTGAGTTTGGAAGGGTTCCCTCCTTTTTTACTTAATGGAATAATTTGAGGAATATTGGTATCAATTCTTCTTTTAAAGTCTTGTAGAACTCGGCTGAGAATCCATCTAGTCCCAGGATCATCTTTCATCGATTGAAATTGATCTGTTTAAATTGTGCATGTCCTCCTGTTTCAGTTTGGGGAGATCATATGTCTTTAGAAATTTGTCAGTGTCTTTGAGAGTTTCTATTTTATTTGAGTGTAAATTTTCAAAATAGTTTCTAGTTATTTTCTGTATTTCAGTAGTGTCCATCATGATATTTTCTTTTTCATCACAAATGTTAGTAAGTTGAGTTTTCTCTCTCTTTCTCATGATTAGTGTATCTAAGGCTTATCAATTTTATTTACTTTTTCAAAGAACCAACTTTTGTTTTGTCAATTTTTTGAATTGTTTCTTTTATTTCAACTTCATTGATTTTAGTTCTGATTTTAATTATTTCCTATCTTTGTCTGCTATTGGTGTTGTTCTTCTTTCATAGGACTTTGGGATGTAATGTTAGGTCATTTATTTGTTGACTTTTTATTGTTTTAATATATGTGTTCAATGCAATAAAATTTCCTCTTAGCACTACCTCCATAATGTCTCAGATTTTGGTATGTTGTATCACTATTATAATTTACCTCTAAGATTTTTTTTAATTTTATGCCTGATTTCTTCTGCTATCCACTTGTCATTCAATAGCATGCTATTTAGTCTCCAGGTGTTGGAGTTTCTTCTATTATTTATTGTATTGTTGATTTCTAGTTTTATTCCTATATGACCTGATGGAATGTAGGGTAATATTTCTATTATTTTGTATTTGCTGAGAGTTGCTTTGTGGCATAACACATAGTCTATTTTAGAGAAAGATCCATGTGCTACTGAGAAGAACATGTATTTGTGCAATGATGGATAAAATATATAAGTCCATTAAGTCTAAATAATTGATTGTATTATTTAGTTCTAAAGTTTCCTTTTTCAGTTTTTGTTTGGAAGAACTATTCAGTAGTGAGAGAGGTGTGCTAAAGTTACCCAGTATTATTGTGTTGTAGTCTGTTTGGTTCTTGAATTTGAGAAAGTTTTGTTTGCTGTACATAGATGCTCCATTATTTGGGCCATATATATTTACAATTGTTATGTCTTCTTGATGTATGATTCCCTTAACAGTATAAAATGTCCTTCTTTATCCCTTCTGATTAACTTTGATTTGAAGTCCACTTTGTATGATGTGGGGATGGAAACCCCTACTTGTTTACATAGTCCATGTGAGTGAAATGCTTTTTCCAACCTTTCACCTTCAGTCTGTGGATGTCTTTTCCTAGGAGGTAAGTATCTTGAAGAAAGCATATTGTTGGGTCTTTTTTTAAGTCCAATCTGCCAGTCTATGTCTTTTGATTGATGAGTTCAGGCCATTAACATTCAGGATTATTATTGAGATATGATTTGTATTCCTAGTCATTTTGGTTTATTTCTGTTTTTTTACTTGACTTAGTTTCTCCTTTGATTAACCTTTCCTTTAGTGTAGTTTCTTCCTTTGCTGGTTTTCATCGTTTTTATTTTTTTCCATTTCCTCCTCATTGAATATTTTACTGAGAATGTTCTATAGTGAAGGCTTTCTAGTTGTGAATTCTTTTAACTTTTGTTTGTCATGGAAGTTTTTTATTTCATCTTCAAATCTGAAGCTTAATTTTGCTGGATGTAAAGTTCTCATTTGGTGTCCATTTTCTTTCTGAATTTGATATATGTTATTTCAGGACCCCCTGGCATTGAGGGTCTGGATTGAAAAATCAGCTGAAATCCACATTGGTTTCCCCCTATATTTAATTCGATTTTCTTCTCTTGAAGTCTTAAAATTCTAACCTTATCCTGTATGTTGGTCATTCTCCTTGTAATGTGCCTTGGTGTGGGTCTGCTGTAATTTTGTACATTTTCAGTCCTGTAAGCCTCTTACAGTTGATTTTCAATTTCATTCTTTAGAATTACAAAATTTTCTGATACTGTCATTGAAAAGATTGTGTATTCCTTTGTTTTGTATCTTCATGCTCTCTTCCACTGTAAGAAATCTTAAATTTTTTCTTTTCATGTTATCCCATATTTCTTGGAAGTTCTGTTCATGGTTTCTTACCATTTTCTCCGTGTAGTCAACTTTAATTTCAGGAGTATATATTTTGCCTTCATTTTCTGAGGTTCTGTATTCTAAGTGGTCTAGTCTGTTGTTGATACTCTCCATTGAATTTTTAATTTGGTTTATTCGTTTCCTTCATTTTGAGGATTTCTAATTGATTCCTTTTTATAATCTCTGTCTCTTTATTGAAGTGATCTTTCACTTCCTGTATTTTCTCTCTGATACCATCCTTTATTTTGAAGATCAGTCTAACTGTGTATTTTCTAAACTCCTTTTTTGACATTTCTTCTACTATATTGTCTATGGATTCTATTGTTGGAACATCTTGGTTTGCTTAAGCACTTTTTTCCCTTGATTTTTTCATGTCGTTTGTATGTCTTCCCTCTAGTGGTGTTGATCCGAGGCAGTACAGTTTCTACCCTGTAGTATTACAGTGTCTCTGAAGTCTTTCGGCACCTCACCTTTAAGGGGGAGACCAATATTAACAGCATCCATTGCAAATAATATACAACCTTAAACCAAATAACTCCTACAAGGCTTCTATAGTTTTGTCACAATAAGCAGAAATGATGTGTTCAAATATTGTGTACAATATAAACAATAAGTTTGCTAAAAGGGTTTACCATTTCAAATGATCGACAAAGAGGCAGCAGAAGTAGTTTAAGATGTGGTGTTTATAAGGGAAAAGGAGAGAAAAATAGAGTTTAAAATTTACAGTAAGAGCTAGGGAGAAATTAATAGAGGATGGCTGTTAGTATGAGAGAAGTGAGAAAGAGAATCCAGGGAGACAGTAGAGAGAAAAAATATATATAGATTTAAGAAAAAGAGTAAAAATATTAGAACATGTTGCAAAATTGTAATATAGTATTCAGACATCCCATTTCTCAATAAATTAGTGCATGAAAAACATTCGGATTCAAAGATGGTAGAGGTGTGAGAGAGAGACCAAAAATAAAAAAAGTCTCATTGGAGAATTGAATGACTGCTTCTGTTGACTTTCAAAAATTTTCTTAGCTTTCATTTTCTGCCAATAGTTGAGGTTGTCTGAAGTTTGATGTCAACTTCAGTCCAGTGGGTGCTGAACTGGTTGGGTGGGCGAGCCAATAGCAAGAAGTCCTCATACCCTCTTTCAGTCTTCTGACCCCTTGAAGCTGGCCCCTTTCTTCCCTGCGCACTTCAGGTCTCATAGTGCTGGAGAGAGCCCAATTTTATCCAGTTCCTTCAACCTGTGTTCCCCCCAGGGAATCGCCCTTAGTCTCCAGCTTTCCACAGGCTTGCCAGACCCAGACTGGCCCACACAAACACAGCTGCAATCTGATGGACCTGGGTTTCATCTTCCCTAGGCTCTGACTTGCTGCAGTTCCAAGATCTCAATGCCCTTTCATCTTGCAGAGAGTCAACCAGGGATGGGTTCCCACAGAGGAGTAAACCTGCAAAGAGGCAGCCAGATGTTGGCTGCTAGCACACTCAGCAGAAAGACCTCAGATACAACCAGACCTGCAGGTTCCCCAATATATGTGCAGGCCCTGGCTGGGCCGAGAGGGCGGTGACCAATTTTAACCAAACCTGCAGGTACTGTGGAAAACAGATTTCCAGGCAGCAGCAGGCAGGCAGTGGGCAGCAGGTACCTGGAGATCTGCTGGCAGTCTGTGGGTGGTCTACAGGTAATGGTTGGTGGGCTGGTGGATTTTGGACAGTGGGTGATTGGCAGGCAAGAGATGGACAAACAGGCAAATGACAGATGATAGGCAGTGGTTAGCCAGTGATCTGCTCTCAAAAAGTGGGCAATATGCTGGACAATGGTGATTGTGGCAGAAGAATGGGGAATAAATAGCAGGGGATTGGTGGGCAGCATCGGCTGTCTCAGAGAAATAGTAAACCCTCTGCTTAAATCTCAAGTCATGAAGCGACAGGGATGCAGCCTCCCTCTAGTTTGCCATTTTGGATTTCCTAAAAAATTTTTAATTTAAAATATATTTAATTTCCTTACACACACCCAAACATATATACTTAATCTGATTTACACTAATCATACAAGATATAATTCTTTTTAGAGTAATTAAAAAAAAATCCTTTCTCTGCTTGGATCTTCTTTTCATTACTTCTTCCCATTCCAAGTACAATTTCCTCTCTTCCTCTAGATTATTTATGTATCAAACTTGGACACATTCTTCAAACATTTTTGTAAAAATTAAAGTATTTATAAACATTTTAGGTTATTGTTTATTTTTTTAATAATACCAATTGAAAAATACTTTTTTATTTGTATTAAGATACTTTGTGGAAACCCTGACAAACCACGGATCCAAATTCACTTTTTCAAATAACTGATAATATGTCTTAATGTTAAAGTATCAAGATATCTCTATCAAATCCCCAAATTATGGAAATTGTTTGTTTGAAGATGTGCTACAGTAAGCATTCTTTTTTTTTTTTTTTTTTTTTTTTTTTTAAATCTAAGGATGATTCTAGAAGTCAACTGAGGATTTATTTTTATTTTGGTGGATATCAAATAGCTCTATTTTTGGTGGTAAGTGAACCGGGCAATAGAATAGCTTTTCTTCCTTATCACATCTGATGATGTTTCTGGTATATCTGAAGTGGTTTCTAGAGTTGTTTTGGGAAGTTGTTTTCATTTCACCTAACCAGATGTAAGAACAGAAGATGAAAAAAATTCACAAGAAATTTCCATGGATCAATCCTGGAAGAAGTATACATGTTTCCTTTCAAAATTTATTAGCTAAAATTATTGACTGCAGATACGTCTACCTGTAAAGAGAGCCTGGAAATGTAGATTAGGTGTATAATAAATGAGGCAGAATCCCATGGTGTGTGTGTGTGTGTGTGTGTGTGTGTGTGTATGTGTTTTGTCTCCTACCACACAGGTTGGAAATTTGAACTTATTTGATTATCAGGCTTCGACTTCTTTTTAATGTTTTTTTAATCAAGTAAACATAATTATTTTCCATAATTTATTTAATTGCTTCTGTTTCTTTTATCCTGGTGTGTGCGTGTGTGTGTGTGTATGTGTGTGTGTGGTCCTGGGCTATCATGCAATAGTCTTTTGGATCTATTACTCGGTTCCCTCACTTATCCCCTCAGGAATTATGTTTTTTTAAAATTCTGCTCTCTGACCTCAAATATTTCTTCCTCATAATAAGTCTCAATTATGACCTAATTTATTTACTTTTTTTTATAGCTTAGTTTGTGTGAAAAACAGGCCCTAGGGTGATCTTCAATAATTCCTCCCATCTGGAATTTGCATCCAAAACAATCCCTCCTCCTTGAATGTGGGCAGACCTTGGGACTTATTTCTAAGCAAGAGAAAATGAATGGTGATGGATTTCACTCCTCCTGTCCCTGCAGTAGCAAAATGACATGTTGGAGAGGTCTCATGGCAAGCACCTGGAAGCGGCCAACAGCCAGCAAACAGCTGAGCTGAGCTCTACACCTTTGAGAGAGTGGATTTTATGGACAACCTGAATAATTTTGGAAAGCATCGAATCTCCAGATGAGAAAGGAGTCTAGCCAACAGCTTCATTGTAGCCTTATGGACCCTGAGCGAACATAGAACCCAGTCATACCATGTCTGTCCTCCTACCCCATGGAAATTGTGAGAAAATAAGTGTGTGCTATTATTTAATATGCAGTGTTTCTATAGTTGTACAGCAATAAGAAATTATTGGTGCAATTTGCAAACAACAATTTAGCCCATAGGTTCTTAGACAAGGTGGTGGCCATGTTGTAATAGCAAGAATCCAGTGGGCATAGAAGACAAATAGGTTCTCATTTATGTCCCTGTCCTTGAGGCCTAAAGTCAAGCTACATCTGTGTGTTGAGATTTTTTTTAAAGAAAGACTCTTTGTTCTATCCCAGTTTCTCTGTTTTGGGAGTCCCCAAAGTGACCATAATTTTATTTACTCTTGCCCTGTGGGAGTCTGGGAAACCAGAATGGACAATATTCATCTTCATGTTTTTTGCAGTCACAGATATCAGAAAACAAAGATCTCCTTAGAATGAATTTCTTTGAAATTCTCATTATTAGGGTCCTACACAGGTGGTTGGACCCACACACTAGTCCTTTTTACTGGAACCCTGATAGAACTCAAATCATCAGACACTGTTAACTATAGGCCGTAGTAGTCATTTGAAGATGCAATTCCATGCATTTCATAGTATAGGCTTGATAAAGTGGACTTGTTTTCAAAATTTGTATGTAATTGTTAGTATTTTAGAGTTACACATTTTTTAAAAAAATTCAATTAATAGGTATTATAGAAAAAATTTAATTAAACAAATAAGCTCAAATAGGAAAATAAAAGCTAATTTTTCTATTGTTAATAAATTAGTGTAGCATTCCATTTTATATGTATGTTATTTTAAATTTTAATAAATTCAAGAACATAGCATATAAACCATTTTATAGTTTTTCTTCACTTAATAATATATAGGATGCATTATCACATCTTAGTAAATTTGCTTCTGAATTTATCATTTAATTCACTCCTAGAGTGAAGCTTTATTAAACACATTTCACAATATTTATGTAATTTCAGAGTTTTATATTATTACTAGTAGTGTCACAGTAAATATCTTTGTAAATTCAACATCATCACTTGTTTGTTTTTTTACTTCAAAAAATTATTAGAGATGAAATTCCTAATGTATGTATGAAATTTAAAGAGGAATGAAAAAATCCTCTCTTGGGTTTGAATTGGAGGAATGAGAAGAAGCAGGAAAATGAGATTGGAGAGGCAAGCAGAGACCAGATCATGATGCAGGATCATGATCAGAAGTTGGATTTTATACTAAACATCATTGAAATCCAAGGAAGTATTTGAATAAGAAAGAGTGCCTGTTATGCATTTGAAAGAAAATTCTGGATGCTCCATGGAGAACTGCAGTGAAGAGGCAAGAGAATCCTTAGGGCAACCTGCTTAGATGTTGCTGCCAGCAAAAAACAATGAGAAAGAGTGGTCAAGTTCCAGGTATAAGCAAGTACAACTTTCTAATTGGTTGAATGTAGGTATAAGGGGAAGTAAAAAAATAAAGGAGTTGTCTACAATTTAGCCTCATCAATCAAGTGTTAGCAGAAGCATTTCTTTAGGAAGGGATGGTCATGATTTGAACATTTGATTTTGCTTATGTAAATTGTTTTACTTATTCATTTTTATGTGGTGCTGAGGATCGAACCCAATGCCTCTCATGTGTTAGGCGAGTGCATTACCACTGAGCCACAACCCCAGGTGCTGCTTATGTAAAGTGTGACATGATTGGTTATGACAATGAAAAACTGAGCCCTAAGAAGGACAAAACTAGAGGAATAAATTTTGTGGTCATAATATTTACAGCTATGGCACAGCACGAAATCACAAAAAAGAGGGAGTGTGGGTTGAAAAGGAAGGTCAAAGATGGAGGTCTCAGGCACTGCAACACTTAGGTTCGGAAAAGGGGGAATTAACAAGTGAGATCAAGAAAAAATGTTCAGAGGAATTGGAGGAGAAGCAAGTGAGTGCATTCTCTCATACTGAGAATCAGTGTTTCCTGCTGAACAGCAAACAGTTTTCAGAAAGGGAAATTTTGGATCTGATGCTTATTTGCTCTAATCATTGTGATACTTGAATTAACATGAGGCAGAGAAGCTATTCATGACAGAAGACAGAAAATAAATGTTCAGCAAAAATTAGTGAAGTGAAATGGTCAGTTAATTCCAAAAGTTTGTCTTCATAAAATTCTCATATTATTTTTACTTTTTCCCAGTATTTCTTTCACAATGAACTAGCTAATGAACTATATATAAGTATGAAATCAGTGTATTATTAGTCATCTCAATACATACATAATAAATTTTAATTTTAATACAATGGAGTATTAGCCATAAAGAAGAATGAAATCATGGTATTTGCTGGTAAGTGGGTGGAATGGGAGATTTATCATGTGAAGTAAAATAAGCCAGTATCAAAAATTCAAAGATTGAATGCTTTCTTGGATATGTGGAAACTAATCCAAAATAAAAGGCAGTGCGGGTGGGGGAAGAGAGAGAGAAAAAATTAGGAAATAGGAATCTCATCAAAATAGAGGACACATTAGTAGAGTAAATTAAGTGGATTGAGGTGAAGAAGGGGGGATAGGAAAAGGAAAGAACAGTAGAATGAATCTGAATGAACTTTTGTCAGACATACATACATGAATAAGTACTTTTGTACATCTATGAATATAGCACATTAAATGCCAACATCACGTATATCCAAAAATAGTGATAAAAACTATATAAATAAATTCCAGAAGGATCAGCAGAGTAGAGGAAGGAGAGCAGGGGGAAGTGTTTTGATTGAATTAGAGCAAATTGTATTCCATGCATTTATGATTATGTCAAATGTATCCTAATGTTTTATATAGCTAAAAAGAAGCAATTAAAAAGTTAAAAAAAATCAGTGCTCATATATCGTTTGAATTTGAACAATCTGAAACTTGCATAATCCATGTTACTGATCAGCAAAATTTTATGTACCTCTAATTTTCACCTTGCTTTATAGTATTGCATTAGTCAGATTTTTGTGGCTATGAACAAAATACCTGACAGTAACAACTTAGAAGAGGAAAAATTTATTTTGAGCTCATGGTTTCAGAGGTTGAGTCCACGGTTGCCTGGTTCCATTGCTCTGGGCCCAGAACATCATGATGGGAGGGCATGATAGATGAAAGCTGCTGAGCATGCGGCAGCAGGGAGCGGAGGGAGAGGGTGAGGTGCCAGTGACAAAACATGAACCCCCAATGCACATTCTCTCTTACCTACTTCCTCCAGCCTCACCCTACCTGCCTCAAGTTACCATCCACTTCAGTAATGCTTTCAAATTATTATTTTATCAAAAGGATTAAACCACTGATTAGGTCACAGCTCTCATAATCTAATCATTTAACCTCTGAATATTCCTGCGTCCTCTCACATGTGAGCTTTTGGGGACACCTTATATCCAAACCATAACATGCATATAGGCTATGCATGTTATCTATAACATGCATAAAAGTACATTTGCTTTGGCTTATTATTCTATTGCAATGGTTTTATTGGTATATGAAATTCTATATTTTGTTTTCCCCTGGTGACTTGGTCAAATTTAAGGACCAAGTACCTTAAGACAAACCAATTATCAGTTCTGGGGAAAACATAGCTGCTTCTGTGGAATGAAAAGCTACTAAAACATAAGCAGACACTAATGACTTTTAGCCATAATTCTGTATTATGGAAAGGCATGATCTTTGATACATAATAAAATGCTGAATGGGTCATGGTCGTTGGGTATTTGTTAGGTAAAGAAAGAACAAGTCTGATTTTATTTTCTACTTTTTATAATCAGCTTACTTTCTCTAATATTACTTACAGTGGCTTAGAAATTGAAATTGAAATTTTGTATTAGTGAATGATCTGCAGTATTGATAAATATGCTCTCTGAATTGATAGAACCTAGAGTTTTGACCATGCTGTTTGATTTAAAAATAATATCCCAAGATTCATCATTTAAACATTATAATCATCCCTTGGTATACATGTGAATTTTGTTGCAGGATTAAATCCCAAGATGTTTCTTTACATAAAATGGCATAGTTTTTGCACACAACCAATGTGCACTTTTACCTCTATAATTTAAATCATCTCTAGATTACCTATAGTTCTGACTCCAATGTAAATTCTATGTAAATAGTTATTATACTGAATCGTTTAGGGAATAATGAGAAAAGATATATTTTATTTTGTACAGATGTTATTTCTTTTAGTATTTTGTATTCACATTGAATCCACAGACATGGAATTTATAGGTACAGAAGGCTGACTGTAATTATTATTTAATACTTGGCATATATAATTAATATTGAACACTTTAAAAATTTATTAAGTACTGTAATACTGTTTTTAGCTATGAATAGATAACTGGTTACCATTTTATTAAAAATACAAGTTGCTTTTATGTTGAGTTTCCTCATTGTATACTCTTGTGAATTAAATATAGGCTTAGGACTACCTTCTTAGGGTTTCTGGATACCACATTGGTAATGGATGCATGAAAGATAGAAATTACACACTTGCAGACTTGAAAAATAGAATTTTTTCTTGAATTCTGTGTTTGGGAAGTACATTAGATATTGTAGTTATTTCTACAAAATCCTTCTATCAGTCCTCTTCTCTAGCAGCTCTGCATTTTGAGGGAAACTTGAGTCTTTTTCCTGGGTTAGGAGGGACACTAGTTATTTTGCCTGAATCAGATTAGTCTTATCTCCCTCTACGCAATGATTTTTTGAGGCACTGTAAATTGCTTTAATTTCCTTAGTGGAAAGGATTAATTAGTTCAGGAATGAGTCTTTCGCCAGATGGAAGACATAATGGTGGTTGTGAGGACCATCTGGGGAGTCATGCTTCTAACTCTTAAGAGTAAGTTGCAGGAAGTCAATTCTCTCTTCCTCTGGGCTTTGAACAGATGTGAAACCTGAGGAATAAAAGCAACACACAGAAGAAGGAAGCAGAAGAGAACTGTAGAGACAGTAAACTAGAGGTCTATTCGAACTACATCTAATTACATATTTTCTCTGTATTTTAAGGTTTTAAATAAAGTTATTTTAGTAGCAGGAGGATTTTAAATAAATTTTATATCAGATAAAGCATTTTAAATGATCCTTCTCATGAGTTTCTTAAAAGCTGTTTTATAGTTAAAGTAAAATTATTGTATTAGGTTATCAGGTATTGAGTGTATATAGAAGGGATATTTAAGAAAAACATATTTACATATATTCAAAGAATGGGTAGTATGAGGAAACTCAAATGCAAACTAGAATGTCTATACTTTATTTGAAGTGCTAAAATATTGATACTAGTAGACTGTGATATGATTACATAATGTTTATTTTAATATCCAATGCAACAACTAAGGAAACTGATACATTCAAGAACAACATGAATAAATCAAAATGCAATTCTAAAAAAGTTCAAATAACTCAAAAAGAAAGATGAAAAGGAGAAACAATTTTAAAAGAAACAGGAAAATATAGGCAAAAAATAAACACTAGTATGAAGACTGGAGAGTTACCATGTTAATTAATACCATCAATGTATGTGTCTAAATATACCAATTAAGAGTAAAGATGGTCAGAATGAATGAAACAAACAAACAAAACACATATCCAATCATATGCTCTTTTCAACAAATTACTTCAAATATTATATAGTTGTGTAGAGTAAATGGATAGAAAAATATACCATGAAAACATTAATTTAAATGCATAATTTAAAATGCACAAAATAATATATAGGAGACTTGACATCAAAGAAAATTACTGGAGACAAAGGGTAGACACATAATGATAAAAGTGGCAATCAATAAAGAAGACATAGGAAACTTAGGTATGTATGTACTACCAAAAAATATAAAATATACAAAGCAAAAATTTACAGTACTGAAAAGAGAGAATGTCAAATTCACAATTAAATTTGAGAACTTTAATATCATACTCATGACTGAAAAACTTAGATAGAAAATCAACAAGAATATGAAAGAACTAAACAACACCAAGCAACAGAATCTAATCATTATATCTAGTACATTCTACCCCCAAATAGCAGAATGCATTTTTATTCAGGTATCAAGGGGACATTCACAGAACTGAGACAAAAACTACTTAAATAATACAGAATATTGCCTTTTGGCAATTAAGGAATCAAACCTGAAATCAATAACAGAAAGATAAAAGGAAAATCACTTGAAAATAAACTGCATTCTCCCAATTAACCTACAGGTCAAAAAGAAGTCTCAATGAAAGCAAAGCAGTACATAGAACTGGATGAAAATAAATATATTAAAATAAATTTAACTAATGATGTGTTATTCAGCTGAAGCAGTGCTGAGGTGGAAATTCATAGCATTGAATGTTTATATTAGATAAAAGGTTTTGAATGGGTAATCTAATTTCTCACTTCAATAAACTAGAAAAAAACAAAAACAACTGAATTCAAAATGAATAGAAAGAAGGAAATAATAATAGTAAAAGCAGAAATGAATAAAACTGAAACCAGGAAAAACCAGAGAAAATTGATGAGACAAAGGGTTACTTTTTTGGGAAAAAAAATCAATGAAATAGAACAAAATCTATTAAGATGGGCAAAGATAAACACAGAGAAGATGAAAATCACCAATATTAGGGAAGAAAACTGGGGATATAACTATGGATCCTGGTGTCAGTAAAAAAATAATAAAAAATACAACAAAAACTTCACTCTTAAAAATTTGCCAACGTAGAAGAAATAGATGATTTCCTCAAAGTCCACAAACTATCAATATTCAACCAAGATGGGAGAACAAGTTGAATATTTCTTATACTACAAAAGAAATTAGATTTGCAATTTAAGAGTTCTTGGGAAAAAATTTTCCAGGAACAGATGAATTTAATGGGGAATTACAACCCAAAATTAAAGAATTAATACTAATTGCACAAAATATCTTCCTTAAAATAGAATATAATGAAATATTTCCCAACATATTTTATGAGGCTAGGATTATGCTGATGTTTAAACTAGACAGAGTACAAGAGAAAACTATAGAACATCTCTCAAGAATTTAGACACAAGCATCCTCAACAAATACAAACAAATCCTGCAACGTATTCATACATTATACAATGATATTGGAAGATACTTTTACTCCCTTTAACAGTTGGAAAATGATGCCAGGGCACATAAATAACTTGGCCATATGTCTGAATTTGAAACTGGCAGAGCTTGGGTTTCAGTATAGGTTGTCTAAACCCCAAATCTGTGTTCTTAACAATTACTTTAATCATAAAAATTTTTAATTTTTCTTTCTGTGGCTGAGACTGTTAGTTCCAAAAAAAAGTATCTTCTTCTTTCTTTAGATGTAAAAACCTAATATTAGTATATCACTATCCTGCTAAAAAAAAGTACACTCTTCCTTCAGTGGGTGGTGTTGTTACTGAATGATAGCAAATGGTATTTCAGCAAAATTACTGTGCGATGTTAGGGAAAGATTTTTTTGTTTTTTCTCTGTACTGGGGATTGAATCCAGGGTTGATTTACCACTGAGCTACATCCCGGGCCTTTCATTTAATTAATTTATTTATTTTTGTTGTCGTTGTTTAATTTTATTCTGATAAAGTGTTTCACTAAGTTACTTAGGGCCTTGCTAAATTGCTGAGGTTAAGTTGTGATCTTACTGCCTCAGCCTTCCGAATCACTGGACTTACAGGCATGGCAAGAGGGGAACATTTCTTGAAGTGATTTAATTTGTTCTTTACTTTCTTTTCTCTTCTTTTTTTTTGTTCTTTCTTTTTATTTTTTTGTTTTTTCTGTTTTTTTTTTTTGGTAGTGCTGGGAATGGAACCTAGTGCTTTTGGTAGGCAAGCACACTACTACTAAGCCACATTCCCAGCCCTGTTCTTTATTTTCTTGAAGTATTTTAATTTGTCCTTTATCTTTATTCCTCCTTTCCACTGCCTGGAATGTTGATATGATGACTGGATCCATAATAACCCTGTTGGACCATGAAGTAAATTGAGAATGTTTGTTGCATACCACAGATGATAGAAGTCAAATGTGGAGCCTGCTTCAAGGATTATAGTGGTGTTTCCATATATATTATTATGTGGCTTATTTTCAAAATTATTTTAGAAGATAAAGAAAGAACTACCTTTTTAAGTCACAGTTATTTTGGATTTTCAGATATATGGAGTCAATCTTAATCCTAATTTAAATTTCTTACATATTCTTTTAGTCAATTCTTATACAGATAATAAAAGCCATCAATATCTAATTCATATTCAGTTCTGTGAATATTAGAAATGTAGAAACAATCTTTTTGCAATTTACCTACATCCAAATTTGACATTTTTACTTGCTCTGAAAAGAATGATGTCTTTTTGAGATTGTTTTTGAGATCTGAGATCTCATAAATCTATTATCTTCTCACTATTATTTTTAAAGTTTGACATTAATAGATGTTTTTAATTAAATTCCTTGGTATTGATGCTTGTCAGAATTTAGACAAAAATACTTCCTTCAGGCTTCTCTCAAAATTTTGGTTTCACCCATCAAGTGGCTTAGCCTGGAGGTGGCCTCTGCAGACTGATTTATGACTTCCAGCAGTCAACAAGCTCAGAGAGCAGAGACTGAACTTGTCAGAGAGAACACTATATGAGCCCATTTTGGACTAGTGAGAGACGTCTTTGCTACCTCATTATTTTTCTCTCTTTGCAATAATGTTGACTTTTCATTGGTATTTCTTTTTGTTTTCTTTTACTTAATTTTAATTCAATCAAAGGAAACACTTTATATATTTCTTATATTTATTTCCTGATGGTATTTTCATCAGACTTAATAGGGAAGGTATATCAGGATAATTTAATGGTGTTACCTTATTAAAATTTGAACAAAACTGTTTTAAGATGAACCACATAATATAATATGTTTTAGGTCCATGAAAAGTAACATACTATTTAAAAAAAAAACAAACAAACGAGCAACCAAAAATGAGCAAACAAGTAGTCAACAGAGAAAGACTGGATGTTAAGTCATAAGGGCATAACTTAAATTTTGTCATCACTGATATGCAACTGATAAATTTTTTTCTATAATTAGATTGACTATTATAAATATTTTGAAATTAAAAAATCTTTTTCCGTTGGCTCACAAGTTATTAAAGATGACTATTTATAATGATATAAATATAAAGTAGTACTTAAAAATATCTTAGCATATCCATTTTGATAAGGTCTAGACATCAAACATATAGTGCTCAGAAGCATAGCGGGCTGAATTGAGTATTTTGGATGTTTGAATCTCATATGTAAACCTTTATGTCAATTTAACTGAATCATGATGTTGTTCACCTTCACATCCACAAATATCAAGAAAATAAAACAAAAACAAAACCCAATCACTGGCTTAGAAATATATTGGAATGCTAAGGCAATGCTTTCGTCTGTTTCTTGGAGTCAGCTAGATGAGTTCATGAAATACACAGCAGACAGTTGCTTAGGCTACTCATCAATGGGCAGAAAAGTGACACATTCCACTCACATCAGAGAAAACCACCGATGTGATAAGAAATGGTGCCTATCACCAGTAGGAAATGAACGTTGAAAATAGCTTTGGATAAAACTCCTCAGGAAAAGTTTCAATGAGTGCATTGCTGGCTTTTTGGATCTCTTTGAAGGGGTAATAAATGGATGTTGACTGAAATAAGCACTTATTCTAAACTAGTTCTTTCTTATCTTGTAACATAAGGACTCTTGGAGAATATTGAAAATTTAAAACATTAAATTTTGTACTGAACCTAAAACTATTTCTTCTGTAAAACACAAATGAACAAACCAACCAAGGAAGAACAGCCAACAAAACATAATATTACCTGAGCATGCCACCCTCCTGTCACCCTCAGAACATGCCACCTTCTGTCATCCTGGTCTCACTGGAAGGTGGAAATGTACAACTGAAGCACTTGTTACTTACACAGATAGGCAAGAAAGGTTCAAAGATCTGGCTTTATCATGTACATGAGCCTGTCCTTATAATGACCATGAGGGAAGTAAGGCACAGGCTTCATGTTTATTGGGTTGAGAAAGTGAGAATGAAGGGAAAAGAAAGAAAGTAATTATGTAAATTTGTATTTTCACTTTGACAAAATATTTCTTTCAATTTTTCCTAGTTCAACGGTCCTTGGCTCATTGGTAAACTTATGCATACCATAGAAGGCACTATAATTGCACAAATAGCAACATTCACACCATTACTTTTGACATTACATTGCTGCCTTTAAATTTTCTAGAGGTACAATATAGTAGGTCATAACTTTATCCCGTAAACTAATATCCTCAAGAGTAGGGCCTAGGAGGCCCTATGTTACCAATGCTACTGTTATTGAAGGCACTGTGTCAGAGATGGACTACTTGTTCAGAGATAAAGATATAAATATACATAGGCAATGAATAGAAATGGGGAGATCATAGGAGCTGGAAGGTCTCTTTCACATGGGCCACACTGCCACGCATAATGTAATGTATTTCCACAAGACTGCTTCAGCGCAAGAGAATAATACACTTAGTTATTTTTCTTGGATTTAGTGCTGACTAAAGTTCAATCCTGGGTGAAACTTTTGTTTTTATTTTCATTGAAGAGGACTGGATTACTACTAACTTCTTTTTAGTTCTGCCTGCACACTCCACCTGGATAATTGGGCAAGAAGAAATAAAGAAATGTTCCTTTCAATTTATCCTACAGGTAATTCTCACTCAGTTTGTTGCTTATAGGGCACGTTTATTGTTATGGTTTGGATCTGGAATGTGCCCTGGAAAACTCAGGTTTTGTAAGCACTCTACTCAATGCAGTAAGGTTCATAGGTGGGGGTTTTAACCTGGAGCTCTGATCTCATCAGTGGGTAAATCCATTTGTGGGATCAATCTATTGATAACTAAATAAATTATTGGGGTAACTACAGGCAGCTGTTGCAAGGCTAGAGGAAATAGGTCAGTGGGGTGGGGGGCATGGACTGGATTATATGTGTCCCTGACTCTTTCCTTTCTCTGCTTTCCAGCTGCCACAAGCTAAGTAGGTTTCTTCCACAAATCCAGTCCATCATTATGTTCTGTCTCACTTCAGGCCCTAAGTTTTGGAGTAAACCAACTATGAACTGAATCTCTGAAACCACGAACAGGAAAGTAAACTTTCCTTTTCTAAGTTGTTATTTTCAGGTATTTTGTCACAGTGATGAAAAACTGAATGGCATATCTATAATCTGTAAAAAATCATTGTATCAGGCCAAAAGGGTGTATTTATGGGAGTAATATGGAAAGAACAAATTATGTAGAATATCACTGAAGCAGGACCTAAGTCATTGTTTTTATATGGACAACATGTAGTAAGATTTTTTTTTTCTTTTTTTCTTTGGTACCAGGGATTGAACTTGGGGTCACTTAACCACTGAGCCTAATTCCCTTTCATATTTTATTCAGAGACAGGGTCTCACTGAGTTGCTTAGCACCTTGGTAAGTTGCTGATGCTGGCTCAGCCTCCCGCTGGGATTGCAGGTGTGTGTGACCGCCCCTGGCTGTAGTAGGATTTTTTGTTTTTTTAAATCACTCTGGCAGTTTGTCTTTTAATGACTGCATTTAGTTCATTGACATATAGCATGTGATTGCATTAGTCAACATTTTATCCCTACTATACATACCTGAGATAATCAACTTATCAAAAGGAAAGGTTTATTTTGGATCACAGTTTTAAAGATTCCAATCTATGTTAGGGTGGACCCATTGCTTTTAGGTCTCTGTGGTGGGTGACAGGGGTAAGAATGCCAGAGGGCAATGGCAGGGAGTGTGTGATGGAGTTAAGTGCTCACCTCATGACCACAAAGCAAAGAGAGGAAAAGGAATGGATTGAGTTCCCACTAGCCCTTCAAGGGCATGACTCCAATGACCTGAAAACCTCCCAGTAGACTGTGTTATTAGCCTTTGGTTGCTGTAAACAGAATACCTGATAAGAGAAACTATAGAGGAGTAAAGATTTATTTTGGCTCATGGTCTCTGAGAATTCCATTCATGGTTGATAGGTCCTAAGGCAGAAACATCATGGCAGAAGGAAAAAGTGCAGGACAGATTCCCTGCTCATGGTAGTCAAGAAGGAGAGAGAGGAGAGGGAGAGGGAAAGGAAGAGGGAAAGGGAGAGGGGGAGGGGGAGGGGGAGGCCCAGGAACAGATATAGTCCCCAAGGCCATGCCCCCAGTGAGCTACTTCCTCCAGTCATGTCTACCTGCTTTATTGTTTTACCACCTCCCAATTCAACTATTCCAATAATTGGTCATCAAATGTATTAATCCACAGATGAAGTCAAAGCCCTCATGAGCCCATCATTTCACCTCTGAAAATCATTATGTTGCCTACCACATTGCTTTTGGGGGACATTCCAGATCTAAAGCAAAACAAGCTCTCACCTCCTAAAGGATCCATCACCTCCTAACAATGCCATCGTTGGGACTGCATCTTTAACACAAAGACCTCTGGGATATATTCAAGCCCAGTAACAGCAGTAATCACCTCATATAGTTGAATTAATATCTACCATAGTTGTCACTGTTTTGTTTCACTTATTCTTAGTTTCTTCCTTTGCCCTTCATATTTTTTCTACTTCCTCTGGTTTTAATTAATTATTGTGCATGATCCTATTTTTTATGTTATTTTATTGTTTTTCCCTTTTCATTTAGTGGTTGCCTTAGCGTTTTCAATATGCATTTATTAATCACCCAAATTCTCTTTCAAATGACTGTATACCACTTCATTGATAGTACAAGTACCTTATTACAAAGTCTGCAATTATTTTCTTCCATCCCTGTAACATTTCTTCATTTATTTCATGTGTCCTTAAGTTATAATAAATCTTTGTTTCTATTATTTTAAGTACTGTAGGCTAAATATCACACCATACTGTTATTTTTAAAACAACTTGTTATTAGAGCAGTTAATAATATAAAAATAATTTATGTTACCTCTTTTTATTTCTTCTTTAATATTTTAATTTTCTTTTCTAATGCTATGACTTGAATGTATATATCCCTCTAAAATTCTTATGTTGGAATTTAACCCCCAAGGTGATAATATTAACAGGTGGAGCCTTTGGGGAAGTGATTAAGTTATGAGGTCTCTTACTTTATGAATGGGTTTAATGCCCTTATTTAAAAAAAAAAAAAAGCTTCAGAAAATAATCTAACCCCATTTTCCTGTTTCATCACGTGAGAATGCAATGTGTTCCCCTCTGGAGGACACGGCAACAAGGCACCATCTTATCATCAGAGTGTGAGCCTTCACTAGACACTTTGATCTTGCACTTCCCAGTCTTCAGAACTAAGAGACATACCTTTCTATAGATAAATTGACCAGCCTCAGTTATTTTGCCAAAGCAACACAATCAGATAAATACAATGAAGATTTGAGTTCCTGTTATATCACTTTCCTTCTTTACAAAGAATTAAAAAAAAATTGTTGCAAGGCAGATCTACTGGCAACAAATTCCCTGAATTTTT
Organism: Sciurus carolinensis; assembly: GCF_902686445.1. Classification (NCBI taxonomy): domain Eukaryota; kingdom Metazoa; phylum Chordata; class Mammalia; order Rodentia; family Sciuridae; genus Sciurus; species Sciurus carolinensis. Next base: position 82,616,696 of record NC_062213.1, read on the forward strand.
GTTTATCTGATAATATCTTTATATCTTTTTCTCATTTTAAAATAACTTTTTCAGGATTCAGACATCCAGGTTGATAATATTTTTCTTTCAACACTAAACATTTTAGTTTACTCTTTTCTCACTTGCATAGTTTTGAAGAGAAGTTAGATGGAAATTTATCCTTGCTCCTCTAGAGGTAGGGCGCTTTTACCCTCTAACTTCTTTCAAGATTTTCTCTGTCTGATTTTCTATGGTTTGGATCTGGTATGACCAGGTGTAAATTTGAACTTGCCTACACTGAATATCCAGCAATTTGTCAGTTACAGTTAGGATTTTCTACCCCAACTCCAACAGCAGTTTTTGCACCTGGACCTATGCTCTGATCAATTGTGATCCTCTGTATGTGCTTGTCTGTCTTTCCAATTTAGGGATGAGGGGGCAGTTTGTTGTGTGACCTACTTTCTAATAGATCTAAGAAAAGTTGTTATTTTTCAGTTTGTTGTTTAACCTTTTTATGTGGCAAGATGTGATAATTTCAGATGCTGTACTGGAAACTGAAAGTTACTCTAAGTCCTTATATTATTACTCACTTGTTCTTAAATGGACTCCTTTCAGAGCAAGTGAGAAGATTAAATTTTCTCCAAACACTTTTACTTTATTTTACCTTTTAAAGAGACACATATGGGCAATGTTTTTGTTAAGTATGTTAATACCAAATATGTCCATATGCCATATATGTGTGTGTATGTGTGTGTATGTATATACATATACATACACACATATACATGATGCTAAACTATGATTAACTCAGTCAACTTTAATTACAAGTTTTTGAATATTTGTAATATTTGAACATTTGTAATTTATATATAATGTTTATAGATATAAACCCAATTTCAAATACTGTTTACTTAAATATATATTTAGAACTATAGCTTCATAGGCATTGCTATTACTGATTTATATGACCCATAGATTTTATTTATTTTTATTTTTTTATTTTTTTTATTGTAAACAAATGGGATACATGTTGTTTCTCTGTATATGGCGTAAAGGCATACCATTTGTGTAATCATAAATTTACATAGGGTAATGTTGTTTGATTCATTCTGTTATTTTTCCCTTCCCCCCCACCCCTCCAACCCCTCTTTTCCCTCTATAAAGTCCTTCCTTCCTCCATTCTTCCCCCCTTTCCTAATCATAACTCTAACCCTAACACTAACCCCTCCCACCCCCCATTATATGTCATCACCCACTTATTAGCAATATCATTCGTCCTTTGGTTTTTTGAGATTGGCTTACCTCACTTAGCATGATATTCTCCAATTTCATCCATTTGCCTGCAAATGCCATACTTTTATTATTCTTTATGGCTGAGTAATATTCCATTGTATATATATATACCACAGTTTCTTAATCCATTCGTCAATTGAAGGACATCTAGGCTGGTTCCACAGTCTGGCTATTGTGAATTGAGCAGCTATGAACATTGATGTGACTGTATCTCTGTAATATGCTGATTTTAAGTCCTTTGGGTATAGGCCAAGGAGTGGGATAGCTGGGTCAAATGATGGTTCCATTGCAAGTTTTCTAAGGAATCTCCACACTGCTTTGCAGAGTGGCTGCACTAATTTGCAGTCCCACCAGCAATGTATGAGTGTACCTTTCTCTCCACATCCTCGCCAACACCTGTTTTTGCTTGTATTCTTGATAATCGCCATTCTAATTGGGGTGAGATGGAATCTTAGGGTGGTTTTGATTTGCATTTCTTTTATTACTAAAGATGTTGAACATTTTTCTATATGTTTGTTGATTGCTTGTAGATCTTCATCTGTGAAGTGTCTATTCATTTCCTTAGCCCATTTGTCAATTACATTATTTGTATTCTTGGTGTAGAGTTTTTTGAGTTCTTTATAGATTCTGCAGATTAGTGCTCTATCTGAAGTATGATTGGCAAAGATTTTCTCCCACTCTGTAGGCTCTTTCTTCGCATTGCTGATAGTTTCCTTTGCTGAGAGAAAGCTTTTTAGTTTGAATCTATCCCAGTTATTGATTCTTGCTTTTATTTCTTGTGCTATGGGAGATCTGTTGAGGAAGTCTGGTCCTAAGCCAACATGTTGAAGATTTGGACCTACTTTTTCTTCTACAATCTGCAGGGTCTCTGGTCTGATTCCGAAGTCCTTAATTAATTTTGAGTTTAGTTTCGTGCATGGTGAGAGATATGGGTTTAGTTTCATTCTGTTGCATATGGATTTCCAATTTTCCCAGCACCATTTGTTGAAGAGGCTATCTTTTCTCCATTGCATATTTTTGGCACTTTTGTCTAGTATGAGAAAATTGTATTTATTTGGGTTTGTGTTCGTGTCCTCTATTCTGTACCGTTGATCTACCTGTCTATTTTGGTACCAATACCATGCCATTTTTGTTACTATTGCTTTGTAGTAAAGTTGAAGATCTAGTATCGCGATACCCCCTGCTTCACTCTTTCTGCTAAGGATTGCTTTAGCTATTCTGGGTTTCTTCTTCTTCCAGATGAATTTCATAATTGCTTGCTCTATTTCTGTAAGGTACATCATTTGGATTTTAATTGGAATTGCATTGAATCTGTATAACACTTTTGGTAGTATGGCCATTTTGACAATATTAATTCTGCCTATCCAAGAACATGGGAGATCTTTCCATCTTCTGAGGTGTTCTTTAATTTCTTTCTTTAGTGTTCTGTAGTTCTCATTGTAGAGGTCTTTCACCTCTTTTGTGAGATTGATTCCCAAGTATTTTATTTTTTTCGATGCTATTGTGAATGGGGTAGTTTTCCTAATTTCTCTTTCTGAAGATTCATCACTTATGTATAAAAATGCCTTAGATTTATGTGCATTGATCTTATATCCCGCTACTTTACTGAATTCACTTATGAGTTCTAAAAGTTTTCTGGTGGAATTTCCTGGTTCCTCTAAGTATGCAATCATATCATCAGCAAATAGGGATAGTTTGAGTTCTTCTTTTCCTATTTGTATCCCTTTAATTTCTTTGGTTTGTCTAATTGCTCTGACTAGAGTTTCAAGAATGATATTGAAAAGAAGTGGTGAAAGAGGGCATCCCTGCCTTGTTCCAGATTTTAGGGGGAATGCTTTCAGTTTTTCACCATTTAGAATGATATTAGCAATGGGCTTAGCATAGATGGCCTTACAATGTTAAGGAATATTCCCACTATCCCTATTTTTTCTAGTGTTTTGAGCATGAAGGGGTGCTGTATTTTATCAAATGCTTTTTCTGCATCTATCGAAATAATCATGTGATTCTTGACTTTAAGTCTATTGATTTGGTGAATTACATTTATTGATTTCCTGTTGTTGAATCAACCTTGCATCCCTGGGATGAAACCCACTTGATCATGGTGCACTATCTTTTTAATATGTTTTTGTATGCGATTTGCTAAAATTTTGTTGAGAATTTTTGCGTCGATGTTCATTAAGGATATTGGTCTGAAATTTTCTTACCTCGATGTGTCTCTGTCTGGTTTAGGTATCAGGGTGGTATTGGCTTCATAGAATGAGTTTGGGAGGGTTCCCTCCTCTTCTATTTTATGGAATACTTTGAGAAGTATTGGAATGAGCTCTTCTTTAAAGATTTCGTAGAATTCGGCTGAGAACCCATCTCATCCCAAACTTTTCTTTGTTGGTAGGCTTTTGATGACTTCTTCTATTTCATTACTTGAAATTGGTCTATTTAAATTGTGTATGTCCTCCTCGTTCAGTTTAGACAATTCATATGTCTCTAGAAACCTGTTGATGTCTTCGAAATTTTCTATTTTGTTGGAGTATAGATTTTCAAAATAGCTTCTAATTATGTTTTGTATTTCAGTCGTGTCTGTTGTGATATTTCCTTGTTCGTTTCGAATTTTAGTGATTTGGGTTTTCTCTCATCTTCTCTTTGTTAGTGTGTCTAAAGGTTTATCAATTTTGTTTATTTTTTCGAAGAACCAACTATTTATTTTGACAATTTTTTGTATTGTTTCTTTTGTTTCAATTTCATTGATTTCAGCTCTGAGTTTAACTATTTCCTGTCTTCTACTACTTTTGGTGTTAGTCTGTCCTTCTTTTTCTAGGGCTTTGAGCTGTAGTGTTAGGTCATTTATTTGTTGAGTTTTACTTCTTTTACTGAATGCGCTCCATGAAATAAATTTTCCTCTAAGTACTGCTTTCATAGTGTCCCAGAGATTTTGATATGATGTTTCTTTGTTCTCATTTACCTCTAAGAATTTTTTAATTTCCTTCCTAATATCTTCTGTTATCCATTCATCATATAATAGCATATTGTTTGATCTCCAGGTGTTGGAGTAATTTCTGTTTTTTACTCTTTCATTTATTTCTAACTTCAATTCATTATGATCTGATAGAATACAAGGTAGTGTCTCTATCTTCTTGTATTTGCTAACATTAGCTTTGTGGCATAATATATGGTCTATTTTAGAGAAAGTTCCATGTGCTGCTGAGAAGAAAGTGTATTCACTCTTTGTTGGATTGTATATTCTATAAATATCTGTTAAGTCTAAATTATTGATTGTGTTATTGAGATCTATGGTTTCTTTGTTCAATTTTTGTTTGGAAGATCTGTCCAGTGGTGAGAGAGGTGTGTTGAAATCACCTAGTATTATTGTGTTATGGACTATTTGGTTTCTGAAATTGAGAATGATTTGTTTGACATACATGGGTGAGCCATTGTTTGGGGCATAGATATTTATGATTGTTATGTCTTGGTGATTTATGGTTCCCTTAAGCAGTATGAAATGTCCTTCTTTATCCCTTCTGACTAACTTTGGCTTGAAGTCCACATTATCTGAAATGAGGATGGATACTCCAGCTTTTTTGCTGTATCCATGTGCATGGTATGTTTTTCCCCATCCTTTCACCTTTAGTCTATGGGTATCTTTTTCTATGAGGTGAGTCTCTTTCAGGCAGCATATTGTTGGATCTTTCTTTTGTATCCAATCTGCCAGTCTATGTCTTTTGATTGATGAATTCAGGCCATTAACATTCAGGGTTATTATTGAGATATGATTTGTATTCCCAGTCATTTGGTTCATTTTTAAAATTTTATTTATTTATTTAATTTTTTGCATGACTTGGTTCGTCCTTTATTTGGCAATTCCTTTAGGATAATTCCTCCCTTTGCTGATTTTCTTCTTTGTTTTTCATCTCTTCCTCATGGAATATTTTGCTGAGAATGTTCTATAATGCTGGCTTTCTTTTTGTTAATTTTTTTAGTTTTTGTTTATCATGGAATGATTTTCTTTCATCGTCAAATTTGAAGGTAAGTTTTGCTGGGTGTAAGATTCTTGGTTGGCATCCATTTTCTTTCAGTGCTTGAAAAATGTTGTTTCAGGCCCTCTAGCTTTTAGGGTCTGGATTGAAAAATCTGCTGTTATCCGTATTGGTTTCCCCCTGAATGTAATTTGGTTCTTTTTCTCTCACAGCCTTTAAAATTCTGTCTTTATTTTGTATATTAGGTATTTTCATTATAATGTGCCTTGGTGTGGATCTGTTGTAATTTTGTGTATTTGGAGTCCTATAAGCCTCTTGAACTTGATTTTCCATTTCATTCTTCAGATTTGGGAAATTTTTTCATATTGTTTCATTGAATCGATTGTTTATTCCTTTGGTTTGTTTCTCTAAGCCTTCCTCAATCCCAATAATTCTTAAATTTGGCCTTTTCATGATATCCCATAGTTCTTGTAGATTCTGTTCATGATTTCTTACCATCTCCTCTGTTTGTTCAACTTTGTTTTCAAAGTTAAATATTTTGTCTTCAATATCTGAGGTTCTCTCTTCCAGGTGTTCTATCCTATTGGTTATGCTTTCTATGGAGTTCTTAATTTGGTTTATTGTTTCCTTCATTTCAAGGATTTCTGTAGTTTTTTTTTCAATATCTCTAACTCTTTATTGAAATGATCTCTTGCTTCCTGTATTTGCTCTTTTATTTGTTGATTGGTGTGATCATTCAATGCCTGCTTTTGCTCTTTCATCTAATCATTCAATGCCTGCTTTTGCTCTTTCATCTCATCATTCAGTGCCTGCATTTGCTCTTTCATCTCATCGTTTGCTTCCCTGATCATTTTAATTATGTACATTCTGAACTCCCTTTGTGTCATTTCTTCTGCCAAGCTGATATTGGATTTTATTGATGTAACATCTAGATTTTTTGGGGGCATTTTCTTCCCTTATTTTCTCATATTGTTCAGGTATCAGTGGACTGCTAAGATATTGCAGATTTCCTCTATTGACTTATAATGTCCCTGAAGATTGCTAGTATATTCCCTCTTATCCTTCAGTAGCCTGAAGTCTTGGAGTAAGTTGATAATGTGGTGCTCCATAAGGAAGCTGCCTCTCTAGGGGTGGTGGCCTTCAGGTAGGTTATATTCCCTGCTAGTGGACAGAGGTGCCTCCACTTGTTGACCAATGGTCATCCAAAGGGTAACTAAGCTGTGGGCTGATGCAAGACCTGTTTGGGCCTGAGTCTCTGGTTTTACCGTCCTTGTGGGAAAACCTCACCCGTCAGGGAAGACTCATCCGGTGGGGAGGTCTCGCTGGTCAGTTCTCCTCCTAGAGGTTCCCCTCAATCTACAACTACCACTAGACTGTGCTGTCTTCCTCTGCAATATTCCCAGGGGCCCGGACCTACCTCCTGGGCCTGGGAACCTCACTCTTCACAGACGAGTCTCCTTAGGCTGCCTCTCCTCAGAGAATCTGTCCGCAGTCCTGGAACCTTTACTCCGCCCCTAAGCATGTCTCTGTGCGGCTCTTCCACCAAGAAGCCTCCTAGGTCCTAGACCCTTCTCTTCACCTAATTGCCTTGCTATGCGGCCCTCCTCTGAGCAGCCACCTGGAGCCCTGTACAGTCGCTCCGAGTCCCAGCGACCCGCCGCACACATCTTCCTCTGGACAGCCACCAGGTGTTCCAGTTTGGTCACTAGGAGTCCAAGCAACTCAGTGCACACCTCCTCCTCCTGCCAACTGCCCGTAGCCCTGGGCAGTCACTCCGAGTCCAAGTGACCCGCCCCATTCCTTCTCCTCCTCCGGTTAACCCCCCAGGTGTTTGTGAGTGGTCGCTCTGAGTCCAAGCGACCCGCCGCACGCCTCCTTCGGGCAGCGGCCTGGAGCTCTGGTGCTGCCTCTCCGAGACCAAGAGACCCACCGCGCTCCTCCTCCAGGCAGCCCCCCGGTGTTCAGGAGCGGTCGCTTTGAGTCCAAATAACTCACCACTCGCCTCCTCCTCTGAGCAGCCACCCGGAGCTCTGATGCAGTCACTCCAAGTACAAGCGATCCGCCGCACTCCTCCTCCTCCTCCTCTGGGCAGCCCCCCCTCCCCCGGTGTTCAGGAGTGGTTGCTCTGATTCCAAACAGCTCGCCACGCAGTTCCTCCTCTGGGCAGATGCCCGGAGTCCAAGTGGTTGCTCTGAGTCCAAGCGCTGTGCTGAGCAGCCTCCTCTACAATGTTCCCAGTTGTCCAAGTTCACTGCTCCAACTGGGGGAGGGGTGTCTCATTGGGCAACTCAACTTCACAAAGTTCCCTGCGTTCTGGGACTGCCACCCCATCTGGGATGCCTCCCCAATGGGAGAGACTCACCTGGTGGCTTTGAGTTGGTCCCAAGTCTCTCACTATCTCCCCTTTTGAATCCTGAGTCCTGGAGCAACATGAAATGCAGCCACCCTCTAGTCCGCCATCTTGAAACCCCTGACCCATAGATTTTAGAAATAAGATTCTAATTAAGTTGGTTATTGAACTCTAATGCAGATATTGTCAAACTAAGACCAGCAGGTTAAATTCTGCCTATAACATGTTTTCACAAATAAAGATTAATTGGATCAAACCCCCACACTCACAAGGTTACATAGTGTTACTGGCTATGTTCCCATTCAGCAGCAGAGCTGTGCAGTGACCACAAAGACTATGAGTCCCACAAAGATGACTTCAACCTTTACAACCTTACTCTATCAAAAAAAAAAAAAAAAAAAGACTACCAACTCTTACTCAAAGATGGAGGGAAGATTCGAATTTTTTCAACATACATATATTTTACAAGCTAAACTATAGAGGTAAATTTACTTTTTGTATCTGCATTTGTTGCAGGTCATCCATATTTATATATCTCTAGGGTAGTAATTTAAAAAGGAGAAAATTTCTTATTCATAGAGTTCTTTGGAACACTATTGGACTCTAAAAATAAAATAAATGTTCTTATGAGTTTCTATCCCACAGTATTAGACTTTTTATGGTGAATTTTATACCTTCATGTCACTTCTGCTACAGCTTCTTGTCAGTGTTATTTGCTTCTCCCCCACTCACTACTCTTTACTCTTTGATGATTTTATCTTTTGACTTAACCTTTTCCCTTCTTTTTCTCTCTCTCCTGTGACTTCCAACATTGTTTGAAGATAATACTCATATTCATTCTATCTCCTTACCTGTGAGTTTAGGCAGAGAGCACCACTGCCCGTTTTCATGTCATACCATTAACCTCATCACCAACAATAACTGTGTCATTGTCTCATTTTCTCTTCGTCAACTGCCCTTTTATATTGCTCACGTGTCACTATCCCGCTTGGATCACATTGTGTTTTGCTTTGATTTCTCTTTTGCAGACATTCCTTGCTCCCTCACCTCTCTCTCCCATCAAGTTCCTCTGTCAGCAATTCAGAATTCCTCTAGCTCCTTTGCTGCCCAAGAACATTGCAGTATAGTGCTGAAGAGTCTCACTCGAATTCGACACAGATCTCAAATGGATAACTATTAGTGCCCTGAAATCCAACCACACCCTTTTGCTATATTTTTTTCTTTTTTCTAAAATAACTATTAACTTCTGCCCCCTTATTCACACATTTTAAATGAAGTTTCCTTTCACTTTCAACTGTTATCTCTCTTTGTTCATATATGAAGAAATATAAAAATTATGAGACACTTTTCCTTTCTTTCTCATCACCATATCAACAAACTACCACCAACCACTCCTTGCTCTCTTTCTTTCTTTTTTGTTAAAATGAATAAAACTTCCCTCACTTCAATCAAAAGATCTGCCTTTACTTGAATAATGGATCTCATCTGGTCTTATTTCTTGAATACTTAGTTCTTGCCAGTATCTCTTCTCTCCCCTGCATGATCAACCTTTCTATTTTTATTGTTTTAGTTCTTGCAGTATAAAAATAACATTTTATTTTAAAACATAAACAAAAACAAAAACCTGCCACTGAACTCCTTGATGTCACATACTCTTCCAGATATTGTCTGATCTCCTGACTTCACTAATAGGAGAATAGGACAATGTGCATTTACTGGAAGAATATCTTTAAACACTTATTTTCTTACATCATATTCTCCTCTCACCCCTCCTTAGTCAGGCTGTGACCTTACCTTGGTATTGTCAAAACCCAGTGTTCACATCTCTGTTTGTGTCTTCCCCAGCTGATTTGCAATGTTTGGCACAGTTGATCATGTCTTTTCTCTTGAATTCTTTCTTCCCTGGGCTTCTCTGAAAATAAATTTTCATGTTTTCCTTCTATAAAATACTTCAGCATCTACTTTCTTTTCTTTTTCCTTTCTTTGTTTTTCCCTGTTTATGTTTACTTCTTCTTTTCAAAATATGCCTGGAATTTTTCTATCTTGTCTACCTATCCTCCATAGAATCTCAACTCTCCACTGGTTTTAAACAAACCTGTGTCAGTGACTCTTAAATATATTCTTTAACCCCGACTTTTCTCCATAACCCCAGACAGGAATCAAACTATACCTTTGACATCACTAGCTGGATGTTAAATAAGCATTTCAAACTTATGCCCCAAATAAAACTCTCACAATCATGTTCCTCAAACTCCAAAATTTTGAGTAATATATCAATAGTAATTGATTTCCCCTTCTACCCTCAGAGTCCAGATGCAATCCATCAGCAAGTCTTATTTATTCTAAGCTTAAAATACATCCTGAGTCTGACCATTCCTTACCACCTCCACATTTATTTTCTTAATGGAGTCACCATCAACTGTCACTTGACTAAATGCACTCTTATTTCACTACATTTAATTCTAGCTTCTTCAAATCAGGTTTCCACACAGAAATCAGTGGAGAGATTTCTAAAAATATGACCATGACACACCCTGGCTTAAAACTCTCCAGTGACTTTTTATCCCAAACATTTATCCTTGCTTGAAAGTGTCTGCAAGATCTGTCTGGTAGGTATATCTCTGACCTTTCTCTCCTTAATTTACTGTGTTCTGGTCTGCCTCACTGATGTGCAGACACTTATGTAAATTTTATTCAATCCTAACTCACTGACTTTTCCTTCCATTCAGACATGTCTCTTCCCTCATCTTTACAGAAGTTGCTCATTTTTTCTTTGGAAAGGGAGGTCCTAATCAACTATTGAAAGATACAACTCAATTTGTAGTCTACAATCTTACTTAATTGTTCCCAATAGTATATACGTAAGGCAGTGAAAGACAAAAAGAATTGGATGAGACATCATGGAAATACCTATAAAAACGGTGGTACTACCAGATGGGAGAAAGAGAAATCATTTCAGAACAGAATTTGATGGTAAATAAATTTCAACAGATGAGAGAATTTTGTCAGGGGGTTTCAGCTTTAATTCAGAGTAATGTGTCGGCCCTCTAGCCCTTGGTAAGATATGGAGCTTTGCTTTTGTGGCCATAGAAACCTTCATTTTCTCAATTTGTTTCTGAGGAACTCAGACCAGAATCCCAAACAAAATATCTTTATAGTTGATATAAAAATGCTGAAAATAGAATCTTGATTTGTTTAGCATGATGTAATTATTAGTAGAGATGCATTGAATAAGAATTATAGAATAACTTGAATTAAATACTAAAAATTATGAAGAAAATCAAACTCATTCAAACATTTTTGTTCTTGTATAAAGAAAGATGGAAATATGTACATTTGCACAATTGTGTGTATTTAGTATTGGAGTATTGAATATGCTTGAAAAAATTTGGCACATTAGAGGCCTAACAAATAAAATTACTCCTTCATTTGAACTGTGTATTGAACTAAATATCTTTAAATTGATGATTGAAACGTATCAAGGGATTTTCACTAAGATTGGATGCAACATTGCAATTATTAAAAGAATAGAACATGTATCTACATTATGAGCTTAAGTCATTAGATGCATAGAATTATTTCATAATTGGGAACATTTAGTTTGTTAAACATTTAGATGTTTAGAACATTTGATATGTTAAATTTGTGATGTTTATAGTATTTTAACTATCTAAGAAATGAAAGTCTTGTAAAAGACTTAATTAAATGTACAGTATTTGTTAAGTAGAACACTAACATTTCTGAACTGAAATATCTTAAAATTGTTTTTTACTTGTATTTTAGTATGTTGAATAATAAGTGATGATTTTAAAAGAATCTTTACTATGGATAGTAAAGCAAAATGTCCAAATTCTAGTATGGACCAATTCTTGTCCCTTGGACAAGGTGGAGGATAGAGGAACCATTCTCCAGGCAGCCCAAAATCTCTGCATAACGTCTCACTTTCCCCAAACTTTAGTATTATATTGCTGGTGACAAAAAAACTTGTTGATAAGCTAAATGGTTATAATTTATTTGGTATGTTATATGTATTATACATGCTGAAAAAATACACCAGTACTATGACAGATCACTGTTTACTGTGATATGCAATTTACTGGAGAGACATTAGTGTCATGCCTCATGGTAAGAGAACGCTCTCAACACTTTGGTTCACCAAAACAGCAACAGGAGGTGGCTACAAAAATCATTATGGTAGTACCATAAATTCTATAGTTAATTTATACAATTAGAAATTATTAATTTAAGTAGTTGGAGACAAATTTACATTTCTCTCAACTGTGAATGCTTCCATGTATGATCTGTATCTGGCTTTGACTAATGTTTTACTTCATATAATAGATTTCTATATGTTTCTTGGTAGCAAAAGATAAAGGAATTTTATCTACATATGTTTTATGCATTCATACATCTCTATTTTTTTTCTTATTTTTGTGATATTTCTAGTCTATGCAGTTTGTGAGATTTCCAAATTGTAAATCTCCCTCCCACAAAATAAATTTGTGCATAAGTGGTTTACAGAGTTAAAATATGTGTTGTTCAAGGATCGTCTGCATCACCCAACACTTCCATTTGATCTTTTTGGATAAATTCAGAAAGATGTGAGAAATAGAAAGTTCAGTGGTCTATTTTCAAAATATAGTATTTAGCTTCAAATGTAAAAAGACTTGGGATGTATGAAAGGCAACTGGAGGGGAGAGCAGAATGGAAAGTTACAAGCAGTTAGGTTGCAGTGTAAAAATCCATGATCCCTTGGCAGATTGGAAGTAAGAAGAAAGCCCCCCTCCCACCTGAAAAAAACAAACTGTACATGCCAAAAAGCACTCTATCCAAGGGGACTTTGCTACAAGATAACAAAGGAAGGCAGGGCAACTAAGGGTATATTTCTTTAAATAAACCAATTAGAGATAGCAAATCCTAGGGGATGTTTGGGAAGATTGTACACTCCATAGTACTCAGCCGATGAAGAACTAGGGGAGGGACCTAGTGCATTAAGGGATCAAATGCAGGTCGTAACCACTCTGGGGGTGCTTGCTTCCCCCCAGACACCCAATTTTGCAAGATGGTCATTAAATGTCAAGTCTCACTTTTTGCTCTTCCTTGCATCTCTTAGTCCACTCTTGGAGCTGGAACATGTTTTTCATAGCAGTAGAATATATGCACTTCCCATTTTACCATAGAATACAGAAATTCACACTGGCCTCACGGAGAAACTGTAGTCTAGGTCGTCTCTGAGCCTTACTTCCCATGTATCCCTCCCTTGAAACACTGTTTAATCTTCATCTCCCTTCTTCTTTTAGCTGGTTTCTCCTTGTGTTTCTTCCAAAACTCCTCCCTTCAGCCCTGAAAACAGAAGACATGTGCTTCCCATGTTTTCTGTGCAAGTCTCACAGCATACTTACTGCCTTCACTATGGTTGTTTACTTAGCTTTTTCTAGAACATTATTGATAAAGGTCCCATTTTTCACAAGTACGAGCTCAATGACTTGCGTACCTTTTAAGTACATAATAGATGTTAAGTAAAAATTGTTGTGGAATAGCTATACTAAGGAATAGTCCCTAATGATTGGAATTGAAAAGCTGGATAATAAAGTATCACCATAGTATCACCAGAATATTCTCCTGTGGAGTTCAAATTGATTTTCAGTGGGAAATGGGTCACACATGTCTTAGGGAAATAGAGCTGAAAAAGACTTTACATGAGTTGGAAAACAAAAAATATACATGTGTAAACCATATTTTCAAATTCCAGGCCCCCTGTTCACTGTTTAGCATCCTCAGCATCCCCAACACCTTTACAGTCAAATATTGATCAGTGTTATGGAATAAAGTCTTACACCTCTCTCCGCTTACTGATACCTTGCAGGTAAAGCAGATGGGGTTGACATGGAATGCACACCACTAGGCAATACAGGCTAAGGGATAGAGAAGCCAGGTAAGCATTGAGAACTTTGGGAAACACAGAGATCCCTATAGGCTGGGGTGCACAGGTACTCTCCTGGCATATATACCTACAGTTAACATATCAGTGAGTGCCCAGTCCACAGTGAATGAATCAATGACTGCAATTAAGTTTCAAACATTATGAGTAAATGTTATTCATAAAATCCTGTGATCTCTTAAAAGTATTTTGGAAAATATTGAACTAATGTAATCTTCCCTTTGCTTCTCTTTCTACTCACCAATCCCACTGCCAACAAAGTCATATGTATCTTAAGAGTAGTATTTTAAGGCCTTGACCTAAAAAATGATTATTGTGAAATGTTAGAATGGGTAAGGGTCCTGTTAAGAACCAATTTTGGAAATAGTTACAGCTTGTCACATGAACAGGTGCCTGCTTTAGTCTAGGTAAAGCACTCAAAAAGAGGCATTTATATCGTGCTCATGAATGAACATGTAACAAAGAATCTCAACATTATAAGGCACCATTAAAAAATACATATGGTTTGTACATATATGTGTGTGTGTAGGTCTGTGTGCATTTGTGTGTGTGTGTGTGTGTACTTTTAGAAGGCATTACAGAGTCTTCATAGAGGAAGCCCTTGGTTTCACATTAGCACTTCCATAAGGAGAAGGGGTCAAGTCACAAAGCAAATGAGAAAATAAGGTTAAGACATGTTCCATTTATTTTCAATGTGTTTACTTGCAGTTGACTACCTTTTTGTTACTTTTGCCTTTTAACATATTTGTGTTCAAGGTATACTTGCAATTTCTGATACTATTTGCAAATAGGAATTTGAAGAAATCTTGCAAGATAACATATCTTTGGTAAAATCATCATAATATCAAATGCAGCTCTTGAACTATCAAAATTATTGAAATGGAATGCAAAAATAAAGATGAACTTTATGATATTAAATAATGAATTAATTTAGGTTCTCAAATATATGATAATTCAAAGGAAAATTAGAATTCTGAAGTTGTGTCTTTGGAGATTATTACATTTGAGTGGGTCAAAAGATCTAATCATTTTTAATTCACAAATGCCTTTAATAAATTTTTGCTGCAATAATGGAAAACAGGACTCAATAGCAGCATTGACATGGTGCTTAATGTGATATTGCTCTCATATCTTGAGCAATTCATTTGCTATGTTGAATCTATGGGTTCTCAAGTTTTTCATTAAGATTACAAGTGTTTTCTGATTGATCCTGATCAATATATTCCCGCAAGCAGTATTAATTTATATGAGAAAAAAATTAAGAGATACACATTCACTGAATCAGGATAATACATTATTCATGAAAATTCCAGCTAGATTTTGTAAATAACGTAATTTCTAATTAATAAGTTTATCAAGACCTTTCCATCACTAAATCCATGATATTTTGGAAAAATGGGTCATTTAGAAGTGTAGGGAATATTCCAAATTTGTTTAGAATATATGTGAAACTTAAAAATGATTGAAATACATTGTTTTTATTCAGAATATCAGGTTAAATATTAACAAACTTATCTATGAACACCACTACCAAGGGAAAAAGAAAAATTCAAACCTTTATCTTACTGGCTCACTAATGTATTGCCACACTTTTCAGTGTTACATAAAACAAATTATTTGCAAATATAGATTTTTTAAAAAAAATTAATGTAGACTAACTTTTAAACTTCAATTATGCATGTTAACACCATAAATTTGTAGTGTACATATTTGTCCATGATTCATATTTCTCTTGGGTTTACTAACTACCTTTCAAAATTTATATCAGATTGAGAGGGTCTCACATGTGGCTGGTTATTATAATTTCGGCCAGGCACCCCAAAGAAAAACTAACAGCAAAAAGAAAAAAAAAATACATAGCACATTTATAGCAGACATTTGTTCCATTTCTAATTGTTTAATTTGGTCATTTACCTCTATTTATCTTCTTTTTCTTGTTGTTTCTAATGTCAGTATAGTAAATGTGGATAGATTGTATTCACCTGTGAATATACCTTTCTGTTCCTGCAGACTCTGCTGACCATGCATTACTAGGAAGGATGAGTCAGGAGTCACATGACTCTCATCTGAAATTTCAAGGCCAATATATAGTTAATATAGATATTTATGTATTTAGATGATCTTGATTCATCCTAGGAAAACTATTTTAATTCTCAGACAGCCAGGTTAGATTTCTAAATACCTGGATTTACGTTTTTATTTGTATATTTCTGTTTGATTGGTGGAGTTGCTCTACATGGTGATTCAGGGAGACAGACTCCTTCCTTGTCAAACTCTGCCCTTCCTCAAGGACAGGCATAAGCACAAGAGGATGGGGATGGTGTCCTATCCATTGTCACAATGGATAAGCAATGGCACTCTCTGAACTTGTTTCTTTGTGTGTAAAATGGAGAAGATAGATTAATTGATTTTATGACATGAATAATTTATGAGTATGCAGCCACAGAAAAAGGATTTTAGAGGGAATCACATAAGAAAAACTTAAGGAAGATGGTTTACATACATTTTTACATTCTAGAAATTTGGGCAAAGCTTTCTGCTTTCTTTTTAAAATCCTGTATAATCCTTATGCAGAGACAATGCAAGAAAAGCAAATTCTACATCTAGTCACTTAGAATATGAATTGAAATATTCTAAAATATGTAACCAAAGTCAGTGATAAAACATGATAAAAATTAGGAAGTGTAACAATAACATAATAAAATATTTTACGTTAGAAAAACTAAAGGAAGACATTATTTGCATATAAAAGGCACTTAATAACATTCACAAATTATTCCTGATATAAACCTTGGAAAACCAGTAATATAAACAACTTCTTTGACATTTTAAAATATATTTATGCCATACTAACATAATATACTAATAAAGTAGTAGTACTTAAATGAGCAAAGGTGTCTAAATTCACAATTATCACCACCAAAATTGTATATAGCATAAATAAATGAGAAATATAAATATTAAAAAGGGGAATATCTGATTATTATTTGCAAACAATGTGATTATGTATTTTAAAAAGTAGTAGAAGCAATAAAAAATTTTAGAAAATCTTCAACATAACACTGATCTTAATAAATATTTTGAATATGTTTTGCAGTGATAGTGTTAAACAGGCCATTTTAGTAAAATGGTACGGTTTAAATCTGGAAAAAAATCAAGTTTTCCAATGTATTAGAAATGACTGCTGGAAATACATAAAGAGGAAAAGAATTACATTCACACAATTAATTCAATCAATGCATTTCATAGAGTTAATGAGAATTATTTGGATTGTTTATAAGGCAATGGGAAACCATTCTTTACAAAAGAAAATAAATCACAACTGTTATGGCTTGGATATGAGGTGTGGCCTAAAAGCTCCTGTGTTGGTTGATGTAAGAATGTTTAGAGGTGAAATGATTGAACTTGTAAAAGTTGTAATTCAATCAGTCCATCATAGTTTGAACAGTCAGTAGTGAGTGGTAATTATAGACAGGTGGGGTATGACTGGAGGAAGTGGGTCACCAGGGGTATGCCCTGGAAGGGTTCATCTTTCCTGTACCCTTTCCCCTTCCCCCTTATCCCTCAAACTGCTTCCTGGCTGCCATGAGTGGAGCAACTTTATTCCATTATGCCCTTTCTTCATGATGTTCTGTCCCACTCTGGGACCAGAGAAATAGACTCACTGACCATGGACTAAACTTCTGCAACCATTAGCCAAAATAATATTTTTTCCTTCTATACATTGTTTTTGTTGGCTGTTTTGATCACAGCAACGCAAAACTGATTAACACAGAAATGGAAAAATAGACAATGTTGGTAAAAATAAAGTGGGGAAAAGCTCAGCAGTCAATATAGTACCTCAGACAGATATTAATCGTTTTTAACATGGTTTAGGTGTGATGACATTCTTACAGGATAAAAATGTCAAATTATATATTCTTCCTAAAAATAATTTATATACATTTATAATTTTAGACATATCCTTACCCTATCTATTGCTAACTTTCTGTAGAAATATATTCTAAGGAAATCATCAAAGATGGTGACAAAGAGAGTCATCACTACTATTTTATAAAGAAAAAAATTATTTTTAGTAGTTATGAATTTAGTGGCAAAGTAGGGGTTGAATACAACTTAATTGGAGTAAAACAGATTTCTACTTCTGGCATATTCTATCTGTATAATCTGGGACACCTTCCTTAATATTTCTGATATTCAATTTTCCCTGCTGTAAGAGAGGCAACTATAAAAACATAATATTATTAAGTGATGCTAATGCTTACAAGGAAACTCATGAGATGAATTTAAATAAAAAACCAAAATACGTATGTTAAGCAAAAAAGCAAAATACCCAAGTTCTAACTATATAATCATTTTCTATGCATATAATTTGTATATACATAGGCAAACAATACAAACAAGACCACAGTACACATCATGCTATGTATCTATGAGAAGGAGTTAAGTTTTTAAATACTTAGATTTTAGAAGTCTCTTCCTCTTTATGTCAGTTGCAGGACCTGGGATAAAGTAGATACCTGACTTCACTAAGTGCATCAGAAGTGTCTGTCTTACAGTTGTGGAATTAAATCTTGGAAACATCAGGATAAAAGTTGTAATTGGCATTAGAAATTTTAATAGGCAAGTGTACCAAACTACTGAGCATTTTTCCTCATCACTGCCAAATTCCAGGATCATAGTCTAGGTCCCCTATGTGAAGCCTTGCTCCTGAGAACTGCATATGAAAAATTCAGCTATTGTTTTTTCATTACTTAAGTCTCCCATTTAATGCTATAATCTCCAAGTCTCCAACTTCTTTCCAGGGTCTGGATGATGTTCTTTCTGTCCTCAACCTAATTCATAAATTGATTTCTTTGTGTGTGTGATGAAGAGAAAGAAATTTAGAAGGGAAAGAAAGTAAAATTATAAAAGGCATTAATAAATGGGAAACTGAAGTTCGAAAGAAATCTGAAAAAGGTTAATGATTAATGTTTCTTAAAGAAGGACAGTGAATAGAAAAAGTAAAATTCCTATCTTCTAATTCTGTGTCGTGCAGCATCCGCCAAATCCAAGCAGTAAATGTCTTGAAGAAAACTTAAAAATAAGGTCAGAAAGTAGAAAGAAAAGAAACAAATGTAATAATATCTTTATAAAAGGACAATCATGAAAAAAGATACAGAATTATCATCCTGACAATGAGATAAGTATACTCAAAGGACTTCAAGAGAAATGTCAGTGTACTCACACATTTTTATACTACAGGATATAAAGAGATTTAAGAGATTCCAGGTAATTATGATTTGGTAGTATCTATGGTCATATTGGTAAAAAGGGAAACATTCATAATTCACTCATTTGATTATTTCAAGCACACCTTTAAAACATAATTATTTGTGAATGACATGCAAACACAAACATAAAATAAACCAAATGACAATTTGTGCCAATAAAATTCATATTTCTATCTAATCTATTTATTTTCCAGCTATCATCTAACTATACATATTTATTATGCAGAAATCATTGAAATTCTCTAACATTATTACAGTTGAAATATACTGAGACCAAAATTCAGAATTCAGATCTATAAGAAGCAATTCCATTGGATTGTTTATGGTGATTTTGCTCATTTACTCATTTCTTTAGCAAACATTAAGGGGCTATTCTAAAAACCTGGCTAGGTAGTGAGAACTGAATGATCAAAAGACAGATACAGCTTAGTTTATGTTTTAAATAAGAGGGATAAAAAAAAAAAAAAAAAAAAAAAAAAAAACTATCCCACGTCCATGACAAATTCATACCGTGATAAGTTAAAAATGAAGAGAACCTGGGCCCAAGACAGAAAATATTTGGGTTGGCAGAAGATGCATACTGTATCATTTGATATCCAACCAGGGAACCGGAAACTTCATCAAGTATATTTATGTTCTGCAGGAATAAGGAAGTTGATCAAAATAGTTCAATTGTCACAGGATCCAAAGTAACAGGTGGGCAAATAATGTCAGTGCAAAATTGACAATAGTGAAGCAGAAGACTAGGGGATTTAAATAAGCTTATTGAAATCAAATGCCTCATTTCTGTCACAATGACAGGATAAAGAAAGATGCTTCATTCTAGGGACATGTTTCCTCATTGGCATTCATGTTGTTAACAAGCTGAAAACTATGCTATTATCAAAATATTGGATGACTGGGATCTATAATTATAGAAAGAAATACAGTTTAGACCAACAAGTTTCATTCTCATGCACTAAATACATTTTAAAAACATCAAAAGCATACAAAATATATTACTACTGGCAAAAGTCCAAGAATTCAAGACAGCCAATGACAATAGCAAAACAGAAGCTTGAATGGAAACTAGAACCTTTGCTTTTAATCCATAAATTTGATGACTTTTTCTTTAAACCTTGTGCTGCTTACTTGTATATGTGTGCTGGTTCATTTGAAATAGATTCTATTAATCATTTTGTAATAATTTTATCATAGTTTTGAAATTTTGAAGTCTAAAGACAAATTTATGCTCCTGGAGATGAGGTGCTAGTAATTGTCCCCTTTAATTTAAGGAATTAAACTGATAGGAATTGTTATAGAGAATCTTACTATCCCTCCTTATGCTACACTGTGGAGAGTGTAGATTTCCCTACTTTTCACTAAGTTAAACCCTGACCCTTTTATTTGGGTTCCATTCCCTCCCACTTCATTAAAATATTCTTTCTGCAAATTGTCCCTTCTTCAGTAGCTCTTTCATCTCTGGCTTTTGTATCTCAAGTCAACAACTATCCTTAAGCTGCTAATATTTAATTAGAAGGATACTAACCATGCAACAAGCTAAGCAATGAAACTAACAACAACACATGAAAATTTGACATTATTTGCCCATCTAGACTCTTTCTAATGTCTCCCTTTACTTTGTTATGCAAAATTCTTAAAAAAAAAGATAAACTTTGCTCTCTTACTTCCAATTTCTACTCAATTAACCCACAAATCACTAATTCCTTTCTTCTTCCTTCAAATCTACTCTATCTACTCTAGAGGACTTGACTCAGGAAGCTCCCCAGGGTGAGACAAGTAATTGTTACTCATATGATTAGAAATAACGGTTTTCACCTGTTGAGTCTGCAGTTTGTCAGTTTCTGCCTTGGGAGGTTTGCTTAACTCTTTCCACCACTGAGATCCCTGCCAGGATGATGAATTCATATTCATATGTGCTGTTCATATTAGATGTAGGCTTGTGGAAAAAGGAATAATACCATATCAGTAAAAAGCAGTAAATATCATCTCTTAAGAGAAACAGCTGTAAAATCAGAGGGTCCAAATGTGAATTTGAGGATATAATCTTGTTAAGAACAGGGATTTTTTCTTTTTTTTAAGAATAAAAATGTATCAGGACTTTATTTAAAAAAAAATAAAAAATAGAAATCCTTTACTGGGATTTTTGTAATTTGACAGTACTATGATTAAGTTCAATAAAAGTTTGTGAAGTACTTAGTAGATCAAGTTCTACAGCTGCCACTTTCCAGAACTTCTAAATAATTTGGTTCTTTAAATGGTAGGAGAAAAAGCCCTTATTTGCTGGGAAAATATTTCCAAAATGAAGTTATACATTTTCTCTCCTATTAAAATTTCCTGTCAATTGTGAAAAAGGGGCCTTTTGTTTGCTTATTTTTTTTTTGTTATTTCACTTTAATATCACCAAATTCCTGTGATTCCACAACTGATTTTACAACATAAAAGAGATATCAGATAAGTCTGCTATTGCTTTAGATGTAAATATAGTTGAAAACCCAAAGTGGATTAGAACTGCTGAAGGATTTCCCTGCCTTTGTTTGATACAAGTTCTCTTTATTCTTGATATGTGCATAGATGACATGACTTAAAATTCTTTCTACAGGAACACGTCTGATTTCAAGGGATCCAATAAGTAGTCGGATAGTTCCTCAGAGTAATATTAAAAATGGATTGCTTAATGACACTTTTTTCTTTGTCATCGTTGGTGGGTAAATGACTGAAACATTCTTCTGTATAAAAAGGCCCATGTCTGACATTTTCATAGGTTGCTTGCTAGTAGAGAATTGTATTGTATCTCCTTGACTTTCTGCAAATTAGAGTTCTAAAGCCACTTCTGGAGAATGCTGTAATCCTCAAGGCCTACTTGCTTCATATTGAATAATTAGCTTGACCCCAATCCTCCCTTATTTCCTGTTCATATTACCCAAGGAACATGTGAGGTTTAGGAGAGGCCAATCCTAAAATAAAATTCACAAAGTCTTTTCAAATTAAGGAGGAAAAAAAAAACCCCAAGTACATTTCAATCATCTCAAAATTGCAGTTAAAAACTTACATTATGCAAGGAAATAGCAGCAGAGAATGGTTAATCTTAAAAAATAAACAAGGAGTGGGGGAAAGCCAATGAAAAAGTGCCATCCCACCCTTCTCCTTGGTTCTTTTCTCCAAGGTTTCATTAGAGACCCCAAGCCTCTGAGAAATAAGAACAGCAAAGATACAGGGAAATGCTCAAAGACAGAACTTCGAGCAAGGTAAAGAAAAAGCTATAAATAAAAGTAGAGAACTACTTGATAAAGAATCAGAACTCTAGACATTTTCTCTTTAGATGAGAAAGCTCTGAAACTCAGATCTTCTTTCTAGTGTCACCCTGATCCATTGGATATAAGATAATAAACTCAAGCAAGTGCCAGACAGGAATTTTAAAAAAAGGAAACAAAAAATAAACAAAACCCCCCCAAAACTCAAAAATGTTAATGCCAATCAAAGTAATTCTGCTCTTCGGGTAACAAAAATCACATAAGAAAGGACTATTTGCGAACACCTGAGGTTCAACAAATTGTTAGTGGTTCCATTTCTGTTTATATTAAAAATCAGCCTGAAGATTTGAGGCTCTTGGAGTTATTAAAGGATGACAGGATATGACAGTGCTTTGAATCATGATATTATGGTACCCAAATTTGGTGTTTATACGGCTCATTTAAAAAGGTAGTAGATTAAAAGTCACAGGAAAAATAACATAGAAAACAACAGAAACAATCCAGAAAGATGATGTAGCCTGGATACAGCAAGTTTAATGTCTCTGCTGACACAGAATGAACAACCTTTCCCTCCTGATCCTTATGCTGGCAATAGGATATGTGTAGATGTTCTGAGCCGAGATTGCTGAGGGTGAGGACGATGATGCTTACTTACCCTTCCCAGCGCCCTTACCCAGGCGTCGGAGATCGAGCTCTGAAGGCACGGATCTAATTTTATTTAGGGTTGCACAGGACATATATAGACACATTATCCAATCAGGTTAACAGGCTTGTTAAAGTATAACAGAGTCAGCCTATAGGTCGTCGAGGGTCCAGGTAGTGTAAACAAACCAAGCATGCCTAAGCAATTCTGCCCAGCAACAGGTCTGAGACAAAGGACTGGGGGAATGGCAAGCTCCTGCACACAGCATGAGGCAAGGCAGCACAGGCGAGCTCACATCACAGCTTTCTGTGATGCATGTCAGAACGAGGCCTCCCCTCAGCTCAAACTCAGCCGCAGCAACTGCAAAGACCTTCATTCCATGGTGAGTCTTTACCATTACCTCAGTTTGTCTGTTCAGACTGTTTGGCTTACTTAGACCATGGTGTCAGTGACTGCTGTCAGATAAGCTTGAGGAATGTTCCCTACAGATATGCACTAGAAAATCTGACTTGTAGAGTCAACGAATGGGCTCATATATCTTCAAGGTTCTTTTTAAAAAGGGTGATTGCAATTTGAAGGATGTTCTGGTGAAAAGGCAAAGATATAGGCCAAGAGGCTGTTTCACATTTTTAGTCCATTAGTCTTTTGCAGAGCCCTACCGAGGCCAAATTCACCTAGGATGCCCAATGGCTGTGAGGCTCTCCACAGGGTCAAGTAAGCAAACCCAAATGAACATGTTGGATTAAAAAAAAAGGCAGAAGAAAAATCTAGAAACTCTTGAAGAAAGAGCTTCACCCTGAAAAGAGAAGAGGGAAATGCTTGGAAGAAGAGGGGGAGAAGGGGTGGTCTTTGTGCTGATCTCTGTTGCAGTGCTGGGCAGGGACTTAGGAGTCGAGCCAAGGATGCCGGAGACACTTGGCAGCAGTGGCTCTCTTCTCAGGGATGAGCTCCAACATGGGTAGTAAGAGATCTGTGAAGCCAGCTGCCTCTTCCTGAAACCACTCATACTTCTCCACTAGAACTTCAAAAAGGGTCCAGGGTTTCAGCTTCATGATGGTGTTTCAGGTCACCTTTTTTGATGAAAAAATTCTTGGAATATTTTGGTGCAGCAATGAGCTTGTGAGGCACCTTCCCCAGAAGTTTTATGATCAGTGTCATGTGATCTTCATCTTGAGTGTACTCTTCCCCTGCATGAGGTTCAAACAAATAGTCACCTGTGACCAGTTCAAAGGTCATGTGTGCCATGCTCCAAATATCAGCCAGAGTATTATAGCGAGATGCTATTAGAACTTCCAGGGAGCGATAGTGCCATGTTTGAATATCTTCGGTAAAATGTTTGTGCACTCAACAGGCATTTCCAAGATCAGTTCTCTTCGAGTTTTTCTGCATTGTTTGTCTCAAGGGGATTAACGAGAAAATCATCAGCAGTGGATTTTCCTTTGTTGTCCAGTGGTCCATTATGTTCTTGCTCTTGTTCATCTTCACAAGGTGTCTCTGCCTGAATGCTTTCTTGAAGTTGGCTGATGTACTGTTCACTGAATGACTGGTCTACATTTGAGGAAGACTAGCACAGTTATAGGTGTACAAGAGTCTGTTTCTTGAGATGTACTGCTGTCACCATTTTGGGAGCTTAGGAGACTAGGTTCCTGCTGCAAATTTTGGACACCACAGTCATTAGCATTATGTAGATCCTCTTTAAGCCTCCATGTTTCTTTATTACTGTTCTCAGCATAATTTATGATTTCAATTAATCCATTGCAGTTAATTTCCGCTGCACCACCCTCTATACCAGGTTCCCATAATTGTCTGATCCTGGTCAATGGAACTTGACTCTTCAAGTTTTTCTTGGGTCATTTATTATAGGGGCTCTTTTTCAAGGGTCTTTCAACAGGACTCTGAATCTTCTTGCTTGTTAGATCTTTTTGCCCAGGGCCCAACTCTCCATTTCTTCAACTTTCTGCATTCACTTCTCTAGTAATTCTGCCTGGTGCTTCTGCTTCTTCTTCAATTTCTTCTTATTTGACATTTTGTCAGCTGGTTTAGGTTGGGGAGCAGTACTGATTGCAGATCCAGAAGGTGGAGAAGCTCCAGATCGCTGCCATTCTGTTGCTTCTGCAGCCAGCCTCTGAATGTACCACTCATTCACTGACAACAAGATGTTTTCTGGTTGAATATCAGTGTGGATGATACAGCACTTGGTATGTAAATAATCCAGGCCCTGTAACACTTGCTGAATGATTTTTTTGACACAAGGCAGTTGGAAGCCTCTGATAATTGGACTCGATGATCCACTTGAGCAGATGATGCCCCAAAACTTCAAACACCATTCAGATATGTGTTCCATTAACTCCTGATATTTTAAAGCCATCCAAGTGTTGAACAACTGTTTCTTATTTGGATCATTAGGATCTGAATTGCGAACTGATTTCAGCAACCGGATTTCATCTAGAGCTGATTGAGTATAACGTTCAGCACTTTTAACTATTTCATTGTCACAAACTTCTTTCCTTGAATATTCCATGATAACCACACTGTTGAGAAATGCCCCCAGCCCAACATTCAGATCACATGATATCTCCCATTGAATAGATCTCCAATTTTCACAAGATGATAACCACCTTTATAGTAATCATTAGGGTCTTCATCATCATCAGATCCTAGAATCTCTTCTTCCTGCTCTGGTATATCACTCTCAGAATGGGGAACAGAGCCTTGGTGTTGGGTTTCATATCTTTCCCCTCCATGGCAAGACCGCCAGGTACCTGCACACTGGATGGCCAAGGATTATTTCTTATTTATGCCCAATACATGCTTGTTGAATACATAGGCACTGAATGGACTCTAAATAATCTTGTGGATTCTATAATCCTTCTTACTGATTTTACCATGAAATGGAAAAATGATGGCAAATTAGCAAAGGTGTCTTGTTTTTCTATTTCAATGTACATGAATATTTTAATAATATAAGTACTAAGTTATATAGGTGAAAACAACAATCCAATAAAATATTAGTAATACCACATACCTTCTAACTCATTAAAAAAAATGAAGAACTTTAACGTTGATGAAAAGCTATAGTCTATAATACCACTCTGCCCTGTTTTGTGGATTTCTAGTTGAAACTGCTTATATGACTTTAGTACCACAATGCCAGCATTCCTAGAGTCTTTACCTATCCAACCTCATACCTTCTCCTATTTTCATTCTTCATTTTCCAACTGATTTATCTTTTATAAGAAAATTAAAATGTCCCTAAAATAAATGAGTATTGTCCCTGAGGAAAGGAGAACAATAAGATATCATGTCCCTCAATGTCCCTTCCTAGCCAAGTTGAGAGAACAGTGACAGCAAGCTTGGGAAGAAAGTACAGATACACATTATCTTATAGGACACTGTTTTTTTCTCATACACACTGGGATTTAAGGCAAGTTGTAGAAAGCTAGTTTGCTTACACATGCTCAATTCCTTGGGATGCTGCTCATACAAGCAAATTAAGCAATCTGATGCACTCCTTCTGGAGTCTATCATATAAAACCCCTTTCTGAGTGGGGGTGGGCATGGAACTGAGGTCACTGTGTCACTTGTCCAGTCAGCTGCCACTGGACAAAACACCACAAGGGAGAGGAGCCACTGCTTGACAAAGTACTGTGATATGCTACCAGTTCAGCTTGCAATCACTGAACTTTTCTGGGAGTTGTCACTGATTTCTTGTAAATTTTCCCCAATAACTCATATATCTCTTCTGCTGTCTCTGGGGACTCCTTTGACTTATTTGCAACCTATGTGTTTTAGTCAACTTTTTTCTGTTGTGACCAAAAGACCTGATGAACAATATTAGAGGAGGAAAAGTTTATTTTGGAGTTTATGGTTCTAGAGGTCTCAGTCCATAAGTGACCAACTCCATTGCTCTGGGTCAGAGGTGAGGAAGAGAGGAAGAACATCATGATGGAAAGGTGAGGCAGAGGAAAGCAGCTCAAGCTAGCAAGCCCTACCTTCTCTAACAGAATAGAAGAATAAATTATTTAGATTTAGCTCTTAATTTGGAAATTTTGTCTCACAATCAAGTAGTACTCATTACCTTAATTTTAGGATTAGACATTCACAATTTAAAAAAAGATTGAGTAGCAAAAATATTTTTATGTGGAAGAAATATATGAGAAAATATTTAATTTCTTGAATCAAGTGATATACTCTAAGTAAACAAGTTTTTTCTGTGTAAAAGCACAACATGACCAAGATAAAGAGCTGAGACTATTAAAATCATCTACAATTTCACTCTCCATGAAAAAATAATCAGTGGTTCTATGAAACAAGAACAGCATTAATGATGATGGTGATAATAATAATAATAATAATTTATTTAGAGATCAAAAAGCAAACTAAAATAGTTGAAAATAATTGCTTATAAAATGCAAAAGATATAATGATCTTAAAGTGTTCTTAGCTCTGTAATATTGCCCAGAAGGTGGATGGAGATGCTGATTACATTTAAACTTTGTTAAGTCGAGTTTTAAAGTAGTCAGGAAAGGATAACTGCTGTACAGTGCAAAACTAAAAACCTTAGTGGGTTAACTCAACAGAAGTTTATTTCTAATTACTGATGTGTTCTGAAATTCTGGTATGCAGTCTCATGGGAGCCCTCATTGTTAACTGGGAACCTTCATGCCCAAGTAGAAACTACTTTACCCATCTCTCTTACCTTCATTTGTGGTCTTGCAGTTTGTGGTCTGATCTGTAACACATTGTGTGATACTTTTAGGAAGTCTCCTGGAAAGAGAGAAGGTTATTCTTTTTCACTCTTTTTTTTTATTTTTTTTTTTATTTTCAGGAACATGGACCAAATGCAATGTCCCAAACAACCATCTGAACTGTGACATAGAAGTCATTTTCTGTAGATGAAATAATCACATGGAAGAACATGAACCTGACACACCCAAGAGTCACTGAGTCACTTTTGACCTGGAAGAGAAATAAACTCCTACCATGTGTTAGACACAATTGTTTGGTGTCTTTGTTACATGCAGATAAACTGAACTATGACTGATTTAGTAGATATAGTAGAGACTCTAATTTAAAAAATGTTCCTTTTTCTTTCTCAATTCAGTCGAATGTTATGTTAGTTGTATGTTAGAGGCAGGTGCTATAAAGTCACAAACAAGAACATGGAGATTCACTTTTATTTCTTCAATTTAACATTGCATTTGAAATAATTGGTACAATAGAAAATAAGAAAAATAAAATAGCTATTCTTGGAAGGTATAAATCATTACTATCTTTTTATTTTCAGATGACATGATTTTATACATAGAAAATACACCTTAATCTTTAGACAAATTATTAGATTTTGTAACGTAGTTCAGCCTGGATACCAGATTTCAAATCAATTCAGAAAAGTAAATTGCTTTCTCATACCAGGAAAGAAGTGATAGAATGTAATTTAATAAAATATTGCATGTATAAAACCACTGTAAAATATATGATCAAGGAAGAAATAAAGTATAAATATTTTGTAAAGAAAACAATAAAGAGTACATATTCATACTTTTATATGTGGTAAACTGTGTCTCAATATCACAAAAGTGATATTCGTTCCTTTAAAGCTACAAAGTCAATGCAATTCCAATCAAAATCTTAGTGAGTTTGTTTTACTTGGACTTTATAAGATATTTAAAAAATATACATGGAAATTTTAAGGTCCTAGAATTTGGTTAATTCAAAAGATGTAAAGATAGGATGGATTTTTCAGAGGTAAAAATTTTTATGATCATAATAGTTATGACATTATTGCTAAAGGAGTGGCAAAAAGATATGCCAGTGGAATATAACGAAGAGGACAGAAAGTTACTAAAACACGATGTAAGAGAAGTGTCAGTATGACTCCATGGGGAAAGAATGGGCTATTAAATAAATTAGGAGCCTGCTGATCCATATGGAAAAAAAGTGAATTATATCCTTATGGAAAGTTCACAAAATTGTTTCAGTTTTAAAAAACCACAACATGAAAATAAAATGCTAATATTAAATGCACATCAACTTTTAACAACAATTACTATTTCTCTTGCACTAAAATTAGAAATTGAAAAAATACTTTATAAAACATAAATAGACATGTCATATATAGAGAAAAGAAATTTGCAATACAGTTTCCCTCAAATAATTGCTATAATTACATAAAGAAAAATGCTGCAATTAAAAATAGAAATATGGGAAAATCATATCATGATTATGTTAACCACTTTTCTGCAACAATCATGAAAAATCTGAGGTAAGTAATTTACAAAG
Organism: Sciurus carolinensis; assembly: GCF_902686445.1. Classification (NCBI taxonomy): domain Eukaryota; kingdom Metazoa; phylum Chordata; class Mammalia; order Rodentia; family Sciuridae; genus Sciurus; species Sciurus carolinensis. The sequence goes on from NC_062213.1 coordinate 82,645,679, forward strand.
AAGAAAGGTTTGTTTTGGCTCATAATTTTCAAGTTTCTAATTTAAAGTCAGGCAAACTGATTGTTATGGATATCTAATAGCAAAGCTAGATGATTCCCATGACCAGGGATAAACAGGGTAGAGGAAGAGACCAAGATCCCATAATCACTTCTGGAGTGAACACCTCAATGACCTGAGAACCTCCCACCAATTTCCAATAATGTCACAAAGTCATTAACACATGGACCTTTGCAGGATATTTAACATTGACACTATAGTAATAATAACTTTTCATAAATGGTAAATGTAAGCTAAATAAACATAAACATCTACTCAATTTTTCTAGAAATTAGAAAATGCAAAATAATATTGTAATAACATGCAATATAGAAGAAATTGATATTTAAAAAATAATGTGTGGCAATAGCAGTATAAAACATAATTTAGAAAATAAGGCTAACATACTGTGCCAGGGGACAGCAATTGGTAAAATAGTTTTTGAAAAAACCCACCAGAGGCTAAAAAGTTAAAGATATGCTTATATTGTATATTGTGATAGATTTTATTTCTCTAAAAAAAAAAGAAAAGAAAAAGAATTCTGTCATGAATATAAAGAGAAATGTACAAATTATACACCTATGAGAATAAGAATAAATATTCTCTGTGTATTCATACAATGAAATGTCATTAGATAATTGAAATTAATCAAGGAGAGCATTAGTTATCAATTCCAAGCATAATGTTTACAAAATACAAAAAGTCGCAGGACAGGGTGATATTATCTATGTTCATTATCCTGGTGATTCAAATTGCTTGCTGAAGGTCAGGACCAATGTCTCAGAAAACCTCTGGGACTTTCCTCTATTCTTCATTTTTTTTTATTCACCAGTTTTTAAAAATTAATTTTTTAGTTACACATAACATTAGGATTCATTTTTTAAACAATGCATTTAATTACACTTAAAAAGTTAATCTGTATAAGGTATACAATTCAATGAATTTTATTATATGTAGAGTTGTGCAAATATCATTATCTAATCTTAGAATATTTATACTACTTCAAAAAAGTGCCTCTATCATAGTATTTCTTCCCAACCTCCTGTCCCACTACATCCTTGTCTTTGGCAACCACTAATCAAGTTTCTATTTCTGTGGATATATCTATTTTGGATTCTTCATGTATCATATGATACATGTGAAATTTTTTTAAAAATTTATTTTAATTGTAAACAAATGGGATACATGGTTTTTCTGTTTGTACATGGAGTAACAACATACCATTTGCGTAATCATACATTTACATAGGGTAATGATGTTTGATTCATTCTGTTATTTTTTCCTTCCCGATCACCCCTCCCACTCCACATTTCCTTCTATACAGTCCTTCCTTCCTCCATTCTTGCCCCACTCACCCACCATTATGTGTCATCATACGCTTATCAGCAAGATCATCTGTCATTTGTTTTTTTGACATTTGTTTATGTCACTTAGCATGATATTCTCCAATTTCATCCATTTGCCTGCAAATGCCATAAATTTATTATTCTTTATAGCTGAGTAATATTCCATTGTATATATATACACCACAGTTTCTTTATCCATTCATCAATTGAAGGACATCTAGGTTGGTTCCACAATTTGGCTATTGTGAATTGAGCAGCTATGAACATTGATGTGGCTGTATCTCTGTAGTATACTGATTTTAAGTACTTTGGGTATAGGCCGAGGAGTGTGATAGCTGGGTGAAATGGTAGGTCCATGCCAAGTTTTCTAAGGAATCTCCACACTGCTTTCTAGAGTGGCTGCACTAATTTGCATCCCCACCAGCAATGTATGAGTGTACCTTTTTCCCCACATCTTCTCCAACACCTACTGTTGCTTGTATTCTTTTTTTTTTATTGTAAACAAATGGGATACATGTTGTTTCTCTGTTTGTACATGGAGTAAAGGCATACCATTTGTGTAATCATAAATTTATATAGGGTAATGTTGTTTGATTCATTCTGTTATTTTTTTCCTTCCCCCTTACCCCCTCACTCCTCTTTTCCCTCTATACAGTCCTTCCTTCCTCCATTCTTGCCACCCTCCTTAACCCTAACCCTAAACCTAATCCTAACCCTAATGCTAACCCCTCCCAACCCCACTATATGTCATCATCTGCTTATCAGCGAGATCATTCCTCCTTTGTTTTTTTGAGATTGGCTTTTCTCACTTAGCATGATATTCTCCAATTTCTTGCATTTGTCTGCAAATGCCATAATGTTATCATTCTTTATGGCGGAGTAATATTCCATTGTATATATATATATATATGCCACAGTTTCTTTATCCATTCATCAACTGAAGGACTTCTAGGTTGGTTGCACAATCTGGCTATGGTGAATTGAGCAACAGTGAACATTAATGTGGCCGTATCTCTGTGGTATGCTGATTTTAAGTCCTTTGGGTATAGGCCGAGGAGTGGGATAGCTGGGTCAAATGGTGTTTCCATTCCAAGCTTTCTGAGGAATCTCCATACTGCTTTCCAGAGTGGCTGCACTAATTTGCAACCCCACCAGCAATGTATGAGTGTTCCTTTTTCCCCACATCCTCGCCAACACCTATTGTTGCATGTGTTCTTGATAATCGCCATTCTAATTGGGGTGAGATGAAATCTTAGGGTAGTTTTGATTTCCATTTCTCTTATTACTAGAGATGTTGAACATTTTTTCATATATCTGTCGATTACTTGTACATCTTCTTCTGTAAAGTGTCTGTTCATTTCATTAGCCCATCTGTTGATTGGATTATTTGTATTCTTGGTGTAGAGCGTTTTGAGTTCTTTATATATTCTGGAAGTTAGCGCTCTATCTGAAGTATGAGTGGCAAAGATATTCTCCCACTCATTAGGCTCTCTCTTCACATTACTGATAGTTTCCTTTGCTGAGAGAAAGCTTTTTAGTTTGAATCTATCCCAGTTATTGATTCTTGCTTTTATTTCTTGTACTATGGGAGTCCTGTTAAGGAAGTCTGATCCTAACCAACATGTTGAAGAATTGGACCTACTTTTTCTTCTATAAGATGCAGGGTCTCTGGTCTGATCCCGAGGTCCTTGATCCATTTTGAGTTGAATTTTGTGCAGGGTGAGATAGGGGTTTAATTTCATTCTATTGCATATGACTTTCCAGTTTTCCCAGCACAATTTGTTGAAGAGGTTATCTTTTCTCCATTGCATATTTTTGACACCTTTGTCTAGTATGAGAAAATTGTATTTATTTGGGTTTGTGTCCATGTCCTCTATTCTGTACCGTTGATCAACCTATCTATTTTGGTGCCAATACCATGCTGTTTTTGTTAATATTGCTTTTAGTATAGTTGAAGTTCTGATATTGTGATACTCCCTGTTTCATTCTTCTTTCTAAGGATTGCTTTAGTAATTCTGGGTTTCTTATTCTTCCAGATGAATTTCATCATTGCTTGCTCTATTTCTGTAAGGTACATCATTGGGATTTTAATTGGAATTGCATTAAATCTGTATACCACTTTTGGTAGTATGGCCATTTTGACAATATTAATTCTGCCTATCCAAGAACATGGGAGATTTTTCCATCTTCTATGGTTTTCTTTAATTTCTTTCTTTAGTGTTCTGTAGTTCTTATTGTAGAGGACTTTCACCTCTTTTGTGAGATTGATTCCTAAGCATTTTATTTTTTTCGATGCTATTGTGAATGGGATAGTTTTCCTAACTTCTCTTTCTGAAGATTCATCACTTATGTATGAAAATGCATTGGATTTATGAGCATTGATCTTGTAACCTGCTACTTTACTGAATTCACTTATGAGTTCTAAAAGTTTTCTGGTGGAATTTCCAGGTTCCTCTAAATATATAATCATGTCATCAATGAACAGGGAGTTTGTGTTCTTCTTTTCGTATTCATATCCCTTTAAGTTCTTTGGTTTGTCTAATTGCTCTGGCTAGTTTCAAGGACAATATTGAATAGAAGTGGTGAAAGAGGGCATCCCTGCCTTGTTCCAGTTTTTAGGGGGAACGCTTTCTGTTTTTCACCATTTAGAATGATATTGACCATGGACTTACCGTATTTGGCCTTTACAATGTTAAGGAATGTTCCCACTATCCCTATTATTTCTGGTGTTTTGAGCATGAAGGGATGCTGTATTTTCTCGAATGCTTTTCCTGCATCTATTGATATAATCATGTGATTCTTGACTTTAAGTCTATTGATATGGTGAAGTACATTTTTTGATTTCCTGATGTTGAACCAACCTTGCATCCCTGGGATGAAACTCACTTGATTGTGGTGTACTATCTTTTTAATATGTTTTTGTATGCGACTGCTAAAATTTTGTTGAGAATTTTTGCGTTGATGTTCATTAAGGATATTGGTCTGAAATTTTCTTTCCTCGATGTGTCTCTGTCTGGTTTAGGTATCAGGGTGATATTGGCTTCATAGAATGAGTTTGGGAGGGTTCCCTCCTCTTCTATTTCATGAAATACTTTGAGGAGTATTGGAATGAGCTCTTCTTGAAAGGTTTTGTAGAACTCGGCTGAGAACCCATCTGGTCCCGGACTTTTCTTTGTTAGTAGTCTTTTGATGACCTCTTCTATTTCATTGCTTGAAATTGATTTATTTAAATTGCGTATGTCCTCCTTGTTCAGTTTAGGTAATTCATATGTTCTAGAAACTTGTTGATGTCTTCGAGGTTTTCTGTTTTATTGGAGTATAGATTTTCAAAATAGTTTCTAATTATGTTTTGTATTTCAGTCGTGTCTGTTGTGATATTTCCTTGTTCAATCCGAATTGTAGTAATTTGAGTTTTCTCCCCCTTTCTCTTTGTTAGTGTGGCTAAGGGTTTATCAATTTTGTTTATTTTTTCAAAGAACCAACTATTTATTTTGTTAATTTTTCTGATTGTTTCTTTTGTTTCAATTTCGTTGATTTTGGTTCGATTTTAACTATTTTGTGTCTTCTACTACTTTTGGTGTTGGTGTGCTGTTCTTTTTCTAGGGTTTTGAGCTGTAGTGTTAAGTCCTTTATTTGTTGATTTCTACATCTTTTGTTGAATGCGCCCCATCAAATAAATCTTCCTCTAAGTACTGCTTTCATAGTGTCCCAGAGATTATGATATGATGTGTCTTTGTTCTCGTTTACTTCTAAGAATTTTTTAATTTCCCTCCTGATGTCTTCTATTATCCAATCATCATATAATAGTGTATTATTTAGTCTCCAGGTATTGGAGAAGTTTCTGTTTTTTATTCTGTCATTTATTTCTAATTTCAATCCATTATGATCTGATAGAGTACAAGTAGTATCTCTATCTTCTTGTATTTGCTAACAGTAGCTTTGTGGCATAAAATATGGTCTATTTTAGAGAAGGATCCATGTACTGCTGAGAAGAAAGTGTATTCGTTCTTTGTTGGATGGTATATTCTATATGTCGGTTAAGTCTAAATTGTTGATTGTGTTGTTGAGATCTATGGTTTCTTTATTCAATTTTTGTTTGGAAGATCTATCCAGTGGTGAGAGAGGTGTGTTAAAATCGCCTAGTATTATTGTGTTGTGGTCTATTTGATTTCTGGAATTGAGAAGGATTTGTTTGACGTACATGGATGAGCCAATGTTCGGGACATAGATATTTATGATTGTAATGTCTTGCTGATTTATGCTTCCCTTAAGCAGTATGTAATGTCCTTCTTTATCCCTTCTGACTAGTTTTGGCTTGAAGTCCACATTATCTGAAATGAGGATGGATATTCCAGCTTTTTTGCTGTGTCCATGTGCATGGTGTGTTTTTTCCCATCCTTTCTTTAGTCAGTCTATGGGTATCTCTTTCTATGAGATGAGTCTCTTGCAGGCAGTATATTGTTGGATTTTTCTTTTTAATCCAATCTGCCAGTCTATGTCTTTTGATTGATGAGTTCAGGCCATTAACATTCAGTGTTATTATTGTGATATGTTTTGTATTCTCATTCATTTGACTCATTTTTGTTTTTTGACATGATTTGGTTTCTCCTTTATTTGGCTATTCCTTTAGGCTAGTTCCTCCCATTGCTGATTTGCATTGTTGTTTTTCATCTCTTCCTCATGGAATATTTTGCTGAGAATGTTCTGTAATGCCGGCTTTCTTTTTGTAAATTCCTTTACCTTTTGTTTATCATGGAAGGATCTTATTTCATCATCAAATCTGAAAGTAAGTTTTGCTGGGTTTAAGATTCTTGGTTGGCATCCATTTTCTTTCAGGGCTTGATAAATATTGTTCCAGGCTCTTCTAGGTTTTAGGGTCTGGATTGAAAAATCTGCTGATATTCTTATTGGTTTCCCTCTGAATGTAATTTGATTTTTTTCTCTTGCGGCCTTTAAAATTCTGTCTTTATTTTGTATGTTAGGTATTTTCATAATAATGTGCCTTGGTGTGAGTCTGTTGTAATTTTGCATATTTGGAGTCCTATAAGCCTCTTGTACTTGGTTTTCCATTTCATTCTTCAGATTTGGGAAATTTTCTGATATTATTTCATTGAATAGATTGTTTATTCCTTTCGTTTGTTTCTCTGTGCCTTCCTCAATCCCAATAATTCTTAAATTTGGCCTTTTCATGATATCCCATAATTCTTGTAGATTCTGTTCATGATTTCTTACCCTCTGTTTGGTCAACTTTGTTTTCAATGTTAAACATTTTTTCTTCAATGTCTGAGGTTCTGTCTTCCAGGTGTTCTATCCTGTTGGTTATGCTCTCTATGGAGTTTTTAACTTGGTTTATTGTTTCCTTCATTTCAAGGATTTCTGTTTGTTTTTCTTTCAGTATCTCTAACTCTTTATTGAAATGATCTCTTGCTTCCTGTATTTGCTCTTTTAACTGTTGATTGGTGCAATCGTTTAATGCCTTCATTTGCTTTTTCATCTCCTCCTTCAATGCCTGCATTTGCTCTTTCATCTCATTTGCTTCCCTGATCGTTTTAATTATGCACATTCTGAACTACCTTTCTGATATTTCTTCTGCTATGCTGTCATTGGGTTTTATTGATATAGTATCTAGGTTTGTTTGGGACATTTTCTTCCCTTGTTTTCTCATATTGGTCAGATATCAGTGGGACTCTGAGATATTGCAGATTTCCTCTTTGGCTTATAGTGTCCCTGTAGATTTCCAGTATATCACCTCCCAGCCTTCAATAGCCTGAGGTCTTGGAGGAACTTGATAATGCAGTGGTTCTGAAGAAAGCTGCCCCTAGCCTGCTAGCAAGCTCCAGGGCTCTTACTGGGTGGGTGTGCTCCCAGAAGCTGGCTGTGGAATGAGTCTGCCACCTGAGGGAGCATGCCTGCTTGGGGAAGTCTCTGGCTCCCCTACCCTAGTCCCAGAAGCCTCCTCCAGGCTGGGGCCCTGGGTCCAGGGTTTGGAGCTGGCTCTTTGTGGAAAGGCTCTCACTGGGTGGCCTGGGTGCTCCAAGAAGCTGGCCCTGCCCTGCTCTGAGAAGATGCCCCTGCCCGGTGTCGGGGTTTCTAGAGCCCCCAGCCTTAGACATGGTCAAGATGGCGCCTGACGCTGAGCCAAAAGCGACCAGCTATACAGTAAACAACCAGCGAATTCCAATGATTGGCTAGTTAGCGATGTGACTAGAGCATGCCCCCTCGTGTACCCATCCCGCGCCTGCAGCTGTCCGCGTTTATCTCGTGTACTCTCCCCTGATTGATTGAAGTGTATATAAGCCTGGTGGGTGGGAGAGCGAGGGGGGAACGGAACGAACGGAGCGGAAGAAGCGGTGGCGACGGCGGCAGCGACGGCGGCGACGGCGGCCGCAGCAGCAGCAGTTGGAGCGGAGCTGGAAGGAGGGAGTACGGGGAGTGGAAGAAGCTGGGAAAAGGGAAGCTGGGAGTGCGCAGAAGCTAGGGGTAAGAGAAGCGTAGGAAAGGAACTGTGCACAATAAACTTCCAAAGGTTCAGACATTTGTCGTGTCTCTCTCTGCGGCCAGAGGGGACCCGATAACTGGCGTCGAAACCCGGGAAGATGAAGGCCTTATAAAAGAAAACAAGGTAAGATATTTGAAAGAAATTTTTTTTGTATACAAGTTGAACCGGTTATAAAAAAGTTAAAGGGTGTCAGGATGCGCCATTGGCGGTCCTGGGGACACGCGGAGTGCGGTCCGGTTGAAAGGTATCAGGAGTCCTGACGCGTGGAACGCGGGTTGAAAGGTATTGGGGTCCTGACGCGTGGAACGCGGGTCTCGGGACGCGCCATTAGCGGTCCTGACGCGTGGAACGCGGGTTGAGGGGTACCGGGATCCTAACGCGTAGAACGCGGGTCGGGGGGGTATCGGGACACGCCATCAGCGGTCCTGGCGCGTGGAACGCGGTCTAATTAAAGTGAAAGTAGAAACACGTTTGAAGCGGTCCTACGTGAAAAGCCGCTATAAAAATTTTAATGCGCACTTGATAGTTTTCCCTTCAGTAATTTTGTTGCTCCTGGCAGTTAGGCCGCTGTTTGTTATTGTAATTGCCATAACTAAAGCCATTCAAATTAGTAACAATAGGGTCTGAATGCAGCAACCCCTCAGGGAACTATTAAAAAAAAAAACAATGGGGCGCCATTGAGGAAGAAAAAAAAAAAAAAAAAAAAACAGCTAAAGTAAGAAAAGCTGCTCAGCGTGCCACAAGGGGGATCTTCATGAACAGGGTCTAATAGTAACAGAAAAGAACGCTTAAAGAGAATAAAGTGAGGAAAAATTGAGTGGTGATGACCTAGAAAATAATTGCTCAAAAAATCTAAGAACAAGGGAAAAAAGGGAACTAAGTCTAACACAAAGAACCCCCAAAAAGGAATAACCAAGTGGTAGTGAAAACCTAAGAACAAGGGGAAAAGGTAGGAGAAACCTAAGCCTAATAAAAAGAGCTTCAAGATTTGTAGAACCTGCCCGTATTTGAGGAGCAAATGGAGATACCATCAACCATTAGAAAAAACTTTAAAGAGGCAGTTAAGACTATTGGAGACAGCTATGCAGAGCAGTGTTATCTGGAGAACAATGGCTAATTGGAGAAGCTCAGTGGCAAGAAATAGCTGTTGAAACTGCTTGCAGAAACATAGTGGCAAGGTTTCTCGATAGAGATGTTAATAGGAGAAGGCCAATACGCTTCAATAGATGCACAAAATCAGCAGCAGGGAGATCATGCCCTAACAAAAGATGGGAGATAACTATGGTAAAATCAGTTACACCTTATGCCCCAGGTCTATGTCCAAGATGCAGAAGAGGAAGTCATTGGAATAGTGCCTGTCAGCCTATTAGAGATAGGGAGGATAATTTCCTAGGGTTGAATCCTGAACTTCAAAAAAACGGGAGACAGGGCCCTCCCCGGGGCCCGCAACAAATATACGGGGTATTCAACAAGTTCCCCGACGGTGGTATCCTCCCACAGAGAAGGGGAGCGCAGAGCCACCTCAGGAAGTGCCGGATTGGACATCTGTGCCACCTCCAGACTCATACTAACCCCAGATATGGAGGTGCAGATGATTGATACTGATTGGCATGAAAAAATCCCACAAAATAGTGTAGGACTATTACTAGGTAGAGGTTCCTCAACACTAAAAGGACTTATAGTACACCCAGGGGTTATTGATCCTGATTTCACTGGACAAATAAAAGCTTTGGTCTCTTCACCAAAAGGAATTACGGTCATCTCTCCAGGGGATCGCATTGCACAAATGCTTATATTGCCCAGTCGACATTCCTTGTGGCCCAGTGAAAATACAAATAAAAGACAAGGAGGTTTTGGATCAACAGGAACCACTTTAATAAACCTTACTATGGATATGGGACAGAGGCCCCTCCTAAAATTAAAAGTGGGAAATATGGAATTTACAGGTTTATTAGATACGGGAGCAGACAAAAGTATTATCAGTGCAATGGTCTGGCCAAAGCACTGGCCATTGATCACAGCAGCTCAGAGCTTGAGAGGCTTAGGAGTAGCAGAGAGCCCCAATCAAAGTGCTTCTTCATTATCATGGAAAGATACAGAGGGACACACAGGAATATTTCAACCATATGTCTGTAATGTTCCTATTAGCCTATGGGGACGAGATGTCCTGCAGCAAATGGATATGAAACTCACCACTGACCAGATTTACCAAGGGACTCCTGTAAGAAATATGTTACAAAATATGAATTATGATGATAAAAAAGGATTAGGAAGACATAGCCAAGGATCTACCCAACCACTGCCTTTACTTCCACCAAAAAATGATTCTCATGGATTGGGTTTTTCCTAGGGGCCACTGATAAACCATCAATCCCTATAATATGGAAAGATGATAAGCCTCACTGGATTCCACAGTGGCCCCTAACAAAAGAAAAACTAGAGGCAGCTCATAAGTTAGTACAAGAGCAGGTACAAGCAGGTCATTTACAACATTCTACCTCTCCTTGGAATACTCCAATATTCTTAACAAAGAAAAAATCAGGAAAATGGAGGTTATTACATGATTTAAGAGCCATAAACGAACAAATGTACCCTATGGGACCCGTCCAATGTGGACTCCCTCTTGTCACTGCACTACCAAAAAATTGGCCTACTATTATTCTGGATTTAAAAGATTGCTTTTTCTCTATACCCTTACACAAAAATGATTGTTGGAGATTTGCCTTTACTTTGCCCTCTCTTAATCACACTCAGCCTGACCAGAGATTCGAATGGACTGTGTTGCCTCAAGGTATGGCTAACAGTCCTACTATATGTCAAATATACGTAGATGAAGCGTTAACAACTACTAGACAAAAGTTTAAGAGATTGTTGATTTATCACTATATGGACGACATACTTATTTGCCATCCAGAAAAAGAAGTTTTGTTAGAAGCATTACAATTTATAACTCAAGCATTAGAAAAGAGAGGACTAACGATAGCCCCTGAAAAATTGCAATTAGAGGAGATCCAAGAATATCTGGGTACAAGGCTCACTGCTACTACAGTCAGACCAATAAGGTTGACCATCAGGACAGATCAATTGAATACTTTGAACGATTTTCAGAAACTCTTAGGTGACATTAACTGGATCAGATCCTATTTAAAATTGTCCACAGGGGAATTAAAACCTTTATTCGATATATTAAAAGGTAATCCTGACTTGAATTCCCCTAGGAAACTTACTCCTGAAGCACGGATATCCTTACAGCTAGTAGAGAATAGACTTCAGCAGTGTTACGTTGATCGTTGTGATCCTACTCAACCATTAAGTTTAATCATAATCTCAGAGAAGCATACCCCTTTTGGCATAGTTTGGCAAGGAGGACCTCTGCAAAGTATAAATCTCCCTAGCTCTCCAGCTAAAACATTGCAATCATATCCCCAAGCTATTGCTCAGGTAATATTCAAGGGAATAGAATCTTGCATTACTGTTTTTGGAATCCATCCGTCTATTATTATAACTCCTTATTCCACTCAGCAAATTAAATGGTTAATTAATAATGATGATGATTGGTCAGTATTATATTGTTCCACTTCAGCTCAGTTCGATAACCATTATCCCCAACATCCCTGGATTCAATTCTGTAAAAATACTCCCATAGTTTTTCCAAAAGTGACTAGTGTCCAGCCTCTTAAAGATTGTGTAACCATTTTTACTGATGGCTCCAAAAATGGAGTAGGTGCAGTACTTATCGGTAAACAACTTCACACCATAATAGTTCCACCCAACTCCGCACAGGTTACTGAACTTGCAGCTGTAATATTAGCCTTTAAATTAGCAGATAATCAGCCATTCAATCTTCTATCTGATAGCTTATATATCGTTAATGCTTTACAGGTTCTTGAGACGGTACCCCATATTTCTTCCATGTCCACGGTAGCTTCTTACTTTACTACGCTACAAAACCTTATCCTACAGCGTAAACATCTATTTTATGTAGGACATATTAGAGCTCATTCTAATTTACCAGGACCTTTGGCCAATGCTAATGACTTGGTAGATATGGCCACCAAATCAATTTTTGTTTTTTCCATAGAGGAACAGGCAAAACTCTTTCATGAAAAATTTCATGTAAATTCCACTACTTTGAGCAGAAAATTTCCTATATCTAAATGTATGGCTCGACAAATAGTAAAAAATTGTCAACATTGTGCTCCTTTAATCCCAGTACAATCCTTTGGAGTTAACCCTAGGGGACTGCTGCCTGGCCATATTTGGCAGATGGATGTAACCCATATTTCTGAATTTGGTACTGTTAAGTATGTACATGTGTCAGTAGACACTGCTTCAGGGGTCATTATGGCTTCTGCTCATTCTGGAGAAAAGGTAAAAGATGTCATTCAATACTGCCTACAAGCGTTTGCTGGCTGGGGCATACCTAAAGTTATTAAAACAGATAATGGTCCTGCTTATACTTCCAAAAGCTTCTGGTTGTTTTTACAAACATTTAACATTCAATCAGTCACTGGCATCCCCTATAATCCTCAGGGACAGGGCATTGTGGAAAGAGCACATCTTACTTTAAAAAATTGTTTAAATAAACAAAAAGGGGGAACAGGAGCCTCCTACAAGTCTCCTAAAGATAAACTTAATTTAGTTCTTTTCATTCTAAATTTCTTAACTCTGGATAGGGACGGCCATTCTGCAGCTGATCGACATTATAATCCCCATAACACTCCTCAAGTATGGGCAAAATGGAAAGATATCCTGACAGGTTGTTGGAAAGGACCGGATCCAGTCCTTCGTTGGGTCCGAGGGTCTGTTTGTATTTTCCCACAGGATCAACAAACTCCAGTCTGGATTCCAGAAAGGCTAATCAGAGTTTTACAGCATGCAAGTGATGCTGCTCCTCCTCGCAGTAGCGAGTCTGAGCCTTCCTCCAATAACAAAAACTCAGACGGAAAGGCAAACCCGGAACCTATGGGCCATTGTTAGCCTGGCCATATTTTTCATTTCTGACTAACATATTTTTTATCCTTCCTTTTCTTGTTTTTCACCAATTTCTCTACAAGTCTGTCAATTCTACTGATGATTTTTCAGGTCGTGCTGTTTTTGGTGACAAGGATATTTCTAGCCTTTCTTTGCTTTAACAGGAGGAATTTCTGCACTTTGCCGTTGGAATCATACTACAAATCAGACCCAGAGTAGAGCAACTTGTTCTGCTGACCCTAGCTGTGATATTGCTTTTCCTCCTACGTCAGCTTGTGTATTTCCTCTCTTTTATGTTTCTGCCAACTAACATTTCTAATAACACCTCTTAACTGTTCACTAACTGTGTGCTATCTTTCACAATACTGGAATGATTCTTTTGCCACCCGTGCAATTTGCACATTTCTATCTTCCTACCAGTCCTAGTTTCTGTTGCAGATATAGAATTGCCAGTGCTATTATCAAGAAACAGAAGAGGCTTTGACATTGCAACAGCCGTGATCACTGCCACCACAGTCCTTGCAGTAGCAGCATTGACACAACCATAACAACGATCATTTGGCCGAGAATGTAGCTGCAGCCTTACAGACCATAGAGACTCTATCAGAGAATGGACTCTATAAGAACAAGTGGATACCTTGCAAGAACTTTTGGGACTGGGATGCGTTCATTCCCTGAGAGCTGCTTTGTGTTACCCATATTGTAACTCTATTGGGATGTATATTGTTTCTGTATTTAATATGGCTATAAGGTTCCTCTTCTGTTTATAGATTTGTCAAACAGTGGGCAAGCTTAGGAGCTATGGTGGTACCCCTCTGCCTTGGCCTTCTTCTCTTCATTCGTTTTGGCATGCATCTGCAAGCTAGCCAATAGAGAGATCAAATTATCTTTCATCAGGCCATGACCGCCCTAAAGGCCGACAGCCCCCCATTAGTATGGCTCTTGATGCTGGATCGGTAGTCAAAGACGGGTAATGAAGGAGGTGGCTGTGTACCGACCTAAGACAGGAGCTGCAGCATGCTCTGCAGGCTCTGATGACGGGTAAGGACATATGCTGACCACTCAGCCTAAGACAGACACGGTCCCGAGCCTTAGTTTAATATTAAAGAAGGGGGATCTGTCGGGGTTTCTAGAGCCCCCAGCCTTAGACATGGTCAAGATGGCGCCTGACGCTGAGCCAAAAGCGGCCAGCTATACAGTAAACAACCAGCGAATTCCAATGATTGGCTAGTTAACCATGTGACTAGAGCATGCCCCCTCGTGTACCCATCCCGCGCCTGCAGCTGTCCGCGTTTATCTCGTGTACTCTCCCCTGATTGATTGAAGTGTATATAAGCCTGGTGGGTGGGAGAGCGAGGGGGGAACGGAACGAACGGAGCGGAAGAAGCGGCGGCGACGGCGGCGGCGACGGCGGCGACGGCGGCCGCAGCAGCAGCAGTTGGAGCGGAGCTGGAAGGAGGGAGTACGCGGGAGTGGAAGAAGCTGGGAAAAGGGAAGCTGGGAGTGCGCAGAAGCTAGGGGTAAGAGAAGCGTAGGAAAGGAACTGTGCACAATAAACTTCCAAAGCTTCAGACATTTGTCGTGTCTCTCTCTGCGGCCAGAGGGGACCCGATAGCCCAGGCCTGCTGCCCAGGCTGAGCTTCACCCAGTGGGAGAGACTCACCCCACAGTTCTATGTTAGTCCAATTCTCTCAATGCCTCCCCTTCTTGAATCCTGGGTTCTGGAGTGACGGGAGATGCAGTCACCCTCTAGTCGCCATCTTGGATCCCCTCATATTCTTGATAATTGCCATTAAATATATAATTGGGGTGAGATGGAATCTTAGTGCAGTTTTGATTTGCATTTCTCTTATTACTAGAGATGTTGAACATTTTTTTATGTTTGTTGATTGCTTGTAGATCTTCTTCTGTGAAGCGTCTGTTCATATCCTTAGCCCATTTGTCGACTGTGTAATTTGTATTCTTCGTGTAGAGTTTTTTGAGTTCTTTATATATTCTGGAAATTAGTGCTCTATCTGAAGTATGAGTGGCAAAGATATTCTCCCACTCTTTAGGCTCTCTCTTTGCTTTACTGATAATTTCCTTTGCTGAGAGAAAGCTATTTAGTTTGAATCTATCCCAGTTATTGATTCTTGCTTTTATTTCTTGTGCTATGGGAGTCCTATTAAGGAAGTCTGATCCTAAGCCAACAAGTTGAAGATTTGGACCTCCTTTTTCTTCTATAAGATGCAGGGTCTCTGGTCTGATTTCGAGGTCCTTGATCCATTGTGAGTTGAGTTTTGTGCAGGGTGAGAGATACGGATTTAATTTCATTCTGTTGCATATGGTTTTCCAGTTTTCCCAGCACCATTTGTTGAAGAGGTTATCTTTTCTCCATTGCATATTTTTGGCACCTTTGTCTAGTATGAGAAAATTGTATTTATTTGGGTTTGTGTCCATGTACTCTATTCTGTACCATTGATCAACCTATCTATTTTGGTGCCAATACCATGCTGTTTTTGTTAATATTGCTTTGTAGTATAGTTGAAGTTGCGGTATTGTGATACCCCCTTTTCATTCTTCTTTCTAAGGATTGCTTTAGTTATTCTGGGTTTCTTATTCTTCCAGATGAATTTCATCATTGCTTGCTCTATTTCTGTAAGGTACATCATTGGGATTTTAATTGGAATTGCATTGAATCTGTATACCACTTTTGGTAGTATGGCCATTTTGACAATATTCATTCTGTCTATCCAGGAACATGGGAGATCTTTCCATCTCCTAAGGTCTTCCTTAATTTCTTTCTTCTTTTACCTCTTTGGTTAGATTGATTCCTAATTTTTTTTTTTTTTGAGGCTATTGCAAATGGAGTTGTTTTCCTCATTTCCCTTTCAACTCTTTTGTTGCTTGCATATAAAAATGCTTTAAATTTATGCATGTTGATTTTATAGCCTGCTATTTTGCTGAATTCATTGATGAGGTCTAGAAGTTTTCTGGAGGAGTTTTTTGAATCCTCTAAATGTAGAATCACATCATCAGCAAATAGTGACAACTTAAGTTCCTCTTTTCCTCTTTGTGTCCCTTTAATTTCTTCAGTCTTCCTAATTGCTTTGCCTAGATTTTCAAGGACAATGTTGAATAGAAGTGGTGAAAGAGGACATCCCTGTCTTGTTCCCATTTTTAAAGGGAATGGTTTCAGTTTTTCTCCATTAAGAGTGATGTTGGCCATGGGTTTAGCATAAATAGCCTTTACAATGTTCAGGTATGTTCCTACTATACTTATTTTTTCTAGTGTTTTGAGCATGGAAGGGTGTTGTATTTTGTCAAACACTTTCTGAGTCAATTGATATAACCATATGATTCTTATCCTTAAGTCTATTAACATGATGGATTACGTTTATTGATTTATGGATGTTAAACCATCCTTGCATTCCAAGGATGAACCCCACTTGATCATGGTGCACGATTTTTTAAAATATATTTTGGGTACAGTTTGCCAATATTTTGTTAAAGATATTGGTCTAAAATTTTCTTTCCTCGATGTGTCTTTTCCTGGTTTATATATGAGTGTGATATTAGCTTCATAGAATGAGTTTAATAGGGTACCCTCCTTTTCTATTTCCTGGAGTACTTTGAGAAGTATTGGAATGAGATCTTCTTTGAAGGTCTTGTAGAACTCGACTGAGAATCTGTCAGGTCCTGGACTTTTCTTGGATGGTAGGTTTTAAATGGCTTCTTCTATTTCATTGCTTGATATCGATCTGTTTAAATTGTGTATGTCTTCCTGGTTCAGTTTGGGAGGAGCACATATCTCTAGAAATTTGTCAATGTCTTTGGTAGTTTCTATTTTGTTGGAATACAGATTTTCAAAGTAGCTTCTCATTATGTTCTGTATCTCAGTGGTGTCTGTTGTGATATTTCCTTTTTCATCACTAATTTTAGTAATTTGAGTTTTCTCTCTCCTTCTCTTTGTTAGTCTGGCTAAGTGCTTTGCTTTTTTGTTTACTTTTTCAAAGAAGCAACTTTTTGTTTTGTCAATTTTTTGAATTGTTTCTTTTGTTTCAATTTCATTGATTTCAGCTCTGATTTTAATTACTTCCTGTCTTCTACTACTTTTGCTGTTATTCTGTTCTTTTTTGAGGGCTTTGAGCTGTAATGTTAGGTCATTTAGTTGTTGACTGTCAGAATGCACTCCATGCAATGAATTTTCCTCTTAGTACCGCATTTTTTTTTTTTTTTTTTTTTTTTTTGTGGTACCAGGGATTAGTACCGCTTTTATAGTGTCCCAGAAAATTTGTTATGTTGTTTGGTCTTTTCATGATATCTCATAGTTCTTGGAGATTCTGTTCAGGATTTATTTTCTGTTTGGCAACTTTACTTTCAAGATTAAATATTTTGTCTTCATTGTCTGAGGTTCTGTCTTCCAAGTGGTCTAGTCTTTTGGTGATGCTTTCCATTGAGTTATTTGGTTTATTGTTTCCTTCATTTCAAGGATTTCCATTTTTTTTTTTTTTTTTGAGAATCTCTATCTCTTTGTTGAAATGATCTTTTGCTTCCTGCAGGTGCTCTGTCTGCTTATTGGTATTATCTTTCATTGCCTGCATTTGCTCTCTTATCTCATCCTTTGCTTTGGGAATCATCTTAATAATGTATAATCTGAAGTTCTTTTCTGACATTTCTTCTAACTTACTGTCATTGGATTCTATTAATATAGAATGTAGATTTGTTTGGATCATTTTCTTCCCTTGTTTTTTCATGTTGCTCATGTATCTTCCCCTCTAGCAGTGCAGATCTGGGATATTGCAGATTTCCCCCTATAGGCTTATAGTGGCCCTATAGGTTTCCAAAACTTTTTCTTTAAGGGGAGATCAATATTAGCAGTGCCCAATTCAGACACTATGCAATCCTAGACCAAATAGCCCCTATGAGGACAATAACAAAATTGTCATAATAAACAGAATGAGTTAAAATATTATCTTCAGTAAAACAAAGAGATTTGCTATATGGTCTGCAGTTTCTAATGGAGGACCAAGAAGATGCAGAGGGATGTAGAATGTGGCTGTTAATGGGATAAGAAAAGAATAAACAGATGTTCTAGATAATAGAAAGAGTGAGAGTGTAATCAAAAGAAATTGGATGTTAGCATGCAAAAAAGGGAGAAAGAGACTCTGAGGGAACAGGTAAACAAAAGGAAAAGAGAGCAAGAAAAGTAAAGAAATAAAAACTTAAATTCTTTCAATAAGGAGAAAAAAGAAAATTTATAGTATAACAGTCATATAGTAATGAAACCTCCCAGAGTTCAGTAGCCTGATGCATGAGGTACCTGACAATGAGCTTCAAGCCTCCAGCAGGCATCTCAGGATGGGATTTGCCCCACCTAATGATCAGAGCTATGGCTTCCAGGATTATCCAAGATGGCCGTTCTGGCTTCGAAATGTGTTGGCAAATGGGGAGCTGCAGCTGAGGGTGTGGACGTGGTCAGCTGGAGGTCCTAGAGGCAGGGTGCGGTTGGTCAGGCAGGGGTCCTGGAGGTCGGGTGTGTTTGGTATGGTTGCGGGATCCTGGAAGCCGGGTGCAGTAGGTCTGGGGTCCTGGTGATAGGGCGAGGTCAGTTGGTCTGGGAGTCCTGGCAGCAGGGAGCAGTCAGTGTTGAAGGTCCCAGAGGCAGGGAATGATCGGTCGGGCTGAGGGCTCCTGGAGACAGGGCTCAGTCAGTCTGGCCAGGGGTCCTATGGGGCCTGGCTGTTGTCCCAAAATGGAGACAGCCACGTGTAATCAAACCTGCAGGTACTGTAACAAGTGAACTTCCAGGCAACAGCAGGCAGCTGGTGCTCCACTGGTGGTTGGCTATCAGTTTGCTGACTGTTGTCGGATGATGGGGAGGTGAACCTCAAGCGTTGGGTGAGGGATAGGTATAAGGCAGGCGATGGACAAGCGAGAGGCAGGCAAATGGTGGATGATAGGTGCCTGACAGTGAGCAATCTGCACTCAAAAAAGGCGTATATATGCTGGTCAGTTTCCTTTTGTATGTACCTTCGCCCTAAGTCAGAGAAGCTTCTGTGTTCCTGAGTACAGACTCCATTATGGGCACGACAAAGGGGAGAGGGACAAAAATGCTAACAGGGAGGTGAAATTTATGTTGATCAAACAATTTCCTAAAATGATATTTCCTCCTGTCTTCTTTGTGCTTTCCTCAATATGTGAAATTTTTAACTGGTGTATTTGTCTTAGCATAATGTGTTTTTTTTTTTTTTTTTCTTTTCAGCTATATCTGTGTTGCAGATTTCTTTTCTCTAAATTTTGGAATAATTATATATTCACAGGAGATTACAGATGGTCTAGAGGGGACCTGTATCCTTTGCCTACTTCTCCTCAATTAATGTATCTTACATAATTATAGTATACTATCAGAAAAGGAAAAGAAACATTGGCTCAATGCTGAAGGATAATTCTAAGTCATTTTATCTCATGTCCAAAAATGTTTCATTCTCACAAATAAGTGCCTCTTGCTACCCATTTACAGTCACACACCCCTGTCAAGGCAACCTCTGATCTTTTCTCCATTTCTAGCTATTGTGAATTGAGCTGCTATAAATATTGATGTGGCTGTGTCACTATAATATGCTGATTTTTAAGTTCTCTGGGTATAAGCCAAGACGTAGGATAACTGGGTCTAATGTTGGTTCCATTCCAAGTTTTCTGAGGAATTTCCATACTGCTTTACAGAGTGGTTTCTCAATTTGCAGTCCCTCCAGCAATGTATGAATGTACTTTTTTCCTCACATCCTCACCAACATTTATTGGTATTTTCTTAATAATTGCTATTCTGACTGGAGTGAATTGAAATCTCAGGGTAGTTTTAATTTGAATTTCTTTAATTTCTAGAGATGTTGAACATTTTTTCATATGTATGTTAAAAACCTAGAGGAAAGGAGAAAATCTTTGCCACTAGCACCTCAGATAGGTTGTTAATTTCTAGATTATATAAAGAACTGCATATCCTATATTTTTATTTCCAACAGTGACATCACTCGTTTATTCGTGGGCATGTGGGAAAAGATTGATAACTCTGGGCTTCTCATATTCTTTGTCCAGTTTCCTTATCAGTGAGCTGTCACAATGGTGATTTGAGCCCCAGTATTTTCAGCCTTTCATGTCTGGATTGAACTTCTGCTTTTGTGAGTGTCAAGGGTACCCTACTCCCCTTGGCTGACTTTCCCAGAATAAAGACTCCTGCAACAGGGAGCTGAATGTGACCGATAATAATTACTGTTGCCATGCCCCCCTTAATCCCAGCTGGGTACCAGCAAGGAGAGGGAAAGGGAGCTTAATTCTTGGTTTTATTTGTCCAAGATAGAGACTCCATAAAACACACATGGGAGATGAGTGAAGCATGTTGTTGTTTGAATGCTGCAGACCTTGATATTCCTAGAGTTAATATATGTTCTTTGATAAATGTTCTCTATTTGCTATATGCTATTACATCAATTTTCAGAGACTTTAAATGTTCATTTCTTTTCATTTTTCCTAGCTGAGTGATCATTTCATTGGGTTGAGAATTACAAGTTTCTTAAATAGCCTTCTAGATCTTTCTTTTATGCTTGTAGCTCATTGGTGTAAGACAGTCCCAAATACCACAGTCACTTCAAAGGCAGGGGAAGGAAGGGGAAGGAAGACATGGCGACAGCTGTGTGTGTTCCCTTCTTGCTGAAAAAAAAAACTACCGCTTTCCCCAGGCTTTAGCATCAAAGTTCTGTAAATGATTTTGGACCAAAATCATATTATAATATTGTCCCTAACTACGAAACAATAGTCATGCATGGATATTTATTTTTCAATGCTTCAACTTTGTTAGCATTGGCACTCCAAAGGAAATTAGAAATGCTCATTGCCTATTTTATAAAACAACAATTTTGTGAAAAGCTGGATGATACATTAGTAGATAGGAGTATAAAAGTTTGGGCTAACTTTTGATATAAAATAAGACAATATCTTTTGAATTATACTACTAATTAAGCAAAAATTTCAAGTTTACATATTAACAATAAAGGATTGATGCAATTATAAGCTTCTCTAATTAATAACATGATTACAAAAATAAAAAAAGAAAATCCAAAACACAAATAAGGTCCCTAGTCCTTGAAGCATCTACGGGAAGATATGATATTTCTGTGACCCAGATGTTTAAAATGAGTTTGTGACTTTTTTCTGGGGCACCATCTGGAACCTATCTCATCAGTTATTTTCCTGGAAATATATAAAGTTATATCAATAGTTAGATATTCTCCAGTGATTATTTAGCTATTTATAAAGGTTTTGGTGAACAGACTCATGTGTTTTCTTTTATTCCAGTATGTCATTTTTATTTGTTATCATGCTAGTTAAAAATTGTTCTTTTTCATATGTAAGCAATATTTTTGAAGTTTAGATTTGATTCATCTAAATAATATGTTAAGTCATATTCTTGATCAATGTAAATCATAGTATTTATGTTATGTATTTTCATAGTACATGTAATATCTTAACAGATGCTGAAAGAGATTGTTGTCTGACAAAACAGAAAGATAACTTGTGGAAAAGATTTAGAAAAGAAAATATCTAATTCTGTGTGGAAAATGATAATGAAAAGTTTTCCACTCTGTTATTTGTAGGCTCAAACTGAATCTAACATTGTTGTGTTCTGAGGATAAGGAAATGGTCTAATGATTCTGTGCATCATTTATTTATGGCTTATCTCTGTATATGACTGGTATGAATTTCTAAAATGATTTATCTCTTTGCTTCTGACAAGTGTCTGTTTATCAGTAATTTGTATCAAAGTAGTTAAGCCAGGAATTTTTGTATTACTAGACCAAGAATCCTGGGATTATATCTCATAGGTAGTACTGAAGCCATAAATCATCCAAGATGTCTAGAAGTTTGCAAGGGGCCTCAGGTTGAATCTGCTCCTCAGGTACATAGATAACACAGTACCTTATATTTTTTTAGTTTTCCCAGAATTAGGGCTCATAAGGCTATAAAACAAAATATTTTAATAATCAGTCTAATCTTTGCTTTGGAGTTAAAGTTGATATTTATATAAAAATCATCAGCTTTACCTGCAGAAAATTTTAGATCCATTTGGATCTATCTCTGAACATATGCAGAAACAAATAGCTAATTAATATTTACACATGTACATTTGTCTTCAAAAATTCTTATAAATTTGTCTGTTCTATTTTCTTAGAAATAAGAAAATAAAAAAAATTATGATGGGAGTTTCAAATGCTACAAAAATTTTAATAGTTAAACATTATATGAAAAATATGCATTTTAAAAATTGAAAGTATAAAGATGGATTTTCCTTCAGTAGAAAATTTTAAATAATTACAGTTGACCCTCTGTATCAACAAGTTCTGCATTTACATGTTCAATTATAGATGAAAAAAAATTCTAAAAATTGCATCTAATGAACAAGTATTCTTTTTTTGTCATTATTCCTTACATGATATTGTATAACAAATATTTACATTGTATTGTATTAAAAGTAATCTGGAGGTGATATAAAGTATGTTAGAGTATGCACATATATTATGTAAAACTATTACATCATTTTAAATAAGGAATTTGGGTATCTGTAGATTTGGGTATCCACGAGGGTCCTAGAACCAATACCCCCATTGATACCAAGAGACAACTGTATTTATTCAACATGTTCAAGACTTTCTCATAGAAAATGAGCAAGCTGATACTTTGTTTTGGAATTAGTAGTAGATAATTGCAAAAGATTTATAAAAGAGCACTTGAAGTATACTCAGTGGTAGATCACTTCCCTGGCATGTGTGAGGCCCTGGGTTTAATCCCAAACACTAAAAAAAAAATAAAAATTTGAAACAACAAAAACAATAAACTATTAATAGAAAATTATGGATTCTATGCAATTTTTGAAGACTGTAATTATTTTATTGCAAATCATATTGACTACAAATCTACAATTTACGGCATCTCAATTAAGAATATAATAATTCAATGAATCCATAGTTTTCTATTTATAAAGTGTAAGTTAAAATTAGGTTAGCTTTTCTGAACATCAGGTGGGCTTTAATCTTGGTTCAACATAATTTATTTATACATTACACTTTTAACAGAGTGATAATCATGGACATACAATTACTGAATGAAGACACTGACTTAAAATGACCATGTTAATATTTAGATAAATATGTCTTTAATTTCTGGAAAAATGAATGATAATCTGTTCTGACCAACTGAGTGAAAACTTCCAAATTAATATGCAAATACCATTGTTTCCTCTGCAAACAATGTATGTTTATTGTATTCAATAACTGGATCCATTTCTAAGTCTCTTATGAGATTCTTTATCACTTTTTGGCAAAAGCAAGGCATACCTTTATAAACTGTGACTTGTGGATTTTACTGCAGGCCTGCCTATTGTATTAGGTAAATCACTGAGACACTCTTGGTTTCAGTAAGCTTCTTTCTAAAATAGTATAATACTTTGTTCCTCATATTTTTGACTTGTTTTTAACAATAGCAATTTTACTCTTATTTTTTGTTCTATAGTTCTGAAAGTACGATTGTTAGTAGAGTCTTAATATAAATTATATGCCTTAAACATCCTTAAAGATGTTTACATTCCAATTTACTAAAATTTTCTGACATTATAATCTAGTTTTTGGATATTATGAAAAAACTGCAATGAACATCTGTGATAGATTTTTTTTGCATGAACATAAATGCATTAACAGAGATTTTTCAGAGTGAAGGATTTTTTTTAAACTGGATGAAATTCTACATATCATTATGCTGTTGGTGTAAATTCTAAGAATACTTTACCTAACCCTGGACCATTCACCATCCTTTTAAGGTATGTCTATTAGTGACAAATTATGTTTCCCACCATCATGACTTATTCTTCATTCTGGAAGTGAATTCTGGATGAAATCAGATTCTAGGTTGACAGTCCTTCTGTTTAATCACTTGAAAGATGTTGTCACACTTGCTGACCATGAAGTCTTCAGAAGAGAACTCTACTACAATTCTTATTTTAAAAAAAGCAAACCTAAAACTAAAGTGGCATCTCTCACATTTCCTTCAAATTTTGTCTTTGTGTTATATGTTTGAATATGTTGTGTTTGTGGATATTTTTGATTTTACCCTATTTGATGTTTACTCAGGTTTACGTCTTTTGCCAAATACAGGAAATTTTTAGTTATCATTTCTTGAAGTATTTTCTCAGTCCTGTTCTCTTTCTTCTCCCCTTGCAACACTTTAATAACATAAATGTGGGAGACTTTGTACAATTCCATGTGTCTCTAACTTCAACTTTATTTATTTTGGCCTATTTTCTCTATCATTGAGATTAGATAATTTCAATTTTCTGTCTTCCAGTTCACTTTCTCTTTTTCTGATTCCTCTATGTATGTTACACACATATAGTGAAGTTGTTATTTGAATATTTTATTTTTTAGGTTCTCAAATTCGTTAATTTTTCTGTTTCTTTCCTGAAACTTTTCATTCTTTCACTTGTTTGAAGTGAAACAATTGCTTCAATAAACATTTTTATCATGGTTGCTTTGGAGTCTCTCTCATAATTCTACCAATCTCTATTACCTTGGTATTATCATCTGTGGATTGTCTTTTTTCATTCACATGGAGATTCTCCTAGTTCTTGGTATCAGAAATATGTTTCCATTGAAACCTGGGCATTTGGGGCATTAGTTTATGAGGCTGTAGTACTCATGTAAACCTTCAATTTTAGCTATTTTCCTCTGATATTGTTCTAGCATGGGAATGGGGAAACTCTTCCTTCTCACCAGGTACAGATAGAAGTCCAAGTTTCCCACCTGGTCTGTATGGACAGAGAAGCAGGGTCATCTTTGTCACTGTTGGACAAGGGCAGGAGTTCCAGCTGCTTACTAATGCTTCATTGAAACTTTCCTATCTCTGTTCACTACTGCTCCCCAAGAGGCCTCTGCTGGCACATGCGTGCGTGCACATACAAACACACACATGCAAAGGTGGGAGGAGGTGATGACTTCATTACTGCCAGGTGATGGTGAAAGCTCTGTGTCTTCTGTAATACCACTTAGCACAGAGGAGAACAGGAGTCTCTTCATCAGCAGGCAATGGTAGGAGTTCAATGGTGCTCTCCAGGACGCCATGGTGGAGTTGGCCTGATTAAGGTCTGTTGGAGACATCCTCAATTCTTTCATCTCATTTTTCGTATTTTTACTTGCTGTTGTTCCTTATAATTACCACAAAATTAATGGCTTGAGATAGCATACATCTAGTCTCTTATAATTCAGGAGGTCAGAAGTCTGAAATCAATAAATTAGCAGGGCTGCATTCCTTCCCCAACTTGAGAAGAGATTATTTTCTTTCCATTCAATTTCTGGATACTGCCTTGATTCCTTAGCTCATGGCCCCTTCCTCCGATCACTTCATATATTGGTTCCATCAGCATTTCTCTTACTTGCCTTTGACCTTCCTCCTCCTTCTTATAATGACTCTGGGATGACATTGGGTTCACCTGGACAATCCAGGATGATCTATATATCTCAAAATCCTTAATTCAATCACATCTGTAAATTCTTTTTAACATGTAAATAACATTCACATGCTGCTGGGACATTTTGAGGGGGTTCAGCCTACCAAATCCATATCTATATTATGGTCAATTATTACCATCTCCATCCCCCAAATATCAAAGTTTTTATTCTCCACTTCACTTTAATCACTCTCACCTTGATTACTGCCATGAGAGTTTCTGTAGGAGCAACAATTATAAGTTAGAAACTGGGAAGTCTTTTTATAAAGATGGCAGTACAACGAAAAGTTAAAAGGAGCCCTCCCTGTGCACACAAGTGTTCAAAAAGTATTTTAGTCATGGATAATTATACATACACTGGCTATCACTCATTTTCTACCACATGCAAGGCCTCAATGAGTGTATATGAATAGACAAAAATCTTAAGTGAGCAGACATGTTAAAATATCTGAGATAAGACTTGCATGAAAATTCTATTGGAATATTAAAATGAAGTTAATGTTGAGAGATAGATTGACATTGAATTGCAACTGATGACAGAAACTAAGAAAGGTTTTCTTTGGGAGATAAATTCAATTAAATTCAACCATGGGCCAGACTATCAACTAGGAATTAACTCTAGAGAAAAATACACAAAGCACCTGCCTAAATTAGTTCAAACTTAATAGATTTGATAAGATATTTAAAACACAATATTGTAAATGAACCTGAATTGTTGTGTAGAGGTCCTTAAAGAATTTGCCTAAAAATCATTGTAACTACTGGTTTAGGAAAACTACTTTTTCTGTTAGCATGGTGAATACAATAGAGAATGTACAAGATAAAATCAGAAAAAAGAATTGACTGATCAATAGAGAATTACAGTGAAAATAATATAATGACCAAATTTATACAAGCGCTTGGGGTAAACACAGTGAATAATCATCACTAAAACAACGTAGAAGATAAACAGAAAATGACAAATAAGAAAAATTGAAGATAGTTTAGGTATTTTGGCCCTTTCATTTCTTTTTGCATGCTTTCTTAATTTCAGAGGGCATATTTTGTTGTTGTTTCCAAGGGAATAAATTTATATTCAGACAGTTTTGCAGAAATCAGGAATGGTTTTGATTATATTAATAATATACTGATATGAATTGCCACTTTTCCTGATCTTTTACAAGATATAGCTATGTCAGTGTCAAAATATCAACTCCAACTCCAGTATTATAGCAGATTTGAAAGGTCAAAGTTCAACTCAGTTTTCTAGCTGCAACAAAAATTGTTGAATAATGGTCTATACTGAGATAACTAATGTTCAAGAGACTGAAGGTATTTTCCAAACAAAGGGGAATTTGTATATGTGAATATTAATAAATTGCTATAACCTGCTAAGTCCTTGACATAATTAATCAATAAGTATTTATAACACAGAGATTTGAGTGGTCCATTATGATACAATAATTTATGAAGAAAATTTTATCAAATATTTAAACATTTGAAATCTTCTTATAAAACCAGATTTCAGAGTTTTAAACATGTCTGACTATTGACTAGATTTAGAAGTGAGTCAATTTTTCCTGCTGGGAACTGGCAGGGTAGATTGTTACTGGAACTGAACAATCTTAGGGAACAGTAGTAATTTATGTTCCCTCAGCAGAGCCCTCCGGTCACACATACACAAAAAAGTGGTTTGAAGTTAGCAGAAGAAATACACTGACATTTTAATTCAAGAGAACAAACTTGTAATTTCAATGTTATAATAGAGAAAGAGATAAAGAAAAAAATAATTAATTAGAATCAAATAGTCATGTAGGTTCAATATAAACTATAACCTGTTTTGCATATTTCACATATTACAAAGTTGAGAAGTTGATGAATAATTACCTAATTACTATTATCTTTTTAAAATTTTTTTCCATAAATCATTTAGATTGGTCTGCTAAAAATGTTTTTAATCACATCATTAAGAAAATTCATGTTTTTTTAAATATCTTCAATTTTACTATTTTTAGAGGGTCAATTACGATTAATAAAACAAACTTACTTAGGGTACATCAGTAGGTCTTGAACATTCATTTTTTATAATCTTTGGTTAATTTTCTCAGTCAGTCCTTTCATTTTCTGAAGCAATTATTTTTTTGGTTTTGATTTGTTTAGGGTGTTCCATTGCTGGGAATGGACCCCAGGGCCACTCATATGCTGAACAGTGTTGTGCCCCTGAGCTACATCCTCAGACCTCCTTGTTGGTTTTTTATCACCTGAAATTCCCACTAATGTTTATATGTACTGGCCCTCCAATATTATTAACTCTATGACAGTGTGTCTACCTATTAACCTAAGATAGACACATGCTTTTATCAATTTCAATTGATAAATATAGTTTTTAAGCAGTACATTAAATTAATGGGCAAAACATTAATAGGGCATCCTCTGGATATAAATTGATCTCTTGGTCTCTCCATCAGTTCACTGACCACAGTTACTTATCTTCTTATGTCACTTCCAGGCCAAAGCCCCTGTTCTTTCCTGAAACTTTCACATTCTCTGAATTGCCCCAGGCCCTGCCCCAATCCTTATGTACACATCACACTGTTAAGTCCATTTCCCTCTATAATTTGGAAAGACCATCCCAATTCTGTTCCTATTCCATTTCAGTTTAAGAATTGTGCAAAACTTATCCAGTTCAACAAATTTTGACAACATGCATCTCACTTCAAATAGAATACTTATTCTGCTTTAAGTTAATAGAAGTTATTAATTTTATTATTTATGATCCGTTAAATCTCCAGGGGTTTTACAATATGTGATACAAATATATGTAATATTAGTATTTTTTGGTTTTTGTTTTTTGGTACTGGGGATTGAACTCAGGGGTACTCAACCACTGAGCCACATCCCCAGCCCTATTTTGTATTTTATTTAGAGACAGGGTCTCACTGGGTTGCTTAGTGCCTTGCCTTTACTAAAGCTGGCTTTGAACTTAAAATTCTCCTGCCTCAGCCTCCTGAGCCACTGGGATTACAGGTGTATGCCACTGCAATTGACTGTAATATTACTTTTAAGAAATCATTTGAATTCTTAATGAATGTATGGATCTATATCTAATAAAGGTATTTAGCTAAGAACTTCTTAAAATGTGAAGGCTAAAAGGTTGTGCTGACAATGTAAAAACTACTATGTGATTCAGTGGGTTACATGTAAAATTCTTTAGCCAGTATAAAATAGACCTAACTAAAAGACTTTATTCATTTTTGGAATACATACCATGATTAAAAGACAATGAAGATGTAAACTCTTAAATATGAATTCCTATAAAAATTGGACCTGGTGAGGTTGCACATACCTTGTCTTAGCTGTCACTGCTGTGATGAAATGATCTGACCAGCACAGTTATAGAGAAAGAAAGGTTTATTTGAGGGCTCATGCTTTCAGAGGTCTCAGTCCATAGAAGGCCAGTTCCATTCCTTGGGGCTCCAGGTGAGGCTGAACATCATGGCGGAAGAATATGGCAAAGGGAAGCAACTTGCATCATCAGGAAGAAGAGAGAGAGAGAGAGAGAGAGAGACTCCATTATCCAGATACAAAATGTATACCCCATAGCCACCCCCCAATTTCCACCTCCTCCAGCCACACTGTACCACTTCAATTAATCACATCTGGATTAACCCAATCATTTCTCCTCTGAACCTTCCTGCATTATCTCACATGTGAGCTTTTGGGGGACACCTCACATCCAAACCATAAAATGCCTGTAACCCAACAACTCTGGAAACGGAGGCAGGAGGATCACAAGTTCAAATCCAGGCTCAGCAATTTAGTGAGGCCAACTTGATAAGACCCTATCTCAAAAAGGGCTGGGGATGTAACTCAGTGGTTAAGAGCCCCTGGGACCAATGCCTGATACCAAAAAAAAAAAAAAAAAAAAAAAAAAAAAAAAATTGGCATGGGGTAGGAGGCCACTTGGTCTGGAAATCACACCCACTCAAAAATTCCTATAACTCTATAAACAGAGTCCCTAGACTCCCCATCAAGGACCTGCTCAGTCACAGATAACCTCACTTAAAAAAGTCAAAAGACAGAAGGACACCATGATGTATTTTCAATCATCACTGAATGAAGCAACTTACAACTGAGGTTGTTTTTACTGTGAGCAGCAATGCCTAACACATTATATCAGTGTTACCTCTAGGGCAACAGTAATAGGAAATCAAGTAAAATACAAATTCTCATGAAGAAAGGGAAGCTTTGTTAAACCTTATGCAAACTCTTATTCTATTTGTGGTTTATTTTATTCATGTGTCCAATAACATTACTTGATTTATTAATGTTAAACCAAATTTGTAATTTTAATATCACCCTACTCAGTAATAAATATTACACTTATTACAATGACAGTTTTTAGACATATTACTCTTGTTTTCTTTTTGCCACTCTGTTCAGATGGATAATTGGTCTCTAATATTTTTCCACATTTTTATTGATGCATTATATTTACACATAATGGTGACTTCTGTTGTTACTAATTTGTGTATGTTCACATAATACAATAACATGGTTTGGCCCCAATATCATTACTCAGTGTCTCCCCCTTTTCTCCCTTATCCTCCTCCAGTCTGGGTCTCCTTCTATTCTACTGGTCTCTCTTCAATTTTCATGAGAACTGCCTCCCACCTTTATTTTCCTTTTTTCTCTCTAGCTTCTGCATATAAAAGAAAAATACACAACATAACTTTCCTATGTTCATATATGAATACACCACCAGTGAAACTCATCATGTACAACCACAAGAATGGGATCCTAATTAAAATAAGTTAAACTCCATGTATTTATAATATGTCATAATACCCTCTAGTGCCATCTATATCTAAAAAGAACAAATTAAAACAAAATACCACCCTTGACTTTCTGAGTTTGACTCAGAAAATGTTCTTCAGTTCCATCCATTTTCCTACAAATGACATAATTTTGTTCTTATTTATGACTGAATAAAACTCCATTGTGTATATGTAGTACATTTTCTTTATCCATTCATCCAGTTTTGGATACCTAAGCTGGTTCCATAGTTGAGTTCTTATGAATTGTGCTGCTATAAACATGAGCATGCATGTATTGCTCTAGTAAGATAACTTTAGTTCTGATTTCCATAGTGATTGTACCAATTTGTAATCTCACCAACAGCATAAGAATGTTCCTTTACTCCCAAATCCTCTCCAGCATTTTTTACTGTTTGTATTCTTAATGACTGCCATTCTAACTGGAATGAGTTCAATATGCTTTCTTAGTATGTTATTGTCAAGCTCTTTATTTTATTCTGTTTTCTAAAAATGTTCATGTATCATTGATCTGTAAATTTTTGATGGAATTCACAAGTGGAGCAATTTGGGCTTTTAGAGCATTTTTCCTAAAGAATGTTGTTAAGTGCAAATTTAAATTCTTTAGCAGCTATAGGCAATTTTCATTTATTTTATTGCAAGTATTTTAATAATTCTACTTTTTCAAACTAATTTGTACAGTGTATCTAAGACTGAATTTTGTGTCAGAAATTATTCAATATATGTGACTGTGCTGCAATTCAAAAAAATCTCTGATATTAGTAATCTAGATTTAGTCACACTTATCCTTAACTCTCCTTGTTAATCATTTCAAGAATAAACTTTTGACTGCATTGTTTTCTCCTTTTTAAATTTTCTATTTCATTGATTTTTGAATCCAATTTTCATGACTTTCTTTGTAAGAAAGCATAGTAGTAGACAAGAAGCACATGAAAGGATGCTGTGAACACCATCAGTCCTTAGAAAACTGCAAATCAAGAGCAGAATGAAGTGCCACTTCACACACAATAAGACCATGACAGAAAATATAACAAGCAAAAAATAACAAGTTTTGGCAGGAATGTGAAGCAACTAGGACTTACACATTTTTCAAGTGGAAAATTCATCAACACAATCAAGGAAAACCAGCATGATCATTTCAATAAATGCAGAAAAAAATTTGATAAAATTGACACTCCCAAATGATAAAAACTGTGAACAAATTAAAAACCCTGAACAAATTAACTATTGAAGGAACATACCTAAACACAAGAAAGGTCCTATATGACCAAGTTACTACTAGCATACCACATAGGGGAAAAGTTGAAAACTTTGCTTCTAATGTTGGGAATAAGAAGGATACTCATTTTCCCACTTTTATTCAAAATAGTAACAGAAGACCTAGACAGAGCAATTAGGTAAGAGAGAAAAAATGAAAGCTATCCAAATTGGAAAGAAGGAAGTAAAATCATTCCTATATGCAAAGAACATGATCATATATAAGAAAAACACTAAAGACTGAACCAGGAAACTATTAGAATTAATAAACAAATACAGTAAAGTTAAAGGATACAACGTGACCTACCTTGTAAAGAGTTTAAGAAATGTATTCCACTTTCAATCACTACAAATGAAATAAAATACCAGGAAAAACTAAATAAAATACCCGGAAAAAAATTTAACCAAAGAGGTGAAAGATCTCTACATAAGCTATGAAACATTGAGGAAAAAAAATGTACTGTATACCAATACATAGAAAGACATTCTATGTTCATAGATTAATTAATATTGTTAAAACATTATCATTTCCCAAAGAAAACCATAGATTTAATGCAATCTATATTAAAATTAAATGTTATATTTTACTGAAATAGAAAAAAGCAATCTTAAAATTCATATGTACCTACAAAAGTTGTCAAAGAGCCCTAAGCAATTGAACAAAAATAACAGAGCTAAGATTAACATACTACATAAATACAAAATGTACAGGAAACTGTAATAACCAAAATTATACTGGCATAAAAATGACAAATAGACCCATGTAACAAAAAAGAACGCATAAATGAACTCATGCACCTACAACTAAATAATTTTCAACAAAGGTTCCAAGAATACACATATGGGCAAGGAAACACTCTTTAATAAACAGTGCTGGAATAACTGAATGGACACATATGGAGAAGTGAGAGTACAACCATATAAAAATTTAACTTCTTCAAGTAGAAAATAACAAAAATTTTCTCTAACATTGGTTTTGGCAAGGACTTTTTGAACAATACAAACACATGAGAAACAAAAGAAAAAAAAAAAAAACAAAGAGAACTATGTCAAACTCAAAACTTCTTCACAGAAAGGAAATAATAATAGTAAAGAGACAACCTTGAGAGTGGGAGAAAATATTTGCAAATGTTACTGTGGCAGAGATTAATATATAAAATATATGAGAAACTCAGACAACTTTACAGAAAAAAATAAGTAATCCAATTAAAAAATAGGACAAATGGTAAATTGATACTTATCAAATGAAGATATACAAATGGCCCATAACATAACTGACCATCATAAAACTGAAACCAAATCCACAATGAGGTATTATTTCACCCAGTTAGAAAGGTTATAATAAAAAATGACAAGGGATAACAAGTGCTGGTGAGGATCTGGATAAAAAGGAAGACTTGCACTCTCTTGGTGAGAATGTAAATTAGTGCAGTCAATATGAAAAATAGTATGAAGTTTCCTCAAGACATTAAAAATAGAACTACCATATGGTATAGACAAGATTGGGCATATTCAGAGTGGTATGACCATAGCCCACCATATGATACAGAAAACTCACTACTATATATTTATACAAAGGAAATGAAATCAATATATTAAAGAAATATCTGCACTCCCATGTTCATTGCAACACTACTCACAGTAACCAAGTAACCAAGATATGGAATCAAGCAAGGTGTCCAGAAACAGATGAGTAGGTAAAAAAATGTCCTGTCACCTGTAGCAAAGTGGATAGATACTCTAATGTTAAGTGAATTGTACCAGGTACAGAAAGACAAATACCCCATGGTTTCATTTACATATGGGATCTAAAATGAGTGGAGCTCATAAAACTACTGAGCATAATAGTTGTTATCAGAGGCTAGAGAGGGGAAGGGAGAGAGGGGCATGTGCAGAGTTTGATTAATGGGTACAGAGGCATAACCATAAGAAATAATTTTTGGTGTCTGTTGTACAAGGGTTGATTATAGTTAAGGATATCATCATATAATTAAAAATAGCTAGGGGAAGGATATTGTAGGTTCTCATTATAAGGAAATGATAAAAGTTTGAGATGGTGGATAAGCTAAGCATCCCTAGTTGATTAATTCGCAATGTACAAACATTGAAGCATCATGCTGTATAAAGATGTGCAATAGAGAGGAGGCGGCTCAGCACAGTGCTTGGACTTGGGGCAACCACTGGGGCTCCAGGCGGCTGCCTGAGGAGGAGCTGCGTGGAGAGCTGTTTAGACTCAGAGCGACCGCTTCTGAACACCGGGGGGCTGCCCGGAGGAAGAGGAGAAGTGCAGCGGGTCGCTTGGTCTAGGAGTGACTGCATCAGAATACAGGCAGTTGCCAGAGGAGGAGCTGCGTGGTGAGCTGTTTGGACTCAGAATGACTGCTTCTGAACACCGGGGTCGCTGCCCAGAGGAAGAGGAGGAATGTGGTGGGTCGCTTAGTCTAGGAGTGACTGCATCAGAGCCACAGGCAGTTGCCAGAGGAGGAGCTGCGTGGCGAGTTGTTTGGACTCAGAACAACCGCTTCCGAACACTGGGGGGTTGCCCGGAGGAAGAGGAGAAGCGCGGCAGGTCGCTTGGTCTAGGAGTGACTGCATCAGAGCCACAGGCGGTTGCCAGAGGAGGAGGCGAGTGGTGAGTTGTTTGGACTCAAAGCGACCAGTCCTGAACACCCGGGGGGCTACCCTGAGGAGGAGGAGGAACAGGGTGGGTCACTTGGACTCTGAGTGACTGCCTAGGGCTACGGGCGGTTGGTGGGAGGAGGAGACTCGAAGTGAGTTGCTTGGACTCCTAGTGACTGCGTCGGAAATCGGGCGGCTGTCCGGAGGAGGAGGTGTGTGGTGGGTCTCTGGGTCTTGGAGCTATTGTACAGGGCTCCAGGTGGTGGCTCAGAGGAGGGGCCGCATAGCCAGGTGATTAGGGGCAGAGCAGGGTCCCAGGACCGGCTTCTTGGTGGAAGAGCCACACAGAGACACGCCTAGGGGTGGAGCGAAGTTTCCAGGACTGCGG
The DNA here is from genome assembly GCF_902686445.1 of Sciurus carolinensis. Lineage (NCBI taxonomy): Eukaryota > Metazoa > Chordata > Mammalia > Rodentia > Sciuridae > Sciurus > Sciurus carolinensis. The sequence goes on from NC_062213.1 coordinate 82,680,141, forward strand.
GCAAATTCTCTGAGGAGAGGCAGACTAAGGAGACTCGTCTGCGAAGGGTGAGTTTCCCAGACCCAGGAGGTAGGTCCGGGCCCCTGGGAACATTGCAGAGGAAGGCAGCCCAGCCCAGGTGGTAGTTGTAGATTGAGGGGAACCTCTAGGAGGGAAACTGACCAGCAAGACCTCCCCACTGGGTGAGACTTCCCTGCCGGGTGAGGTTTTCCCACAAGGACAGTAAAAACCAGAGACACAGGCACAAGCAGGCCTTGCCTCAGCCTGCAGCCTAGTTCCCCTTTGGATGACCATTGGTCAACAAGTGGAGGCACCTCTGCCCACTATCAAGGAATATACCCCACCTGAGGGTCACCATCCCTAGAGAGGCAGCTCCTTGTGGAGCACCGCATTATCAACTTCCTCCAAGACTGCAGGCTACTGAAGGATAAGAGGGGATATACTAGCAATCTTCAGGGACATTATAAGTCAATAGAGGAAATCTGCAATATCTTAAGGACCCACTGATTCCTGAACAATATGAGAAAACAAGGGAAGAAAATACCCCAAACAAATCTAGATGTTACATCAATAAAATCCAATGACAGTATGGCAGAAGAAATGACAGAAAGGGAGTTCAGAATGTACATAATAAAAATGATCAGGGAAGCAAACAATGAGATGAAAGAGCAAATGCAGGCATTGAATGATGAAATGAAAGAGCAAATGCAGGCATTGAATGATGAGATGAAAGAGCAAATGCAGGCATTGAATGATCACACCAATCAACAAATAAAAGAGCAAATACAGGAAGCAAAATATCATTTCAATAGAGTTAGAGACATTGAAAAAAAAACAAACGGAAATCCTTGAAATGAAGGAAACAATAAACCAAATTAAGATCTCCATAGAAAGCACAACCAATAGGATAGAACACCTGGAAGACAGAACCTCAGATATTGAAGAAAAAATATTTAACCTTGAAAACAAAGTTGACCAAACAGAGAAGATGGTAAGAAATCATGAACAGAATCTACAAGAACTATGGGATATCATGAAAAGGCCAAATTTAAGAATTATTGGGATTGAGGAAGGCTTAGAGAAACAAACCAAAGGAATGAACAATCTATTCAATGAAATAATTTCAGAAAATTTTCCAAATCTGAAGAATGAAATGGAAAATCAAGTTCAAGAGGCTTATAGGACTCCAAATACACAAAATTACAACAGACCCACACCAAGGCACATTATAATGAAAATACCTAACATACAAAATAAAGACAGAATTTTAAAGGCTGTGAGAGAAAAGAACCAAATTACATTCAGGGGGAAACCAATATGGATATCAGCAGATTTTTCAATCCAGACCCTAAAAGCTAGACGGGGCTGGAACAACATTTTTCAAGCTCTGAAAGGAAATGGATGCCAACCAAGAATCTTATACCCAGCAAAACTTACCTTCAAATTTGATGATGAAATAAAATCATTCCATGAAAAACAAAAGCTAAAAGAATTTACAAAAAGAAAGCCAGCATTACAGAACATTCTCAGCAAAATATTTCATGAGGAAGAGATAAAACACAAAGAAGCAAATCAGCAAATGGAGGAATTATCCTAAAGGAACTGTCAAATAAAGGAGGAACCAAGTTGTGTCAAAAAAATAAATAAATAAATAAAATTTTAAAAATGAACCAAATGACCGGGAATACAAATCATATCTCAATAATAACCCTGAATGTTAATGGCCTGAACTCATCAATCAAAAGACATAGACTGGCAGATTGGATTAAAAAGAAAGATCCAACAATATGTTGCCTGCAAGAGACTCACCTCATAGAAAGAGATACCCATAGAATAAAGGTGAAAGGATGGGGAAAAACATACCATGCACATGGACTCAGCAAAAAAGCTGGAGTATCCATCCTCATTTCAGATAATGTGGACTTCAAGCCAAAGTTAGTCAGAAGGGATAAAGAAGGACATTTCATACTGCTTAAGGGAAGCATAAATCAGCAAGATATAACAATCATAAACATCTATGCCCCAAACAGTGGCTCATCCATGTATGTCAAACAAATCCTTCTCAATTTCAGAATCCAAATAGTCCATAACACAATAATACTAGGTGATTTTAACATACCTCTCTCACCAGTGTACAGATCTTCCAAACAAAAATTGAACAAAGCAACTATAGATCTCAATAACACAATCAATAATTTAGACTTAGTAGACATTTATAGAATATACCATCCAACTAAGAGCGAATACACTTTCTTCTCAGCAGTACATGGATCCTTCTCTAAAATAGACCATATATTATGCCACAAAGCTAATGTTAGCAAATACAAGAAGATAGAGACACTACCTTGTATTCTATCAGATCATAATGGATTGAAGTTAGAAATAAATGAAAGAGTAAAAAACAGAAACTACTCCAACACCTGGAGATTAAACAATATGCTATTATATGATGAATGAATAGCGGAAGATATTAGGAAGGAAATTAAAAAATTCTTAGAGGTAAATGAGAACAAAGAAACATCATATCAAAATCTCTGGGACACTATGAAAGCAGTACATAGAGGAAAATTTATTTCAAGGAGCACATTCAGTAAAAGAAGTAAAACTCAACAAATAAATGACCTAACACTACAGCTCAAAGCCCTAGAAAAAGAAGGACAGACTAACACCAAAATTAGTAGAAGGCAGGAAATAGTTAAACTCAGAGCTGAAATCAACGAAATTGAAACAAAAGAAACAATACAAAAAATTGACAAAATAAATAGTTGGTTCTTCGAAAAAATAAACAAAATTGATAAACCTTTAGCCACACTAACAAAGGGAAGACGAGAGAAAACCCAAATTACTAAAATTCTGAATGAACAAGGAAATATCACAATAGACACGACTGAAATACAAAACATAATTAGAAGCTATTTTGAAAATCTATACTCCAACAACACAGAAAACCTCGAAGACATCAACAAATTTCTAGAGACATATGAATTGCCTAAACTGAACAAGGAGGACATACACAATTTAAATAGACCAATTTCAAGTAATGAAATAGAAGAGGTCATCAAAAGCCTACCAACAAAGAAAAGTCCGGGACCAGATGGGTTTTCAGCCGAGTTCTACAAAACCTTTCAAGAAGAGCTCATTCCAATACTTCTCAGAGTATTCCATAAAATAGAAGAGGAGGGAACCCTCCCAAACTCATTCTATGAAGCCAATATCACCCTGATACCTAAACCAAACAGAGACACATCGAGGAAAGAAAATTTCAGACCAATATCCTTAATGAACATTGATGCAAAAATTCTCAACAAAATTTTAGCAAATTGCATACAAAAACATATTAAAAAGATAGTGCACCATGATCAAGTGGGTTTCATCCCAGGGATGCAAGGTTGGTTCAACATCAGGAAATCAATAAATGTAATTCACCATATCAATAGACTTAAAGTCAAGAATCACATGATTATTTCAATAGATGCAGAAAAAGCATTTGATAAAATACAGCGCCCCTTCATGCTCAAAACACTAGAAAAAATAGGGGTAGTGGGAACATTCCTTAACATTGTAAAGGCCATCTATGCTAAGCCCATGGCTAATATCATTCTAAATGGTGAAAAACTGAAAGCATTCCCCCTTAAAACTGGAACAAGGCAAGGATGCAGCCACTCTGGAAAGCAGTGTGGAGACTCCTTAGAAAACTTGGAATGGAACTACCATTTGTCCCAGCTATCCCACTCCTTGGCCTATACCCAAAGGACTTAAAATCAGCATATTACAGAGATACAGTCACATCAATGTTCATAGCTGCTCAGTTCACAATAGCCAGATTGTGGAACCAACCTAGATGTCCTTCAATTGATGAATGGATAAAGAAACTGCGGTATATATATACAATGGAATATTACTCAGCCATAAAGAATGATAAAATTATGCATTTGCAGGCAAATGGATGAAACTAGAGAATATCATGCTAAGTGAGATAAGCCAATCTCAAAAAAACAAAGGACGAATGATCTCGCTAATAAGTGGATGGTGACACAGAATGGGGGGTGGGAGGGGTTAGTGTTGGGGTTAGAGTTAGGGTTAGGGAGGGGGGCAAGAATGGAGGAAGGAAGGACTGTATAGAGGGAAAAGAGGGGTGGGAGGGGTGGGGGGGAAGGGAAAAAATAACAAAATGAATCAAACAGCATTGCCCTATGTAAATTTATGATTACACAAATGGTATGACTTTGCGCCATGTACAAACAGAGAAACAACATGTATCCCATTTGTTTACAATAAAATAAAAAAAAAATTAAAAAAAATAAAAAAAGAATCGATGGGGTAAATATACAGTGTAGAAACAATTAAAATGGGAGAGTGTTATTTTCTGTCTCTCCTGGAGACTGGGTGTCTTGCTCTTTTCTAGGCTCCATCTCTTGTTTAAGGAAAAGTAAAATTTATGCAAAATGTAAAAAAAAAAATTAAGAATTTTTAAATGCTATAACAACTATGGAAAACATATGGAAGATCCTTAAAATATTAAACTTGGAATTGGGAGTAGAGCAACAACATGATCTAGGAAAGATTAGCATAAGGTGCTATGATTTAGATGTATTTGATGCAATGCAAGAAAGTTCATGGGTGAGACAATGCAAGAAAGTTCAGAGGTGAAATGACTTGTGTTATGAGAGCCTTAACCTAACAGTGAATTAATACACTAATAGGAATTGATTGGGTGGGTGGTAATTGTAGTCTGGTAGCATGTGGCTAGAGGAGGTGAGTAGCTGGAGGGGTGCCCTTAGAGTTTACATTATGTCTAGGGCAATGGGATCTCCCTCTCTCTCTCTCTCTCTCTCTCTCTCTCTCTCTCTCTCTCTGTGGTGGCCTTGTTCTGACATGGTTTCCTCTACCATGCTCTTCTACCATGATGTCCTGCCTCATCTTGGGCCCAAAGTAATGAAGCTGAACATCATTGGACTGAGCCCTATGAAAGTGCAAGCCCCAAATAAACTTTTTCTCCTCTGAAATTGTTCTTGTCAAGTATTTTTGTCATAGCAGTGCAAAAGTTTAGTAAGATAGAAAGGGACATAGAAATTCTGAAACATTTGGAAATTGAATAACAATTTTAAATAACATATGGGTCAAAGAAGGAATCAAAAGTGAAATTAATGAATTTTTTAATTAAAAGAATAAAAACATATTTTATCAAATATTTTGTCAAACATTTCTTAGAGAAAAAACATATTTAGAGAATAATTAAGATCTTAAATCAAAAATCTTTGCTCTCACCTTAGAAAGTAGAGAACAATTTATACATAAAAAAAGGAAGACAGTAAATAATGAAAATTGGAGTCAAAATCAATGTGATTTAAAGCAGGAAAATGAAATGATTATTAAACACAAAGCTGTTTTTTTAAAGATCAACAAAAATGATAAAGTTCTTACCATGAAATAGAAAATAAACAACCAATATTAGAAAAAGAAAGTTATCAATATTATTTTACATATTAATTAAAAGGAAAGATATGAATAACTATTTGCCCCCCAAATAATTGATAACTAGGTGAAATAGATCAATTCATTTGAAGACACAACCTACCATAACTCACAAAGGGAAAATATATAACCTGAATTGTCAGGTTAGTTTATTTTATGGTGTATTAAAACAATTTGAATCAATGTCTAATATCTCTCCAAAAATGTAATCACCAGGTCAAAAAGGATTTACTGGTATATCATACAAAACATTAAGGAATAAATGATACCAATTCTTCACTATTTCTTCTTCCAAGTTGAAGCAAAGCAAAATTTTCTCTTTCTGTAAGTACAAAGTCATCTTACTATGAAAACCAGATAAACACACATTAAAAGAAAGGAAAATAAGAGATCATGATCTCTCATGAATATAGATACAAAACACCATCAACAAAATATTAGCAAATTGATTCCAATAATGAATAAGAAAGAATTATACATCATGACTATGTTGAATTTATTACAAGTATATGAGGTTAGGAAATAAATCCAGATAATTCATCAAATAAATAGACTCAAGAATAAACATAACATCATATCAATTGACTCAGAAAAAATGACAAAATATCCATTTGTAATAAAACTTTCAACAAGCTAAAATTGGGAACATTCTGAAGCCGATTAAGGTCAAGGTCATCTTAAAAATGTCTATGGTAAAAATCAATTAATGGAGAGATATCATGTGCTTTAACATTAAGGATAGGAACCAAAAAAGGCTGTTCTGTCTTACCAGTTCTATTCAATGTGGTACTGGAATTCCTAAATAGTTGTGTTCATGTGCTTTCCATTGCTGTAACAAAATACCTGAAATAATCAGCTTTAAAATAGGAAAGGTTTGTTTTTGCTAACATTTTGGAGGTTTTAGTCCATGGTTGGTTGGCTCATTGTGTTTGGATTTGTGATGAGGGATTACTTGTGAGAAGCATGTGAGAAGAAGCAGTGCTACTGATTATGACTCAGAAATTACAGGTAGGGAAAGAGGAAGGACCAGGGACCCAGTGTCCCCTTCAGGGGCATGCCCCCAATGACCCAACTTTCTTCCACCAGGAACTGCCTCCCCAAAGTTTCACTACCTCCCCCTGGTACCATGGACAGAGGACCAACCTTTCAACATGTGGACCTTGGGGGACACTTTCAAACCATGGTACTAATAAAACAAGATAAAATAAAGGAAATAAATGCATACAGACCACAAAGAAAGAATCAAACTGCTTCTTTTTACAGATTACATGATTTTCTATATAGAGAATCCCAAGGAATTGAGTAAAAAAATCCTTCAGCTAATGACTAAGCATAGCAAGTGCAGAGGATACAAAAATACTATTCAAAGTTTTGATAACTTTCCTATACTCCAGCAACTAATACTTGAATTTGAAACTTAAAATATTATACAGTTTAAGTAGCATATAAATAAATAATTTAAAACTACATAAATTCTATATGTGAAAAAACAAAACACTGATACAAATTTTTAAAAATCCTAAATAAATAGGACAATAGTCCATAATCATAGTTTGTAAGGTTCAATGTGTTTAAGATGTCATTTATTTTCTAATTGATCTGTAAAGTGAGCAAAATCAAAATGTCAGCAGAATAATTTGTAGAGACTGACTGCTGTTGACTAAATTCCCATTCCACAATGAATGTGATAGAATTGAGATAGGACTTTGGGTCGCTAATTAGATTAGTGAAATAGGATTTGTATCACTAATTAGTTGAAATCATGAGGATGGGGCCATCATGATGAAATCAGTGTTTAATGTATGTATACCACAGTGCATCCCACTGCTACATATAATTGTGTAGTGCACCAGTAAAAAGTTATGTAAAAAAGAATGAATGAAAAGATAAGCCAGAGGTTGGTAGAAAATATTTGATGATATTTATGTAATGAGAGTCTCAGATCAAAAATATATAAAGAACACTAAAATCTCCACAATAAGAAAGTAACAACCCAATTAAAATTAGTAAAAATGTCTGAAGAAACTTTGCACCAAAGATGATATATACATAGCAAATAAACATATAAAGAGGGACTCAACATAATTTGGCATTAGAGGATTGCAGTTGAAATGACAGTAATTCGAGACTACAAAACCATTATAATACTTAAAGTCTAAAACACTGAAGATACTAAATGATGGTAGGTATGCAAAACAACAGAAACTGTCATTCATTAACAATATGCATGCAAAAAGGAACACTCACTTAGGGAAGCTGTTTGAGAGTATCTTACAAGGCCTTGCCACCTTTGTAGTAATTGTACTCTTAGTAATTGCTTTAAACTTATGTCCATATGAAAAACTGTATGCATGTATTCATAGCAGATTTATTCATATTTGCTCAAAACTAGAAATAACCCAGATGTCCTTAAAGATGTGAATGAATGAACAAGCTGTGGAACATCAACATAATGGAATTTTATTCAGTGGTAAAAAGAAAGTAGCTATAAAACCATAAAAAACATGTAAAAAAAACTTAAATGCATATTGCTATGTGAAAGAAGTCAGTCTAAAAAATGTTATAACCTGTATTACATCAAGAATATGCCATTCTTCAGAAAAGAAAATTAGAGACACAACAGAAAGAACAGTGGTTTTCAGGACTTTGTGGTGAGAGAGGTTTTGAATAGGCAGACATAGAGTATTTTATAGGATGGCAAAGCTATTATACATGACACTCTAATGGTGGTAAATGTCTAATGGTGGTAAATTCATAGATATTTCTAGCACAGAGTGCGCTTTAGTGTATGCAAATTTAAAAAATCAACTTAGGAGGTTAGATGATAGCAGCATGGAATATAGAATATGACAAAAATGTATTAGTATTGAAAATGTCATAAACTCACTGATGGAGGTAGGGAATAAATACATGATCTAAATAACAACGAAAATGGGAGTCTTTACATGAGGAACTCTACAAAAAAATTGTGATAAGGAATTGTATTGTAGTTGATAAAGTTGATTGCTGTGGGAAATAAGGTAATAATTCTGACACCCCTGTACATGTATACTGAGATTGATCTATTTAATAAATAGATGGTGGATAATGGATGGTGGATGATGAGAGCTAGATATCTTACTGCTGAAATAGAAGGTTTTAGACAAGTAAGAGGGATGGTGAGAATGTTCCACATGGTGATGGATCAGAGTTGAAGACATTAGTTTGAACTATATTTATTTTAATTTGCATAAAAAATATTTATATCGAGAAATTTATAGGTATGTATATGTGCACAAGTATATACCCACACACATGTCTTCTTGTTATGTCAGCTGAAAAGGCCTAGATGCAAAGACATCCCAGATCTTGGTTTTTAGTACCATTAAAAGAAAAGGATCAAGAATTTTGGCAAAATGGCTGATCCTAGGATTAGTACAGGAAATCACCAAGACCAGACTTGGGCATTTTGTAGAGAGTAAGAAAATAGGAAGGTACTAAAACAGACACCCTCCCACATACAAAGATGAGAATATGCCAAAGGGATATAGGAGTCAACTAAAAGTTCTCAATGGCCCAAACTGTAAAAATTTGAAAAACAAATCATATATGACAGTATTGAGTTATGAGACAAAATGTAAAATAAGTATCCATGATTCCATTTTGATGTAAATATATAATTGAAAAATTAAATAAATAAGAGAGATGAGACAAATTTCTAGTTCAGATTTTTTTGGAGGGTACTTGAAATTGAACCCAGGGGCACTCAACCACCAAGCCACATTCCCAGCCCTTTACCTTTTATTCGACAAGATCTCTCTGAGTTTCTTAGGGCCTCGCTAAGTTGCTGAGGCTGGGTTTGAACTCGTGATCCTCCTGCCTCAGCCTCCTGAGTTACTGGGATTACAACTGATAATTCTTGCAGATAATCTGTCCTTAGGGACATGAAAAATAACTTTTCACTCCTTAAGTATACTGCACATAGGTACTTTCTTTTAGATAGTACATTATAGAAAGGAAAAATAAAAGAACATCTTTGCAAAGAACACTGACAAAAACTTCCTCCACCACGTGATCCAGGCTAATTTTGCCAACACATAGGGTACAGCAGAGATCTATGCACTGTATTAGTCAGGGTTCTCTAGAGGAACAGAATCAATAGGAAGTATGATTATAAAAAGAGGATTTATTAGATTGGCATACCTGACCAGAAGCTGGATAGTCCACAATGCCATCTGTAGGCTCGAGAACTAGAAGAACTAGCAGCTGCACAGTCCAAGAGGCAGAAGCCCCAGACAAGAGGGATCACCAATGCTACCCTACTCCAAGACCAGGGCTTCTGGAAACTATCTGGAGAATCACTGGCAGAGTCTGCTTTGGAAGAATGAAGAAGTGAGAGTCAGCTATCCTCAGAAAACTGAAGCAGCAATCAAGAACCTGTTCAAGAAGAGTCAGGTTGCATCTGCATTTGTTTACTTGTTCTTCCAACTTTTATTCCTTCCACGCCACCATCCTATTAGGCAGTTCTGCCCATGCTTGGGGAGGGTCTCCACTTCTGTTCACTATCCCACATTCCAATCATTCCTAGACCCGCCCTCACTGACACACCCAGAGGCCTCTTAAGCTTTGGCATCTCTTAATTCAATAGAGTTGACAATTCAAATTAACCATTACACTTATTCTAGTAATTTCCCTCTTCTTTAAAAACCTGGCCACCACTTTCCATATACCTGGGAAAGCTATCAGACTTCAAACATGTCCCTGTTTAGGTCTAACGACAACCAGAGATCTCTCCTATGATCTAGATAAGACACCAAGGCTTAAGTTAAGTAACATGAATGAGTTGCATCATCAGGAGGTGTTTGGAGATGGGATTCACCTGACTCCAGCACCCATGCTCTTTGTAATTGAGCATATCACTTTTCAAGAACTTTGTTCAAAAAATATTTATTAACAGGTATATATATACATCCATGCATTAACATGTGTGTGTTCACACACACACATAATTGGGGTACATAATGAGAAAAACATGTTTCCCTCTGATCTTTTTCATAGCTGGTTTTCAGTTTCCTACTGCCTCAGGTTACCTGTTTAAATATCAAAATCTTTCTACCCATGTTTCTGCTCAGCTTCTTTAAGAAAAGGTTCAGTTTTTATCTAATCTTCATCCACACTTTTATCTTTGCCAACTAGCCCAATGTTGTTTTCATAGCATGATTTTTCAGTATGGTTTGATCTCAGATGAGGTGTCTATTGGTTACCATGTTCCTTGTACCCCATGACTCTTCCCAGTTCTGCCTCTGCAACTAATAACAGCGGTGGTATGGGACTGGACCTCTGTTGAATTATTTTTTTTGTTTGGTCATCGCTTATAGCATTTTAAAGATTGTGGTGTTCTCTATTTCCTCATATTATAGGCATGTGTGGATTTATTTGTTGTCTTTAGTAATTGTAAGACTCACTTCTTTATTTCATTGAGAGGAAGGGTATTCAGAATCAAGAAATGGCTATTATTTCTCACCCTGCATGTTCAATTTTTAAAATTCACTTATCTCATTTTTTAGTTTTTTTTTTAATTGGTGCATGTAATTATACATAGTGATGCAATTTTTTGAAGCACATATGTTCTTCTCTACAATGTGAATTGGCTCTTAATATTTCTGCTTTATGCTGTTTTCATTCAAATTCTGATGTCCTTGCAGCTTGGACTGAATCCTACTGACTATTAAAGAAAACTCAATGATCTATAATCAGTTTTCCATTTTATATTATATTTATCATATTCATTAATGATGATTAGAAAAATATTCCAGTTATTCAAATTTCCATCTGTTCCTTGTATGTATGTTCTAAGCCTTTACTTTGCTGTGCTTGGATGAACCAATCTCTTTGATTAGCCCCCTTTTCAGTTCCCTTTCATTTCCCAACAGATTTCAAGATTAGGTCATTTGTTCCATTTTTACCTGAGATTAAAACTGTAACATAATGTATTATAACATAACTTTCTTTTTTCAATTAAGTGACATTTACTGTGTTCTAGGACTTGTATCAAAGCTTCACTACATAATTCTCTCACACATTTAATGATTTCTAACACTTAGCCCTCAGAAATTTTAATGTGGTACCATAGTTTAATGAGAGGACACCGAACCACTGATTAGACCCAGGTGTTTTTACAAAATACATGTTTTTAACCATTTTGCATGAAGTCCCTTCTTTACCATATACTTTCAAATTTATCTGGAGGCATACTGTTAAATTAGGTAATCATAGCATGTTTTACCAAAGGAGAAACAAGATGAAATAAGAAGTCATACCTTTCTCTAAAGATGACTATACCTGGGTTTTCAAAATGGCAGACTAGAGGGTGGCTGCATTTCATGTTGCTTCAGGATTCAGGATTCAAGAAGAGGAGATATTGAGAGACTTGGGACCAACTCAGAGCTGCTGGGTGAGTCTCTCCCATTGGGGAGGCGTCCCGGATGGGGCGGTAGTCCGGGAATGCAGGGAACTTTGTGAAGTAGAGTTGCCCAATGAGACACCTCTCCCCCCGCTGGAGCAGTGAACTCAGACAACTGGGAGTATTGTAGAGGAGGCCGCTCAGCACAACGCTGGGACTCAGAGCAACCCACTGGAGCTCTGGACGGCTGCCCAGAGGAGGAGGTACACGGCAAGTTGTTTGAACTCAGAGCAACCGCTCCTGAACACTAGGGTCTGCCCAGAGGAGAAGGCATGTGGCGGGTCGCTTGAACTCAGAGCAACTGCTCCTGAACTCCAGGCAGCTGTCAGTAGGAGGAGGTGCGCAGTCAGTTGCTTGGACTTGTAGGGACCGCACCGGAACTCCGGGGGGCTGCCTGGAAGAGGAGGAGGTGCGCAGCGGGTCACTTGGACTCAGAGCGACCGCTCGGAACACCGGGCAGCTTCCCGGAGGAAGAGGCGTGCAGTGGGTCGCTGGGATGCAGAGCGACTGTATGGGGCTCCAGATAGCTGCTCAGAGGAGGGGCTGTATAGCCAGGTGATTAGGTGAAGAGCAGGGTCCCAGGACCTGGGTGACTTCTTGGTGGAAGGGTTGTACAGAGACAAGCTAAGGGGCAGAGCGAAGGTTCCAGGACTGCGGGCAGCTTCTCTGAGGAAGGGCAGCCTAAGGAGACTCGTTTGCGAAGGGCAAGGATCCCAGGCCCAGGAGGTAGTTCTGGGCCCCTGGGAACGTTGCAGAGGAAGACTTCCCAGCCCAGGTGATAGTTGTAGATTGAGGGGAACCTCTAGGAAGAGAACTGACCAGCGAGACCTCCCCACCAGGTGAGTCTTCCCTGCCGGGTGAGGATTTCCCACAAGGACAGTAAAAACCAGAGACACAGGCACAAACAGGCCTTGCATCAGCCCGCAGCCTAGTTCCCCTTTGGATGACCATTGGTCAACAAGTGGAGGCACCTCTGCCCACTAGCAGGGAATATACCCCACCTGAAGGCCACCACGCCTAGAGAGGCAGCTTCCTTGTGGAGCACCACATTATCAACTTCTTCCAAGACTTCAGGCTACTGAAGGCTAAGAGGGGATGTACTAGAAGTCTTCAGGGACATTATAAGTCAATAGAGGAAATCTGCAATATCTTAGCGTTCCACTGACACCTGAACAATATGAGAAAACAAGGGAAGAAAATGCCCCAAACAAATCTAGATGTTACATCAATAAAATCCAATGACAACATGGCAGAAGAAATGACAGAAAGGGAGTTCAAATGTACATAATTAAAATGATCAGGGAAGCAAACGATTAGATGAATGAGCAAATGCAGGCATTGAATGATGAGATGAAAGAGCAAATGCAGGCATCGAATGATCGCACCAATCAACAGTTAAAAAAGCAAATACAGGAAGCAAAAGATCATTTCAATAAAGAGTTAGAGATATTGAGAGAAAACCAAACAGAAATCCTTAAAATGAAGGAAACAATAAAACAAATTAAGAACTCCATAGAAAGCATAACCAATAGGATAGAACACCTGGAAGACAAAACCTCAGATATTGAAGATAAAATATTTAACCTTGAAAACAAAGTTGACCAAACAGAGAAGATGGTAAGAAATCATGAACAGAATCTACAAGAACTATGGGATATCATGAAAAGGCCAAATTTAAGAATTATTGGAATTGAGGAAGGCTTAGAGAAATAAACCAAAGGAATGAACAATTTATTCAATGAAATAATATCAGAAAATTTCCCAAATCTGAAGAATGAAATGGAAAATCAAGTTCAAGAGGCTTATAGGACTCCAAATACACAAAATTACAACAGACCCACACCAAGGCACATTATAATGAAAATACCTAACATACAAAATAAAGACAGAATTTTAAAGGCTGTGAGAGAAAAGAACCAAATTACATTCAGGGGGAAACCAACACGGATATCAGCAGATTTTTCAATCCAGACCCTAAAAGATAGAAGGGCCTGGAACAACATTTTTCAAGCCCAGAAAAAAATGGATGCCCACCAAGAATCTTATACCCAGCAAAACTTACCTACAAATTTGACAATGAAATAAAATTCTTCCACGATAAACAAAAGCTAAAAGAATTTACAAAAAGAAAGCCAGCATTACAGAACATTCTCAGCAAAATATTTCATGAGGAAGAGATGAAAAACAAAGAAGCAAATTAGCAAAGGGAGGAACTATCCTAAAGGAATTGTCAAATAAAGGAGGAACCAAGTTGTGTCAAAAAAATAAATAAATAAATAAATAAATAAATAAATAAATAAATAAATAAAATGAGCCAAATGACCGGGAATACAAATCATATCTCAATAATAACCCTGAATATTAATGGCCTGAACTCATCAATCAAAAGACATAGACTGGCAGATTGGAATAAAAAGAAAGATCCAACAATATGTTGCCTGCAAAACATTCACCTCATAGAAAGAGATACCCATAGATTAAAGGTGAAAGATGGGGAAAACATATCATGCACATGGACTCAGCAAAAAAGCTGGAGTATCCATCCTCATTTCAGATAATGTGGACTTTAAGCCAAAGTTAGTCAGAAGGGATAAAGAAGGACATTTCATACTGCTTAAGGGAAGCATAAATAAGCAAGACATAACAATCATAAACATCTATGCCCCAAACAGTGGCTCATCCATGTATGTCAAACAAATCCTTCTCAATTTCAGAAACCAAATAGACCATAACACAATAATACTAGGTGATTTTAACATACCTCTCTCACCAGTGTACAGATCTTCCAAACAAAAATTGAGCAAAGAAACCATAGATCTCAATAACACAATCAATAATTTAGACTTAATGGACATTTATAGAATATACCATCCAACCAAGAGCGAATACACTTTCTTCTCAGCAGCACATGGATCCTTCTCTAAAATAGACCATATATTAAGCCACAAAGCTAATATTAGCAAATACAAGAAGACAGAGACACTACCTTGTATTCTATCAGATCATAATGGATTGAAGTTAGAAATAAATGAAAGAGTAAAAAACAGAAACTACTCCAACACCTGGAGATTAAACAATATGCTATTATATGATGAATGGATAACAGAAGATATTAGGAAGGAAATTAAAAAATTCTTAGAGGTAAATGAGAACAAAGAAACATCATATCAAAATCTCTGGGACACTAGGAAAGCAGTACTTAGAGGAAAATTTATTTCAAGGAGCACATTCAGTAAAAGAAGTAAAACTCAACAAATAAATGACCTAACACTACAACTCAAAGCCCTAGAAAAAGAACAGACTAACACCAAAAGTAGTAGAAGACAGGAAATAGTTAAACTCAGAGCTGAAATCAACGAAATTGAAACAAAAGAAACAATACAAAAAATTGACAAAATAAATAGTTGGTTCTTTGAAAAAATAAACAAAATTGATAAACCCTTAGCCACACTAACAAAGAGAAGACTGGAGAAAACCCAAATCACTAAAATTCGGAATGAACAAGGAATTATCACAACAGACACGATTGAAATACAAAACATAATTAGAAGCTATTTTGAAAATCTATACTCCCACAAAACAGAAAATTTCAAAGACATCAACAGGTTTCTAGAGACATATAAATTGCCTAAACTGAACGAGGAGGACATATGCAATTTAAATAGATCAATTTCAAGTAATGAAATAGAAGAAGTCATCAAAAGCCTACCAACAAAGAAAAGTCCGGGAGCAGACTGGGTTCTCAGTCGAGTTCTACAAAACCTTTAAAGAAGAGCTCATTCCATTTTTTTCAAAGCTATTGTGAATGGGGTAGTTTTCCTAATTTCTCTTTCTGAAGATTCATCGCTTATGTATAGAAATGCCTTAGATTTATGTGCATTGATCTTATATCCCGCTACTTTACTGAATTCACTTATGAGATCTAACAGTTTTCTGGTGAAATTTCCTGGTTCCTCTAAGTATACAATCATATCATCAGCAAATAGGGATAGTTTGAGTTCTTCTTTTCCTATTTGTATCCCTTTAATTTCTTTGCTCTGTCTAATTGCTCTGGCTAGAGTTTCAAGGACGATATTGAATAGAAGTGGTGAAAGAGGGCATCCCTATCTTGTTCCAGTTTTTAGAGGGAATGCTTTCAGTTTTTCACCAATAAAATACTTGGGAATCAATCTCACAAAAGAGGTGAAAGACCTCTACAATGAGAACTACAGAACACTAAAGAAAGAAATTCAAGAAAACCTCAGAAGATGGAAAGATCTCCCATGTTCTTGGACAGGAAGAATTAATATTGTCAAAATGGCCATACTACCAAAAGTGCTATACAGATTCAATGCAATTCCAATTAAAATCCCAATGATGTACCTTACAGAAATAGAGCAAGAAATTATGAAATTCATCTGGAGGAATAAAAAATCCAGTATATCTAAAGCAATCCTCCGTAGAAAGAGTGAAGCAGGGGGTATCGCAATACCAGATCTTCAACTCTACTACAAAGCAATAGTAACAAAAACGGCATGGTATTGGTACCAAAATAGAAAGGTGGATCAATGGTACAGAATAGAGGACACGGACACAAACCCAAATAAATACAATTTTCTCATAGTAGACAAAGGGGCCAAAAATATGCAATGGAGAAAAGATAGCCTCTTCAACAAATGGTGCTGGGAGAATTGGAAATCCACATGCAACAGAATGAAACTAAACCCATATCTCTCATCATGCACGAAACTAAACTCAAAATGGATTAAGGACCTCGGAATCAGACCAGAGATGGTGCATCTTATAGAAGAAAAAGTAGGAAAAAGTAGAGCTTCAACATGTCAGCTTAGGACCAGACTTCCTCAACAGGACTCCCATAGCACAAGAAATAAAAGCAAGAATTAATAACTGGGATAGATTCAAACTAAAAAGCTTTCTCTCAGTAAAGGAAACTATCAGCAATGCGAAGAAAGAGCCTACAGAGTGGGAGAAAATCTTTGCCAATCATACTTCAGATAGAGCACTAATCTCCAGAATCTATAAAGAACTCAAAAAACTCTACACCAAGAATGCAAGTAATCCAATCGACAAATGGGCTAAGGAAATGAACAGACACTTCACAGAAGAAGATCTACAAGCAATCAACAAACATATGGAAAAATGTTCAACATCTATAGTAATAAGAGAAATGCAAATCAAAACTACCCTAAGATTCCATCTCACCCCAATTAGAATGGCGATTATCAAGAATACAAGCAACAACAGGTGTTAGAGAGTTGGTGGGGAGAAAGGTACACTCATACATTGCTGGTGGGGCTGCAAATTAGTGCAGCCACTCTGGAAAGCAGTGTGGAGATTCCTTAGAAAACTTGCAATGGAACCACCATTTGACCCAGCTATTCCACTCCTCGGCCTATACCCAAAGGACTTAAAATCAGCCTACTACAGAGATACAGCCACATCAATGTTCATAGCTGCTCAATTCACAATAGCCAGATTGTGAAACCAACCTAGATGTCATTCAATTGATGAATGCATAGAGAAACTGTGGTATATATATAAATAATGGAATATTACTCAGCCATAAAGAATGATAAAATTATGCATTTGCAGGCAAATGGATGAAATTGGAGAATATCATGCTAAGTGAGATAAGCCAATCTCAAAAAAACAAAGGACGAATGATCTCGCTGATAAATGGATGATGACACATAATGGGGAGTGGGAGGGGTTAGTGTTAGGGTTAGAGTTAGGGTTAGGGAGAGCGACAAAAATGGAGGAAGGAAGGACTGTATAGAGGGAAAAAAGGGTTGGGAGGGGTGGGGGGAAGGGAAAAAATAACAGAATGAATCAAACAACATTACCCTATGTAAATTTATGATTACACAAATGGTACGCCTTTACTCCATGTACAGAGAAACAACATGTATCCCATTTGTTTGTAATAAAAAAAAAGATGATTTTACATGTTCTAGAGTAGTAATTCAAAATAGTGAAATGGAGGAACTATTCATTTGTCCTTTGAGCTCTCCCTTCTGCTACTCCCACCTTACTCTCTGTCCTTTGAGGTTGAGCTCTGTGAATGTCATCAGTAAGTTCTTTTGCCCTGTACTAGGTTTGGACAATGAGAGCATGTCAGAGAAAGTGAGAGATATTTTTAGTTTCTAGAATCTTTGTGGGGTCAACCCTGTTGGGTATATTTCTCAATCAAAAGTTATAACTCTTTCAAAGAATGCATGAATTTGAAAAACACAGATTTCCTATGCAGTTTGGAATAAAACAATTTTTTAAAGATGTAAATGGAGTCTTCCTTCATAATGATGTGATAATAAAATTTTCTTTATTTTTTAACTTTTGAATAAAAGTTTATTTTAATCTTATTTTATACTTCTATTAAGATTCCAAAGTATATTATTGTGGTTGAAATAAACTATTCTGTCTACTCTTATAAAATATAGATTTACAGATTTCTTGCTTTATTTTATAATGATATTTTTGCACCAAAATATGAATGTAATAAAGGCTTGAAACTGACTTTCACCAAGAAGGTAATTAGTTGTCAATGCTATGACTATCCAGGTATACTCAACATCATTAATATATAACATAATATATCTGTCTCTAAACTTTGTGTGTGAGAATTGAGCTAGTAAAAATAGTGAAAAAAGGAAGATAATAAAAATATATAATGAACATTTTTATATTAAATTTGTGTTAATATGGGGATTATATGCCAGTATTGCTTATATAGAATGGGATAGTGTCTACATAGTACTTCTTGTTTTTATCCAACATAGTTAAATAGCAGAATATATTTCTTTAAATAGATGCAAAACAAATATTTGATAGGTTATTAAATACTGTTATCAGTTCAGAAATCAATACAGTAATTAACAAGTATAATACACTTATATCTGTATAAAATGTCACAAAAGATAAAATATAATGATCATTTTATATATTAACAAAGAATCTTTGCATATAAATTAAAGGTCATTCTCTCCAAAGAAGTCTTATCACTTTCTTAGACAAGTTGGGTGATCCATTTAATGCATTAGTTGATTGTTACAAATAAAATCTTTTACAAATAAAAGACCATTAATTTAATTTCCTCCAATGAAGAATGCACAAGAAATTATCTAATTTTTATGATCATGAAAACCGTGTCCATATTTTAAATCTTAAGCTCTATTAAACCTCTTATTCTTACAAATTTTTATTTTATATTGAGGCAAAAGTACTATTAAGTACACAGATTCACAGAGCATACCTCTGTGAATTCTTACAATAAAAACAGGTAGCCACAGTACAAATCAAAGTGTAGTGCATTTCCCAACCTCACAAGGTTTCCTTATGATACCTCTGCATCAGTCCAAATAGTCTTCAGACAACAAACGCCATAGATTAGGTTTGCCTGGTTTTGAATTTCAAAATAGATGAAATTATCCTGTGTATCTTTTTTGAGATATAAAAATTTATGCTTTTGCTTGTTATAGTAATTACTTATATTTGTTGCTGTGTAAGAAAGCATTTTTATGGACATACCATTCTGGTGTTTATAGACATGCAATCTTTCATTTTTTTGTAAGTATGAATTATACTAGTGTGAACATTTTTTTTTCTGCATGTCATTTGGTCAACATAATACCTCATTGCTAGGAATGGAAGTGGTAGATCATAGTGTCTCCATATGATTATCTCTTGTAAACACTGTCAAGTGTTTTACAAATATGGATGACCAATTTTTATTCCCACCAAGCAACATCAGAGAGTTTTAATTATGCCACTTCCTTATTACACTTGGTATTGTCTCTCATTTTTGTTTTAGTCATTCTGGTATGGTTTTAATTATATTTCATTCTAAGTTCAATTTTTAATTTCCTGGTATTTGTTTTTCTTTATTTTTCTGATTGATATTTGGAGTTATTTATACATTCTGAAGATAGGCATCTATTAAATAAGAATTGAAATTATTTCCTCCAATCTGCCTAAATTATTCACTCTCTTAATGACTCCTTTTGACTTGTTGAGATAATTGTTTTAATAAGGGAATATTACTATTCTTTTCTTTTGTGATTATTGCTATTTGTGCCCTGTTTAGGAAGTCTGATTATTCCAGGATAAATAAGTTTCTTGATCTATTTTTCTTTTGTCACACAATTTTTGAGGTGGGTACACTATAAAAAAGAATTTTATTTAAGTCATAGTTCTGGAGGTTCAGGAGTATGGTGCTGGCATCAGCTCCCCTTTGGTCATCACTTCATTACAATGGTGGGAAGAAGAAAACAGTCACCTGTCAAAGGGGCAAGCATGTGGGGTAATGCTTCTTTAAAACAACTTAAGCTCATAAGAATTAATCCAGTCATGAAAGACCTGACCCCCCTACTAAAACAAGTCATTAAATCCTTCATGAGGATGAAGTCCTCATGACTTAATAACCCTTGTGTTAGTCAGCTTTTCATCACTGTGACTAAAATACCCCATCAGAACAATTTCGAGGAGAAAAATTTTATTTTGGTTTCAGAGATTCGTTTCACAGTTGACTGATTCCAATGTTCTGAAATGAGATGAGACAGAACATTATGGTGGAAGGTCATGGTGGGGGAATATGCTAAGCTCATGACATCTAGGGAAAAGAGGAAGGATCCTGGATCAAAAAGTAATCCCCCAAAACATGCCCTCAGTTACCTACTTCTTTGAGTCATACTCCATCTGCCTACAGTTACCACCTAGTTTGTCCATTTAGATTATTAGTTCATCAGATGCCATTAGTCCACTGATGAACTGTGGCTCCCATATCTAATAATTTCACCTCTGAACATTTTTTTTCATTAACACATAAACTTAGGGGGACACCTCATATCCAAATCATAACAATATGCTGGAACCCAAAATTCCTGTCTATCTCAAAGTGCAACTTTCATTTAGTACATCTTCAAGAAGCCCATAATCTTAGTTTCAGAAATGACCAAAAACCCAAGTCCAAGGTCTCCTCTGTGACTCAAAGCAAACTCTTCTCTGTGAGTTCCCATATAAATCAAAAACAAGTTTCATGCATCAATATACAGTAGAAAAAAGTAAATATTTCTATTTCAAAAGTGAGGAATAGAACCATAGGAAGAAATGATAGGACCAAAATGCAGCTGGATAAACATGAGGTCCTGTAGCTCCATGTCCAACATCTGGGTAACATGGTGGTAAGATGTGATCGCCAAATGCCTTAGACATCCCCATCCCTGTGACTATGCTGCCTCCAGCCCACATGACCTCTTCCTTAGACTATCTTTGTTCATAGCTAGCAGCTTTCCTCAGCAGAAATTCTGCATTACAAGCATCTCTTAATCTCAGTGGTTTCCATTCCACCTTGGGTTTCACCTTTACAGCTTCACACATTACCCTGTTAGGGGCTTACTGCAGAGATTCCAACCCCACCATGCTTTGCTTGGCTCTCTAAGCCTTCCATTAAAATCTCAGTGGAAGCCTCCATGACTCCTTAACTCTAGCATCATGCATGCCTGCAGAACCAACTACACATGGATATGCCAAAGTCAACTGGCAGCTCAAAAAGTATCTGACCTCTTGGAACACAGTGGCCTCTGAGTCACTGGGCATCTGAACTGTAATATAATCAGTCTATGCTGGTTTTCATGGAATAACTGTGTGGTATTGGTAGGCAAGTGGGATGTAGTTGGAAGAAGTGGGTAACTGGGAACATGCCCTGGAAGGATGCCTCTTTCCTGTGGTCCCTGCCCTTACTTCCTGCTTCATGATCACACTATGAGCTATGAGCTGAGCACTTTTTTGCTTCTGGGTTCCTCCCTCATGATATGTTGACTTACCTTGGTCCCAGAGCAATGGGGTTGGCCATCTATGAACTGACACCTTTAAAATGGTGGGCCACAAATAAATTTTTCTTCCTCTAAGTTGTTCTTTTCAGGTATTTTTATCACAGCAACTCATAAGTGAATTAAAACATGGTGGTAATCTCTTCAACAACCATATTTTCCTTGACTCCAGGGAAGTTCTTGGAGTTCTTCAACAACCACACTTCCTTGACATCTGCTTCTTCTCTGGCAAAACTGCAAATTTGTCAAGTCCTCTCTGCTTTATGCTCTCATAGTAAACCTGGTTAAATGTCTGAAGGTATACCCACACTACTGCCTGAATGATGTGCTGCCTTGATATTTTTTCCCACAGATTAATTAGTTCATCACACTTAAACTTGGGCTTACACAAAGTCTCAGGATGTGGACAAAAATGTAGACAAGTTCTTTGGCACGATATAACATGAATGTTCTCCAGTTCATTTCCCAATAGAGTCCTCATTCCCTTATGAAACCTTACAAAACAGTCTTTACTGTCATAATTTTTATTGGCATTCTGGTCTTCTGTGCTCCCCCAAATATCAACCATTAAGTTTTGCTTTTCCAACATTTAAAGTGTCCTCCAGGATGCATCTCTAAACTTCATCAAATTCCTTCCACAAACTTCCAAAGGCTTCTGAAACACAAGGTCAGGCTAGCCATAGCAATGACCGTCCTTCTTAATATTAATTTTTATGCTAGTCAGTTTTTTGTCATCATGATCTTGTCATGCCTGACAAGAACAACTTAGAGAAAGAGAAGTGTAATTTGGGTTCATGGTTTCAGAAATTCAGTACATAGCTGTATTTTTTTTATTGGTCTAGGGAAGACATGATGGCAGAAGCATGTGGCAAAGGAAAGCTATCAGCTCATTGAAGCTGGGGAGCAGAGAGAAAGTGAGAGTGAAGAGCCAGGGACAAAATACAATCCCCAATGGTAAGCCTCCAGAGACCTATAATCCTCCAGCCACAGTTCAACTACCTACAGTTACTACCTGGTCATTCAAATTATTAGTTCATTAGAGGGATCAATGCATTGATGAGGTAAAAGCTCTCATAATCTAATCAACTCACTTCTGAACATTAACACATAAACATTTCCAGGGATACCTGATATCCAAACCACTAACAACCTACCACTAGGACCTACTTCTTAAAGCTTCCACCACCTCAACACTGCCACACTTCTAGCACATGAAATTTGGGGAAGAAATCATATTCAAACCCCAAGTTTGTTTGTTTTAGAAATGTGATCATTTTATGTTTAATATTAGGTGCATGATTCATTTCTGTGTTGTCCCCATCCATGGATGGAGATCCCCTTAAGCTATGTTGATGTGAGAATATGTCTTCCTACCAAAAATAAACTGGCACAGGATGAATTTGCTTATTATCATAGCCCTGAGATATTATCCCCCACTATGCAGCTGGAAGGAGAATATCTAAAGTAAGAGAAATTGTGTAATATTGTTTACTTAAATTACCTTTTGCAGTAGAAATTAGTAATGGAAAAGTCTGTGATCGATGAGTCTCATGCTTCCATTAAAATGATTTCCTCCAGTGGTGCTAGTCAAATAAGTGTTAGAGGAGAAGTTTGCAAAAATTTCTAACCACAGAGAGGATAGATTTTGATTGTCATCTTTAATTTATTAACTCTGCATTTGTATTGGACTCTAGGAAGAAGATTTCTTCAAATACACTTAGTTTTTATTGATTATTAATTTATTTTATTTCCTTCTTATTTGCAATTTACATGTTAATAAAGACTACAAAAGCAAGTTAGATGATACTGTTAATTCTCTGAAGAGTTAACTACATTAAATACAACTTTTAGATATTCAAAAAAAATGAAAAGAGGCATTTCCAGGAAAATAGCAATATATTCAAACATTTTTTTCAAGCATTTATGGTTAGATATTTGTCATGGGGGTCATTTTTGTGCATCAAACACCAAGAATATAAACTAAATTAGCAATGATGTGATTTATAAGTTCTTTTAATTCTTTTCAGGATCCATCTGTATCAACATGAAACTATGCATTTTATTTTGTTCAAATTTTTGCTCACTAGAACATCAGTGAAGTTAAAGTAGGGAGTCTATAAAATAGAAGCAAGCAAATAAATATTACACATAGGATGTCCCTGATTCTTAAAAAATGAGCATCTAACTTACTAATTTTCTCTTCTTTCAACGTTAGCAAAGATTTTAAGTTAAAAACACATCACATCAACAATGTTTACTCTAGCTCTACTGCCCACAATTAAAAAGAGCTCACATAGTCTACCCTAATGCATCAATAAGCATTAATTAATTGTGCTTAACTGATGAGAAATGTGTTTGGTGGAAATCACTCTTGTCTATAAATGAGTAAAACAGAGACTAGTTGCTTGTGAGGAAAAAGTCACAATTAAAGGAGGAGCCTGTCTCCACATGTCCTCTATGGTAATTTCCATGAGTCCTTGAAAGTTCTTTGTCCTAACTATTGTTTATTATAGTTGACACTCAATCTATATAAACTAAACCAATAAAAATCAAAAGAGACCCTGAACTGTCACTTCCCTTTTTAATAGAGGCTGGACAACAAGGGATACATGCCTAATAAAACAAATGTCATTTTTCTTTGAAGTTAGTATTACTGGACTATATTTACTATCGGTCCCCCTCCAATCCAAGAAAGTTAGCACAGAAGAAAACACAGGATTATTGTCTAAATCCTTCACAGTTTAATGTGCAACATTTAAGAAGTACTCTTCATAGAGCAATAAGAAAACCCATGAAGTGCAAAAATATGAAACAACTGAAGATTCTAGTGACTACCTTAAGATGTTCTATAGGTAGGGATTATATGTTATTATATAAATTGTTGAATTAAATTATTCCACTTAAAATTAAATCATTTAGGTCAGACCAATTTATTATTTTTTAATTTAGAATGACAAGAAGTTATATATCATGGATAGAATCATTAGGGAAGATATCATTCTCAAAATTCACACAACCTACTGTGTAATTGCCAGTGGGGATTAAGATTTTCTAGCAAATACCAGATGAAAGCTCCCAGTTTGAAACAACTAACGCATGAGATATCTACCTTAGTGCCTGACAAAAAATGGGAATTTCCTAAAAGCTGTTTTAATTCATTCTTAATCTTTAAATGGTATTTAGTTTAAAGTAAACTTGAAACAGAGTAGCTGAATTTTTTTAAGTTGAAGACTTAATTCTAAAGGTAAAGAGGAATTATACCTCAATTTATGATTATAAAATGTATAACGTGGGCTGGGGATATAGCTCAGTTGGTAGAGTGCTTGCCTTGCAAGCATAAGGCCCTGGGTTTGATCCCCAGCACCACAAAAAAAAAAAAAAAAAAAAATGTATAATGTGTCAACTCTATAATCATATATCCAATAGAAAGTATGCTGGCTAAAGAATCTGGCTGAACTGGCTGTATTTGAATGTGTGTAACATATTAATTAATTGATTAACCTTGAATAATTGATTTTATTTTTGCTCAGTTGCAGTTTCTCCATATGCAAAATTTTGATAGCATTATCACTATCATAGAAAAGACAGTGGAGTGATGGTCATCCAGAGTTCCAATTTGACTCATTTTTGTTACTTTATCTGGGAGCAGTGAGGATTTTAATAACCATTCAACACAACTTTACTAAAGCAAGATGAAGTAGACAAACTTCAAGTAGAAAAGAACAAAGTACACAAAATGTACATGCTAAAGAAATCAACTTCAGGTAAGGAAGTGCAGCTTTTAACTAGTGAGTTTAGAGAATGACTTACAAGTTGAAATATTTCTCTTTCATAGAAAATTGCTGTGTCTCATGTTCAGTATTAGAATTATCCAATTCAAATGATACATTCTAGTCAATCACAATGGCAGTACCCTCCTTTGTGGAAATGTGACTGTGCTCCAAACCTTTCCATAGATGATTGTTGTTGAAAGTGCCGTAGCCCTCAAGGTAAAAAGAGAGATCATTCTTTAGGATTTCGGTGTCTTAAGTGAAGTGATATATAACACCTGTGCTCTGTGTAGAAAGGTCATTGGTATTCGAGATGGCAACACTGCCAGCACAGTCATCTTTCATACAAAAAAAGATGACATATACTCTGCATTTCCACACCTAGAGAAAATGTGGCTGCAAAATCCTTCAAAACAAATGTTCCTCTGGAGTGTAGCAGTTCTTCTAAGCCATATAAAGGAGGTTATCATAACATATACCAGTAAAATAAGATTTATGATTTGAATTCCATTTTTAAATTGCTCTTTAAAAATAGTATGTGTGTTTATAAAACTTTCTATACAAATTAAATTTTAAAATATCAGTTATTGACATTAAAATGAAGACGTGAAGTGCAGATTGAGCATCATTCATCAAATTTAATTTTAATTTAAGGTAGGCTAGGCTATGCAATGCACTTTGGTGTATAGGACTTAGGATATTTTCAAATACCATGAGTGTATTGGGAAGTAACCCCATCATATGTCAAAGAGCACTGGTCGATCATAACTTTTACCCTTGGTCTAGTACTTCATTTTTGTGGTCTCTAAAAGTAATGCACAAGGACATGGCACAACAAATTGGTGCTTGCTTCATTTAGAAATGTATTTGGGGAAGTGCTTGCTGGATGATACATGAGGATTGGCCAAAACAGGAAAATGCACTGAGAGACAGTGACACACAGAGGTGAAGCACTCAAACCCCCTCCAATACCAGTGGAGGAGTACTGGCCAGTTGTGAGAACGGTGGTTTGCTTACAGCACACAGCTATTGGGTCTGCCAGGACATACCTCAGCTGGCTTTCTCAGCTCCGGTTCAGTTGTTAATGCCTAGAAGCTAGATGTCATAACCTTCTTCTCACTGAACCACCCATTCCATATCTGTCATAGAGTCATAGCAAATTGTTCTCCAATGTATAGCCTGAATACTTTCACTGTTCATTTCTTTATCCCATTAGTTCTATTTTGCTTAGACTACCATAATTTAAGATGAATCAGGATAAATTGATTAATTGATTTTATATATATGTAATTTTATATATATAATTTTATTTTATATATAAAATCAATTAATCAATTTATCCTGATTCATCTTAAATTATATATATATATATATATATATATATATATATATATATTTTTTTTTTTTTCCCTTCCAGGAAAAGTAATTCCACATGGTTGAAAACACAGACTCATATTCTCCTATCTAGCCCTGGAGCCTCCACAGTGATGTGTGGCTTAATGATGGATGCATTCTGAGAAATGCATTTTTAGTCTATTTAATTTTTCTCTAGGAACATAGGAAATGTGGTTACAGAAACCTAGATGATCTAGGTCAACCATTCAATTTAGTCATTCACTTGCATTATCAAGTATTATGTATTGTACAAATTTGTATATGTTATACTTTTATATGATTGATAATGCAGTAGGTTTATTTATACCAGTATTACCACAAACAAATGAGTAATGCATTGTGTTAGGACCTTAGAATGGCAATGCTGTCACAAGACAATAGGAAAATTTCAGCTTCATTATAATGTTATAGGACAACTGTCATATATCCAGTTTTTCCTTGAACAGAAGGTCATTATGTGGCACATGTTTATATTTTCCAGGTTATTTCAGGTTAGATTAAATTATACATTGCAGAAAACTCATGACTGTATTATATAAGGGATAATTTTTGTCTTATAAAAAAAAGAGGCAGAGAAAATATAAAAGGTTGGTATGATGGTTTCATAATTATTAGGGACCCAGGCTCATATATCCTCTTCTCTGCCATCCTCAGTGTATGGTCCTCAAGGTCAATATTTATTCTAGGTGACTGTGAGAGCTTCTTCCATCATATCAATATTTCAGACTGACAGTGATTATGCAAGATTAATAAATAAAAGGGATAAATATAGGAAAGAAAAAAGTCAAATTATTCCTGTTTGCAGAAAATATAATCCTATATTTAGATCTTAAAAGCTCCACTAATTTATAAAGCTAATAAACAATTTCAGAATACAAAATAGAAGAATACAAAATCAGCATACAAAACATTAGTTTTTCTATAAACCAATAATAAATCAACTGAGAAAGAAATTGGAAAAACAATGACATTCACAATAGTTTTTAAAAATAAAGTACCTAGAAATAATTCTAAATAATAAGGTGGAAAAGCTGTAAAACAGAAATTAAAGAATACTGAAAAAATAAATTGGAGAAAACACTAAAAGATGGAAAGATCTCCCATGTTCATGAATAGGCAGAAGTGATACTATTAAGATGGCCATATCACCAAAAGTGATCTGTAGATTTAACACAATCCCCACTGAAATATCAATGATATTCTTCACAGACAAGGAAAAAAAATTCCTAAAATGTATATAGAAGAATCAAAGACCCAGAATAGCCAAAGTAATCCTGAGTAAAACAAATATAGGCAGAAGTATCATAATACCTGTCTTCAAGTTATAACTTCATTGGTCTAGTAATAAAAACAGCATGTACTTACACAAAAAATCAGATACACAGATCAACTGAATAGGATAGAAGATACAGAGTCAAATCCATGAAGTTATAGCCATCTGCTTCTTGACAAAGGTACCAACAATATATTTTGTAGAAAACACAGCCTCTTTGGCAAAGGGTACTGGAAAAACTGGATTCATGTTAGAAGAATAAAATTAGATCTCTATATCTCACATTTTGAGTTATTCAAAAGCCAACACAAAATGGATCAAAGGTTTATGTGTAGGACTAGAAACTTTGCAACTTTTGGAAGAAAGCAGGGGGAAACACCTCAACATTTGCTGTGAAGAGTCATTACAAAAACAAAACAACACATTATGTGTTTCAAAAATATTTCCACCTTTGGAAAGAACTGGTATGCAAGGCCAGGCAGCCAGCTAAAAGAACTGCTTTCGCAGTCTTCCCAGAGGTTCCACACCATCTGGTTTACATATTATTAGCAAGTAAACAGAGACATGGTCACAGAAAGGAATTTGAGTAATGTAGGATTTTAACTAAGCACTCACAGTTAATTTAGGATAATGAAACTTTCATAGTCAAATGTGTCCTCATTATCATTCTTTATGTATATTTATATATACATTATATGTATTTACATATCTTATAGAGTAGTCAGAGTGATCTCTTTGTTTTCTTAAACTCTACTTTTTATTGAACTGTATTATTTTTTACCTATTGTGTTTTGCTACTCTGAGATGCCCTACAGGATATTATCTTTCACTTAGTCACTCTAACTCTTTGGGCCATACTGGGTTTTGTCAATTCTCAGACTTTCTTTGAATTTGATTACCTTGTCAGTTTTTAGGCATATTGGTCCAATAGTCAATAAAATGTCCTTCAGTGTGGGTTTGTTTGGTGATATTCTCCATTTTAGGATGGGCCTCTTGGTTTTGAGCAGGACAGCAACAAATATTAAAGGCAATTCTCAACATATCACATCAAAGAGCTTGCTATCATTGCTATCAAAATGATTTTGAGGTTGATGATGATGTTGACCTTA
Organism: Sciurus carolinensis; assembly: GCF_902686445.1. NCBI lineage: Eukaryota > Metazoa > Chordata > Mammalia > Rodentia > Sciuridae > Sciurus > Sciurus carolinensis. The sequence continues at coordinate 82,709,429 of NC_062213.1, forward strand.
ATTGACTCAGGTGCTATTGATCAGGTTTCATCACAGTAAAATTACCTCCCCTACTCCTACACTGATGTCTTTGGAAGCAAGTCACTAAGCATACCCTCTAAGTATACAGGATGCTCTGACTTCTTGAAAGGGGAGCATCTACATAAATACTATTTTTGGGAGATTGTCTCTACTTCTCCATTTATTTATTTAGTCACTTTTTTATATTGATAAGGACTTATGGATTCTTTTTTCATACTTTGGGTGATGATCCAATACTATTGTGTTTGTTTCATCACTCACATATTTCCAACTTTGGCCTTTGGAAGCTCTTTTGATGGGCTCCAGAACCCCTTTCATCCATTCCTATTATTTTAATTTTATTACTTCCTTACTTTCTAGAATTATAAGATGCTCCTCTTTCATCTTGTATAATCCCTGTCCTGGCCCTGGAATCAGACATTTAACTAGGGAGTTCCCATTTTTTACTTAGAGAATGATATCAGATATCAAAATATCATTAGATATGCTTGCACTACTGGGATGTCATTGTTTCTAGTTCATTTAGGGCACAAAACTAAGAAATATATGTATGCATACAGACTGCATATATACACACCATATATATGTACACCATATATGAACATTACATATGTGCACATCATACATACCATATGAATATGTACATACCATATGTACATATACATACAGCATATATATGGGCCATATGTACATAGTCACTATACATATGTATCCATTAGTATCTATATTAAGCTAAATGATTAATACTGGAGTCATTGACTTTAATTTAGTAGCTCATGATTTATTTCAGCTTTCCCCCTTACTTATTTCTACAGAGTGATATCTTAGATAAATAATTTAGGAAGTTCTGTTCTCTACTTATAACCTTCAAAACTTTTCACCTTAGGATAAAATCCAAAATTATAAATTTGAGGTCCAAATTCTTATGATGCACTGAATGAGTTAAATATACTATTTATTTAGGGTTTTTTTTTTTAGCAATTAGGGATAATTGATGGAAGAGTAAAGACATCATCTGTAGTTACTTTTCTCTCTATTCATGTAATAAAACAATCATAAAATAAAATGAATGCTGTATTCATTTCTTTGAACTATTCTTATTAATATTTAATCAATTAATAACAATGAGCATTTAGTGAATTAGTTTGAATCATATTGCATTAAAATAAAAATAAAGGTATACAAAATTTGGAGTAATACTTCTCTAATATTGGGCCACCACAAAGCATTTAATCATATTTTCTCCAGATAGAAAACAAAAATTTTAAGGAAAATCAAAATAAGTTCTAATAATATACATTGCATGAGAATGTGTGTGTGTGTGTGTGTGTGTGTGTGTGTGTGTGAACACTTTTATAGCAGTAATTTATACTCTGTGATTTTTGACACATAAATCTATCAAAAAATAAACAGCAAAAGGGAGCTTGAGTGATAAGGTTTAACATGCTGCCAGTTTCTCTACTTAATCTTTATTTAAGGCAGACATTTCTAATTCATAATCACACTCTTAGGAAAAAGGAAGGAGTGTTGAGGGGCTTTGTTAAACAAGAGAGGAAGTTCAGACTTGGCTTTGACAACTTCAGAAACTCTGAAAGCATTTTTTTTTTTTAAATGGGAGATGAAGAGACACATATTCAAAAGTTGAAAGTTTAAAATTTCAGTTGAGATGGAAGCAAGGTTAGGTGTCCCTAGCATCTCTTTGTTTGCATTCATGTCTGGAGCATATTTCTTCCTGTTCTGGTTTTAAAGAGACTCAATTATTCAACTATCAATTTTTTCCAGTTTGTTTTCTTAAAAATCAATGAAAACTTCTTCTCAACATCAAAAAAAAATATGACATTTCAGTATTGACAAGAGTGATAATATGGATCAAGTACATGAACATATATGCCTTTCCAAAGAAATTTTTGAAGTCTTAATAAGTTAAGCATTATCTGTGACCTGGTCAGAGAATAAATCCATATAGTGCCAACTTGAACAACTGCCTATCTATTTTCCTTCAAGAGGGACAATTGGACAGTAATGATGAGAATTGTTCCAAGTCATGCCTTGGATCCTGTTTACTGACCATTAAATATACTATCAATCTATAGGTAAAACAGTCTGCCGATTGGCATGAAGGCACTTTCTTGCATTTCCAATGCAGCCTAATTCCAAAATATAATTTCAATTTCTACCATGGCCCTAAAAGTGTTGCTTAATAAATAAGAAAACTTTATCACTTAGTAAAAAGCACTGAGTAAGCACTTTTCAGTAAATGACTACCATGTATACCAAGAGTTTATTGGTGTTCTGCCATGGTTTCACCCAGCCATATGAGAATAATCATTCTTCCATTTTTGTGCAATTTCCACAGTGATAGATTGGTTGGTCAATGGTCATTCTGTATTTGACTAAATTATAAGATGTTTTATTAACTTTGGTACAACTTATTAAGCTTTTCAGTAATAGCTTTGTTTTGTTATGATTAGTATTCCTTAAAATGATATTTTCCTAATTTAGGTCTATTATAAAAGCAAAATTATTGCATTACTTATTATTATAAAACATAGTTTCAATCAAGATATAGAAAAATCAAAATCTTCAGAAAATGACAATGACACAAAGTTTACTCTGGCTTTATGCCATTTTTTGACAAAATTGATTTAAGATAATATAAAGGGAATGAGGGATTATCTGTACCATAAGTTTTTTTTTAGATAATCATCATTGTGCTTGCTATTCAAATTTCTGTTTTTTGGAATCTGCATGCAGGTAAAACTTTTCAATATTCTCATATTCCAAATTTCATTCCATGAGTCATCTTCATTTACATTTATATTGCTATTATCTGCTTTTGCTTATTTTTGTGCTTCGTATGTTAGTGTTTCCTTTTCTACTAATTATCATTCTTTGCTCTAATGAGCCCTTTTTAGCCACTGATGCATGTTAGGGAATTGGTGGTACAGTGAATAATATTTTAATATTGTTCAGTGATGTGTAAATGTGAAAATAGGTTACCCAAGAGAAATGGCACCCAGGTAAATTAAGTTTGGCATGAACCAATTCATTTACTGTCCATGCCTATTACAACTCTTAGGTACAAAATTAAGTGTTCACCGAAAAAAAAAAAAAAAAAAAAACCCACTCAATAATACAGAAAAATAATAATGCAATAATTTAAAAATAAATCAAAATTAGTGCAGAAATTCATGAATATCAAAATCTCAGACTTTCAAGTTGTAATCAGCATTACTTATTCATTTTTTTAGTAACTTTAATGTGGTCTACAAGTCAATGACACCCAATCTCTAGGTAAAACTATCCAAAAGATATACCAGCAAGTTGAGAAATGTTTATAAATCAAATTCCTCTGCCTTTTCTTATGAAACTGTTCAAGGAATTGTCAAATACTTAATAGATATATTTGGGGATTATGTGAATATTATTTTCTAAGAAAATTTGTTGAGAAAAACTGACCCATTTCATAGTTTTATTCTTTGAGTAGAAATGTGATGGGCTGACAGATCTCTGGCTCCATGAGATGTTGTGGGCCAGACAGACTCCATTTTGCTCTGAGACTCCATTTTATGTAGGAAATAAGCTTCTCCCATGGGAACACCCCACCTCTGTACCCATCAAAGATTGCTTAGCTTCTCCCATGGGAACATGCCGACTTTGTCTCCATCATCAGTTACTTGGTGTGACATGTTTAACAATATAAAATGACAATTTCTATGTAATGAAAAATTGCTCTCTTTTGATCTCTATTGCTCCTAACCAATGTACCATGTGAACAGTGATTGTGTGGATGTTAGTAACCATTCTTTAGTTTGTACCTAGGTAAGGGTCATTTTGACCCACTTGCCCCTCTGTTGATGATCTCATGATGTTAGTTTTTAATTTCAAATCACAGCAACAGACACTTATGATTGATGTGAGTTTTGGTATAAGAACCCCTACAACCCTGTAGTCAGGGCTGTTCTCCCAGTAGCCATTTTTTTGGGTCATTGTGTGAGACAGTCAGCTGGTCGGCTTAATAAAGACTCTCAAATTGAACTTCTCAGTGGTGATTGGTCTGTTCTCAAGTTGCACCTCATAACAGAAAGATATATACTTTGTGCGTGTGGATATTTTTGGAATGATAATATTTGCTCTTAAAATTCCTTCCTTCACTGCAGAGCTATATATTCACACAAAAGCTATTCCCACAAAGTTTAATAAATGATTCTCAACTCTCTATTTTTCCCATTTTTAAATATAATAGTTTTCAAAATTACATTATTCAAATGCCATCATGATATAAGCAGACTATATCACTTGCATTATCATACATAATCATGTAAGGCAGAGAACTAAATACCTTAGTAGTATTTCAATTCTATTTTTCTGGGACTTGTCAAGGCAAAACAGTGTGATTTTAGTGGTGTAATGACCTAGTCCCTTAATTTTGAAGAAGTTAGTATTATATATTACTTAATTTTGGTCAAAATAGTCTTTAGCATGTTAAAGAATGTCAGTAATGAATCTTACATTTTAAATTTAAACTCCAGGCTTCCTACATCAAAGTCAAAATTTATTTTAATAACATGTGAAATGTTTATGATTTCCGAGCAAATGAAATCAGTTAAGAGATTATGTATGGGACATAATTAGTGAGTCATGAAAAAAAAGAAAGAAAAATATAATGTGGCATAAAACATCCCACACTACAAAAAACCCGAGACTGTGTTTTAGTCACTCCTTCCATTCCAGAGTTCCAGGGCTTCTGCTAGTTTGACAGGAGCACTTGGACAAATGTCATCATGATCAAATCACAGCATCTTCCTATCTCCAGCTTCCCTTCAAAGGAGCTCTGGCAGCCCTTTAAATGTGTGATGTCTCCTTGGTGGCACAGGTTTTGAAATATGAAATTAGTATGAGGAAAAATAATTCCCTAGTGTGAAGTTTCACAGAAGCAAAAAAAAAAAAAAAAAAAAAAAAGAGAGCAGGTCTGAGACTATTATCTCAAGGCAGTTATTATCTCAAGGCAGTCTGCTTACCAGCAATCCACTTTTCTGAACAAAGGGTTGTCTTTTGTCTTCTGGAATAATTTGTAATTTGCTTCTCCCTTTCAATTGGTTCTAATGTCTCCAAGACACCTCAATTCAAGATTTAACTCAAAAAGCAATAATCATCATTGACGAACTTGAAAAAAGATCTCTAGGTAAGAAACGTACAATAATGCTAACTGAAGAAAAAATACAAAGTTACAGTCATATTCCAAATATTGAAATAAAACCAATTTTATAACTCTGTTTTAGCAATCAGTCTTGATGATAAGTTCAGCTAATTCAATGGAGATACTTGCCACTGAAAAATAAATACATAAAAAATAAATAAAGATAAATAGCCTCCCTGTACACAATGAGAAATTCTGAGCTGAAGAGTCCCTGACTCTTTTTTTACTGATTTAATTTCAAAACATTACTACTTATGTGGTTAATGTATGAGAAACATAAAGTTGGACTCATTCACAACAGAGAGTAACAAAATTAGAAGGTTGGTTTTCAGCTTTGTGCAGAAAGGTATCAATTACCTCGAGGGAGTCTCTTATAAGTGAATTCAAGTCTTAAAGGGGGCAATTGAGACATCACATCTGGGAGATTTGGAAGGGATATGTTATGATTTAGATGTGGTGTCCCCAAAAAGTTCACGTGTGGGACATGTGTAGGTTAAGGCTATAATGCAAACAGTGAAATAATCCCTGATGGGATTAACTGAGTGGTAAGTGGAGGCAGGTGGGGTGTGGCTGGAGGAAGTGGTTCATTGGATGAGGGCCATGGGTATACTCTTCATATCTGGAGGATGGAGTCTCTCTCTCCCTGCTTCTTGATCATCAGGTGAGCTGCTTCCCTCTACCACACTCTTCTTCCCTGATGTTCTGCCACACCTCAAGCCCTGAAGAATGGAGGCTGCTGTCTGTGGTCTAAGAACTCTGAAACTGTGAACCCTCAAATAAACTTTTCCTCCTCTACAATTGTGCTGGTGGGATCTTTTAGTCGAAGTGGCAAAAAAGCTGACAAAAATAAGACATATAAGAAACGTGTCCCTAATTAGTGAAACAAGGTTATGAAGTGAAGGAATCACTTCAAAATGGATGGGAATATAACTTATTAATATATCTCTTGGGGAAGATATAGTACTTGGTGAATTATAAATGGACTTCTGTCTAAATGACTGCAATGCCTATCTTTCAGTGAAATTAAGCTTCAAATAAAGGTGAAAGTAATTGATAATAAGTTTAGGATGACTTGAGAAAATGCACACTTCTGTCCATCATTTTGTTGCAGCTTGATAACAAGGAAAGGATGAAAAACTCAGGCTTCAGAGTGATTAATAATGATAGTGGCAATTATTAATTTAGTTATAAAGATTCTAAGTTTGTAAGTTTGATCTTAATGATGCATTTATATTGTTTGCAGAACTGTATGTTCACAAGCCCATTCACTTTTCACTCAGTGTCTTCCAGTGGTGGTGCCTCACTTAAGTAACATGATATTAAAATAAGAAATTGATATTAATACAGTCCATTGACTTTATTCCAATATTATCAGTTTAATGTGCAGTTATGTGTGTCCACATGTGTGTGTAGGTGTGAGAATTTTCTTCTTTGAGATTTTTATCACCCATGTAGACTGGTGGGAGTACCACTATAGTTGAGCCAGAGAAAATTCATCATGAGCATTTTCGTGCCACCCTGCATAAACCTTGGCCTCCCACTTCACACACCACCAATCCCTAAAAAACCACAAATGCCTTCCTTAGGTTTATAATTCTGTCATTTTAGTGATGTTAATTAAGTGAAATCATTAAGTGTGTAATCTTTTGAAATTGGTTTTATTCACTTAAAAAAATTTCCTCAATATCTATCCAAACCATTGTGTAGCAATGGTTTCTAAACCAGTAATTTCAATCAACTGCACATTTAAAATGTGAAAAAATTTTGCATCTCCAGTGAGCATGTAAAGACTTCCTTCATTGCCATTACTTCCGAAACAAATAGCATAGTAACTATTTTTATAGCACTTACATTGTATTATAGGTAATCAATATGATTTAAAGTGCATTGGAGGACTTAAATAGGTTATATGTACATAGTATGCTATTTATGTAAGGGATTTCATGATATCTACACTGGGATTATTGTTGTGAAATTTGGGAAGAATGAAGAATTGATTCATTTTTGTTTGTTTGGGATTCTGTAGATTTAACCCAGAGGTGCTTTACCACTGACCTATATCCCCAGCCCCACCCCCTTTTTTTTTGAGACAGGGTCACACTAATTTGCAGGCCTTGCTAAGTCACTGAGGCTGACCTTGAATTGGTGATCCTCCTGTCTCAACCTCATAAGGGGCTGGGATTACAGGCCTGAGCCACAGTGCCCGGTAAGAACTGACATTTTTACTAAGATGAATATTCCCATCAATGAACAGTTTCCCTCCATGTATTTAGAACTTAGCATATGGATTCTGTACATTTGTTAAATTTCTACCTATTTGAATTGTGTAAATGTCCGTGATTAGTGTCTTGTTTTTAATTTTGATTTCTGTATGTTTATTGCTATATGGAAACGCTATTGAATTTTTTTTGAGGGGGTACCAATATTGAACCCAGGGGTGTTTAACCACTGAACCACATCCTCAGCCTTTTCTTGTATTTTACTTAGAGACAGGGTCTCACTAAATCGCTTAAGTTGTGATACTCTTGCCTCAGCCTCCCAAGCTGCTGGGATTACAGGCGAGCACTACTGAGCCCAGCTGCTATTAAAGTTTTAATGAGTTTTATTTTTAATTATTTTAGATTACCAGAAATGCTGAAGTCTGTCCAGAGTTCCCAAACACCTCATATCCAATTGCATCCATCTTAAATATCCCACACCGATACGGTACATTGGTCACAAACCAAGAACACAAATTGTTACATTAATACCATCAAAAGTCCATGCTTAACTCAGAATTCCTTAATTTCAACACAACCTTTTTATATGTTCCAGGATCTCATTCAGGATACCATACTGCATGTAGTTATTGTATTTCCCCAGGCTGTCCCGAACCATAACATTCTCTTAGATACTTGCTGACTCACTTTGACAAGTCTGAGGGACATTGGTGCTATTGATAAATAATTTAATAATAAATAATAAAAATAAGTGAAGACACTTGACAACATTATGCAGAGGAATTGCAAATAATTTATTCAGATAATTACATGAGTCATAATATTTATTTTCTGTATTTTTTGATGCTTTGACATTCATAACCTTGCTCGTTCTGAAGACACAATCCCTCTCAGGGATTTCCACAGATAATAAATAACTTGCCTGAAAGCACACATTCCATATGCAAACTAATCAGTACAGAGCCCAACCACTTCCGTAATTTAATTTTGGCACATCAAGTCAATATTTTCCCAAGTCGCTAGTTTCCCTATTTAAATCACACAGAGACCAGTTTCAGTTAACAGACTATCATAATCAGATAAAGTAGCCAATACTAACTTCACCTTTCTAATGAAAACCACAATAAAGACTTGTCTGTTTTTCCCATGCTCTTTCTGCTTCCTGAATGATCCTGATGCTTGCCCATGTGGCACTGTATGGTATGGCATACCCCAACTGGAAACTGAGTAATGGCCTTTTCCTGAAAAGCGACTGTTTCCATGTCTGTTATCTTAACATACCTGAATAAAACAAACTGTGCACATTTTAACACAACAATGTGTTCTCAAGGTGCTGTATATTAAAACTTAAAATCATACACCTGAAATGTATATATTCATATTTGTCAACTATACCTCAACGATATTGGAAATAAATAAAAATTTAAAAAAGCAAATTTAGAAATGTACTATATTTTTAAAGTATTTTCAAGAAACTTTTTGAATATTGCCTATTTTCTAAGTCCTGAATCCAATTCTACCAGTGTCAAAAAACCTGTAAGATACATTCTCCAACAACAAAATAATTGAATAAATAATAGTAAAACATGAATTAAACTACAATCTATCCAAATTAGAACTTAAAATGTTGATGACAAATAATGTTGATAAATTAAAATATCCAAAGGAAACTTAATATTTTATTTAAAATTTTACAGTCATGTAAATACTTCATATTAGATCTTATGGGATGACATAAGATACTCAAAAGAAGTTAAATCCTTCAATGCTTGTTTTTGTTATAAAGTTGAAAATTAATAAATATTTGAGTTAATAATTTAGAATAATCATCAGTGGAAACCCACAATAGGAAAAAATGATATAGAAGAGTAAATATTAATGCAATCAAATTATACTCAATGAAATTATACTCAGAAATTTGTTTGAAAAAAAAAATCAGTAGAAAAATATCTGGTGAGATGTAGCAATAGAAATAGAAAGTCATTTGGGTAATTTCCTAAAGTAGCAAAGTTATACATTAAGCAATGCTTAAAATTCAGGAAATTATTAGAAAAAAATGTTATGCAATCACTTGTAATTTTAGAAAAAGCAATTGGGAAATGTCTCAACAGTAAATTACTACTATAGAAACAGAAGGAAACAATTTAAAAGATCTAAAAAATATTAAAACAATTCAATTGTTAAAAATCTGAGCACTCAAAAGCACAAGACACATTTTTAAAAGTAATTTCTAACAAAAATAAAGGATAAATTATTCTAGATTAGGATTTGTATATAAATATGGTGATTGTTCCCTAATTCACTTATTTGAAGGTAAGATATATTTGAGAACAATAAAAACAAATAAGAATTCATAATCTACTAATAAGACCCAAATTTACTTATACATTTTTATAGCATCATTTTAAAGAAAGTCATTCCAAAAATAAATACAACATTTTCATATTGAAACAGATTATGAGCAATTGGAATCACATCAATTAGAATTGGATGATTCTTTTAAAGTCTGTGAATAATTCATTGCAGCACTTATTTCATAAGGATAAAAGATTGATTATATCAGTGCACAAAACAATAACATTTCTCATTTTAGAAAGACTAGAGGAGGCTGTGCTTATTTAAGAAAGAGACCATAACATTTTCTATAAAATCACGTCAGTACATATTGTCTCTTCTCATCAATATTGTATGGCAGTTCATATCAGCAGGGAATATTAAAAACAGATAAAAGATAAAATGATTCAAAATGACAAGAAAAAAATAATTATTAACAGACAATTGAAAGATACATGTAAAATTCCACAGAATCAATTTTCATAGATATCATAACTTATCAAGGTGGCTAAATATAAATTTATATAACTCAGTTGCATTTCTCAATATGATCCTCAGTAAGTGAAAAAAAAAGTAAATATGATAATGTTAAAATTTATGATATCTTTGCATATAAATTAATAGAAAAAGTGCAACAAAATTTTACAATTGCTCTATGTAGATAATTTGTCTTTTATGTATTTGTTGAAATAAATGCACAAAATGAATACACAAAAGAAACCTTTGAGACATACATGGTGGACACATATCCATATTCCCCTGCAAATTTATAAATTTTAATCTTTCCAAAAATAATGTTAGCGAATATATATGTATATGCATGTACGTACATGCATATACATAAATATATATATATATACACACACACACACACACACATATATATATATATATATATATATATATATATATATATATACATTTTTTTTTTTTTTTTTTGGTACCAGGGATATTGGACTCAGGGGCACTTGACCATTGAGCCACATCTCCAGGCCCATGTTTTGTATTTTTTTAGAGACGGTCTCACTGAATAGCTTAATGCCTTGCTTTTTGTTGAAGCTGACTTTGAACTTGTGATCCTCTTGCCTCAGCCTCCAGAGTTGCTGGGATTACAGGCATGCATGCACCACCATGCCTGTCATGTTAGCAAGTATTTTGAAATAAAATTTAGATAGCAATTGTGAAGTATTTTTTGCAAACATCAATGGTAAAAAATATCCCAAATGATTCTGAAGAAATGGATCCAATATGAATAGTGCTCTAGCAGAGATAATTCATTGTAAAAATGTGGTAACCCAGAAACAAATCCAAGTTTATGATGGTTTTATGATTATTGTTATATGACTCACATACATTCAGAACAGTGGAGGAATAATCAACTAATTGTGTGTTGGTGACTGATTATTCATATGAAAAAGCAAAACATGGATACACTACTCTATAACTAAAATAAATTACATGTTAAAAATTTAAATGCACAAAGAAACAGTTAAACCTTTGAACTTCAGAAGAAAATATCTGACAAGATCTTTATTAGTCTAAGGTATAAATGTATCTACTATTTAATATAAGTAAGAACTATAATACATGTGACTAAAAATTTATACCACAGTAAAATTAAATTTTAATAGCTCTTAAATTAAAATAATATTAAAAAATGTCAAAAGTAATGCATCACCACTTTTCTAATAGATGAAATATTCCCCATTAATTAGCCAGGCACAGTGGTACATACCTGTAATCCCAGTGGTTTGGGAGGCTGAGGCAGGACCCTGTCTCTAAATAAAATACAAAATAGGGTGGAGGATGTGGCTCTGAGGTTGAGTGACCCTGAGTTCAATCCCCTCCAAAATTTCCACATTCATAAAAATCAAGATTATATGACTGATTTCTACTGGTAAATAAAGACAAGCAATAGCAAAACAGGCAAATGGTAAGAGAAGATAATGCCTGGGAGAAGTCTACTTTACAATAATGTATGAAAATTTCTGAGGGAAATGAAATAAAAATTTATAATCAGTATAGAAAATAAGTTTAATAACACAAAGTTTATGAGTAGGGAGGCTTATTACAGAAATGGAAACTCATATATTGCTCATGAAATGTTACATAGATTTGATATGAAGTATTTTTACTTTGTGGTTATTAGATATTCTGAGTTAGGTCTGGTCTGAAAGCCTGCAGGACTGAGATAAAAAGTAAGTCAATGTTTCAGTTCAAAGGCCCTTAAACTGAAAGAATTCTCTTACTATGAAAAGTCGAGTTCTTGTGATAGTCAGAACTTCAACTGATTGGATGAATTTGCTCATGTTAGGAAGAACAATTTACTTTACTCTGTCTACTGTTTATATTACTCTTGTTCAGAAACACCACCACATATACACCCAAAATAATGTTTGTTATAATTTGGATCTAAAATGTCCTCCAAAGACACATGTGTGAAAGGCTTGGTCACCACACTGCAGCACTATTGGGAGATGATGGAACCTTTGGGACATAAGACCTAGAGGAAAGAAAATAGGATGTCAGGGGTGTACTCTGGGAGAGAATATTGGAATCATGACCTCCTCTCTCTTTGTGTCCTTGAATGTGAGCACCTTCTCTATCATGCACTCCCTGGCATGATGTTGTGTGCTGGGACAGGTCCAAAGAAATGACCTGGTGACCATGGACTGAAATCTCCAAACCATAGTCAAACTAATATTTTCTGCTGATAAGGAGATTATTTCAAGTCTTTTGTCACAGGAATGAAAAGCTAACAATGTTTAACCAAATATCTGGGCACCCCATGGCCCAGTCACATTGACACATAAAATTAACCACCACAATGAGTAAAAACAAAGTGGACATTTACTTTCTTTTTTTTTAATACTCTATAATGTTTTAGTTGCTATAATTTCCGTTGCTTGTGGATTTGAGTGAATTTTATTAGAAGAGGAACAGATGTGGTATAATGAGGAATGGTACAGAACCTGAAAAAGCTTAGAACATATGTCCACCTCAAGGCATTCAAATTCAAGCATTTTTACCACACTGTAAAAATCAAGGAACATATTTTGTCAGATTACATCAAGACTACAGGTTATATTGTGGGGTCTAGAGAAATAAAACCATATACAATTATTTTATTTTTTCTTCTTTTGTGTCTAAAGTTTCTTCGATATGTTTTGTTACAAGATTATATGATACACTAAAATTTATAATGATACATTTGCTACACAACCTATCCATTGTTTATCTAAAGCTTCAGTTCAGTTTTTGTTGTATAAAATGAAATTATCTTAATTTTCATGATCAATACTCTGCCATTTCTTTATATTTATCTAATGTAACTATTTTTTCATTCAATTTAAATTTTTGGAGTCAGTGTATATGTGCACTTGGTTTTCTTGTATATGTTTTTTAAATAAATTGAGAAATATATTTTCCTAATCTAAAATCATGCATTGTTAGATATAATAGATATGCTAATCTTAATTATGTTACTTTTTTGCATTATAATTGAGTTTATTATATATGTTAAGTGTATTTTCCTTTTGAGTTTGTGGTGTCTTCTTGTCTTAACTCCTCTGATGAATGCTCCAATAACTACTACAAATAGTGAAATTTTTACTTTTTGTCCTTTCATTTAGACTGGCAATTTAATTGCTTTTCTAAAATAAAAGGAATTGGCACCTGGTTTATTCTCTATCGGTGGCTATCATACATAAAGAAAACTATGTAAGTGTGAATTTCATTATTGATGAGTTATCACAAAGTGAATTTGAGCATTTAAACAACCCCAAATCTTCATCCTTACTCTCCCTAAAGGCAAGGGTTATTTTAATGTCTAAATCTAAAGACTATATTTCTGATTTACTACAGTTAACATAAAGTCTTTGTAGAACACTAACAATTTTGCCTCTAGCTTCCTTTACTCAACATTTTGTTTGTGAGATTCATCCATGTTGTTGCTTCTAACAGTAAATAATATATTTTTATGACTATAGCATATTTCATCATATAAATATATTTTCAAATAGTATTTATTGAATAACATAATTTATTAACTTTGATTTTAATGTGGTATTTTATCAATCATTTTGTTATGGTTGTAACCTATTTAATTTGTTGGTAAATATTTCTTAAGTCCACATTTATATAAATATTATTGGGAATGGGCAGTTTATGGGTCAATTTGCCTTTGAATGAGATTAACATGTTAGTCAGTGGACTAAATATTACCTCTGTAATGTGGTAATTATTATTCAGTTGACAGTCATCAAAGAACAAAGGCTGATCTCTCAAGTCAGAGAGAATCCTCTTCTTGACTGGTCTTCAAATGGTAATGTCATCTTCCTATTTCCACTGCAGCTTCTTTATTTAGCTTCTTTATTTAGACATCAGCTCTGCTGTCTTTGAAGTTACCATCATCCAAAATCACATAAACCATTTCCATTTAATAAATCCCTTTATTTATTTCATATTAGTTCTTTATCTGGAGGATTCCAACACAGTACCATGCTCTTATGTGAGAAGCTTAATTGCTATGTCTTTGACATTTGTATCTATAGTCTACCTGGAATTGATTTTTTTTCTCACATGAGGTAATGGATTTCAGAAGGTTAATTAAAATTTTGCATAAATTTATGTGAATAGATAAATTAGCATAAGTGATATCATGTATAATTCTGTAGTTCTAGAAAATTTCTGAAAGGAAGCACCAGGAACTGTTAAAAAGTGATTATTTCAGTAAAGTGACACTAATTCTTTATCAGATATAGGGGATATGAGTTTTTACTTTGTATGGATCAAGTGGAATATACATACTTAAAATCTGTCTCTTGCCCAGTAGATCTCAAATATCATCATTTTGTAGGGCACCAGAAAGACTGAGCTGAAAAGTGCAACAGGAGGAGCATTCAGGAAGCAAACACTATCTTTTTTCTTTCTCATTGTTGTGGCAAAGATCAAAATTATAAAACATTTCTTCATGCTGAGAGTCATTACATCTCTTCTAAAATGCCACTCTGATGGCCCTGAAAAACCAGCATGATCCTAAATAGTTACACTGACTGTTTTTTTTTTAATAACTTGATCCAGAAAATATGTGCTGTGAATAGGCCAAGTAATAAAACCTAGAGGAATTAAGAGGCTCTTTATATGCCTCCTGTGATTTCCAATAGGAAAAACTAATTTAGTCAAGACCAGGTCAGGTTTGATTTGCTTATTTTATGGCATGACACAAGGAGGGAGTCTTTGAAACAAACGTAAAAACCCTTACTCTGCCTGATAGACTTTCAAAGCCAATATCTTAATGATTCAAGGCATAACAGTGAAGACATTTGCAGCATGATCTGAGAATACAAAACCAATTTAGTGCAATACATGTTAACACTTAGGTTCTTCTATCATGTGGAAAAATGGAATTCTGTAGTGATCTAAAAATGATGACTGTATCCTTGAGTCTAGCGTAATCAAAGTTTAAGTCCTATAAAGAAAATTTATAATCAACAAGAGAATGAAGAATAAATAAAAATACACAATTTCACTTAGTCAATATGTAAACATTCCCTTATGTTGTTATAATGATGTAGTTGATCAAGTTGACTATTGATCTAAAGAATTTTGTGAGACAAATTTATGGAGGTATACTTACTACTAGCATTTAGGTAAAATTTAGGGTTTGCTATAATCCATTATTATATTTCCAAATTTTCCATTCTATATAGAATGATGGGACATAATGGGTTAAATGGAATTGAAGTTTATTATTAAATGTAATGACTGGAATTTGGGGTTCCTAATTGGTCATGAATCATGGCAATGACTATGACTTTCCTATGTAAATTGAAATTGCTGATACCTCTAAGTAAGATCAGAGTGCTAAATAGGGTGATGGCACTCATTTTCTTTGAGGAAGATGGCACTGGTGGGTGCCCTTTGTGAGGGTGTAGTCAGCATTAGGGGTAAGTGCTCTGGAGTGCTGGGATATTATTAAATGAGAAGCCTACAGCTCACACTAACAAGAAGGAAAGCACTTTACTCCAACATTATCTCTAGGCCAGTGTCCTAATTTGAAGAAGACTTTCTATCTATCATAATTGATTCTTGTTTGTTTAACAATTTGTGTTTTTCTCTGCTGATGTGTTCAGGAAGATATTGCAGTCAGAACGACCTGGAACCAATGGATTTGATGCTTGTGTGTTATCATGGCAGTTCAGTACCAAGAATTTTTTAAAATTTCCTTATTTTTTAATTGGTGCATTATAGTTGTACATAGTGATGGGATTTTCTGTTACATATTCATACATGCACACAATACAACAATATAATTTGGCCAATATTACTCCTTAGAATTTCCCCCTCCCTCTGTACCTCCATCCCCAGTCCCTTTTCTCTACTGATCTCCCTTTGATTTTTAGGAGATTTACCCCCACCTCTGTTTTCCTTTTTCCTTTCTAGCTTCTGCTTACAAGAGATAACATATGACCCTTAACCTTCTGAGTTTGACTTATTTCACCTAACATGGGGGTCCATTAATTTTCCTCCAAATGCCATAATTTAATTTTTCTTTACAGCTGGATAAAACTCCATTGCATATATGTACCATATTTTCTTTATCTATTCATCCGTTGTCAAGTGTCAAGAAAATTTTACACATCAAAATTAAGAAGCTATGCTAGAAGGTTGGGGATGTAGCACCCTAAGATATGTGGGGGCCTGCGATTGAACTTAGCACTGAAAGATGAATGTACAGCTAGATTAAAATCACCAATCCTGAGCTGGACAAGATTATATTGCTTCTTTCCCCTATAAACATCTTTTAAACTGAAGTAAAAAAAAAAAAAAAACTCTAGAGAAATAAGTGATTGTGAGACCTTTCATGTGTTTTGAGTTGGGTTAGCTAAGAAGATTCCTGAGAGCCTTGTGGGCAGAATCATTTTGCTTGAGGACAAAGCAGACTCCCAGATAAGAAATTGTCTTGAATTGAAGAAAGTATTATGTATGCAAACTGATTCAATAGTATATGTCTTTTGGCACATCATTACCATCTCTTATTTGGACTTATTTTCTGACTTTGAAAATAAAGATAAAAATATTAATGAATGTTTTCATATCTTGAGATACAAGGAAATAAAAATTTAACTATCAGACATTTTGGGCATTAAACAGCAGAAGAGACACTATGATTACAGTTGAGAGAAAGGCAGATTTTCCAACTTCAGGCTTGCATACCAGAATTAACAGGTCATAATCTAAGAACTTCATATCACTATTCATAGAGGTGAAGATAATGATGCTGGTGTTGGGATTTCCAGACTGATCGGGATCTCACCTTTGAATAGTAGGCACTGATGCATCCCGGTGAGGCAGCTGCTGGAGGCTTCAAGATCCTCAGCAATAGGTGCTATAGAAGGGATCTGAAATAGGAACACTTACAACATATCTGAACTCCTACACATGACCAGGAGCATGGTGATGTGGAGGATTGGAAGTCTCTAAGGTTATATGCAAATGAAAGTCAGTA
This sequence comes from Sciurus carolinensis, assembly GCF_902686445.1. NCBI lineage: Eukaryota > Metazoa > Chordata > Mammalia > Rodentia > Sciuridae > Sciurus > Sciurus carolinensis. The sequence goes on from NC_062213.1 coordinate 82,726,713, forward strand.
CTGGCTAATGGTAGGAATGGGAGTGGGCAGGCAAACACGTAATGTTGAAGCTTTTGTCGATGTTCATTTTTCAAGTTGATGGACTTGTGAAAAGTGGATTTCATGTATTAGTATGTTATTCAAATGCCATTCAATTTTATTTTATTTCTAAAAACATCTGAAATAAGCCTTAAATATATTTGATTTATTATCAGTTATAAATATTTTAACTTATATAATAGTCTATTAAAATACTTCATGTCAACTATAATCTATTTTCTTTTATTGATGAAATTCCACCTAATAGATACTATAGTCTAATGGAGTAATTTACTCCATTTAGCATTATAGTGAAGTAGATCTTTCATCTATCTATCAATTCATCCATATATTCATTCATACAGCTATCACCTACCTCTCTATCTTATGAACCCATTGTTTTATGTGTAAATCTTGATACAGACAGCATTTCAAAATCCCATTACACTTTATCTGGGAAAGCAGCCGTCTGTGTCATAAATATATATAGGGATATATCTCAAGAAAATGGGAAAAGTTTTGGAAGAAATACTCCATAAAATATTGCTTTGTGATACCAAAAATGACATGAGTTGGATGAAAAAGATTAATATTTTGTTTTAAAATTCTGCCATGTGTCTATATCAATGAAAACTGTGTAAGTGTTATTTGTTTTTTAATATGAAATTGTTTTGACTTTCCTTGGATATTATGAGTTAGTACTGAAACTAGCACAAAATTACCTTTATGTCTCCTTTGCCTTGTAGTATTCAGGACTTGGACAAAAACTTTGAAAGGTCATTTACCTGATTTTCTCCTGATGAAAGGAAGCTAGGCCTATATCTCAAAGCAAACATGAATTAATTTGTACTGTATGAAACAATGTTACAACAGAAGAAATGAGAAGTAGGCCAAAATGTGCTACATTTAGAAATCAGTGTCTTCATTTGTTTTAGAATTACAGTCTTTCTTCCCTTTAACTACTTGTTCTTAGACAAAACATATCTTAGAAGGAGAAAATTTTCCACTTAATGTCAGAAATAAATACTGCTTACTTGCAAACATTTGATAATGATACTTTTCTGGGAATTGGTGACTGCTTACTTAGTCTCAACTAATTATGTCTGTGTGTATATATAGATAGATTAAGAGAGAGACAGAGGCAAGGTGAAAGACACACAAGAAAGATTTGTTAATGTATCACAATATACATCAAATTTGTTTTCTATATAAATGATGAAGGATGATAATACAAAAAATAAATTTATTTTTATGACTTCCATTGGAATACAATGTGCAATAATTCAGTTCAAATAATGCATTATGAGGTCATCTTTTCTAAGAATCAGAAAACTATACTTTATGCAGTTGCCCTCTTATTTACCTTTTCCTTGACATTTCTTCCTGCTGAGATTCATTTAAGAAAATATTGGCAAAGACAATTCAGATACAGTAGTGAACTAATGTTAATCCTGTTAACTTTTGATATTTCCAATTATAATAAAAAGGATTGCAAAAACCCATTTCTCTTTTACCTCCTCAAGGTTGAAATTACATGCATTTGCCAAGACAAAGTTTATCTGAGGGACTTACATATCTACTCTTTCAAATTAAAGTAACAGAGAATTTTCAATGCAAATGTCAATTCCTTCTCATCTTTATTCATGTGTTAATAAAAACATAAAATATTTTATCTAGAAAATTGAACTCAGCCTATAAAATGAACTCTAGTTATTTTATTAGAAACCAAAAAAGAAATCTACTTAGTAAATTGCAAGTGTATTACTCTTATCATTGTAACATCTGATATTTACCATCTGCGCCTGTTTGTCATGGTAAGGGGGAACCCTTGAAATCAAAACTTTAACTTAATTTTGATTCTTGTCAATTATTTCAGTTTTTCATTTTAAAATTTTTATATATTTCATATATTTATGTCAGTGATAAATGGCTAGGAATATCACTCTGGAGTTAGGCTGTCTTAACTCAATCCACCTTGGGCAAACATGGATAGCTATTTATTCCATGGGTCAGAAGTTTAACATTTAGACATGGTGGTGATAGAGGCTATCACATAGGAAGGTTCTGAAAGAGAGATGATTTGATATATACAGACTAGAGGTCTGTCTGGTACACAGCAAAAGGCCAATAAATGTAAGTTACTTAGCCTCTTCTCACTTAGTATTAGTGAACAATGATCATAATGTTTACATGATAAATTTCTAATCACAGATTATACAAATGAACTTCTATTACTTCTACTGTTACTGTTTTGGTCCTAACTAATGTTGTCACATTTGGTCAATTCAATAATCACAAGAGCTGAACATTGTGGAATTGTTTGATTTATTTGTTTTATTTATTTTTTTAGAGATGTAGACATATTTTACTTAGGAAAGCAGATAGACATTCAAGGGACAATGTGTACCATGTCCAGAGGGAAATTTTTAATAAAAGTCACCTGTGGAATTTTTTAATGAAATCATGAAAATAGCATTTCAATTTTAGATAAAATATATAAAGTACTCAGTGTAACTAAGATTCTTAATGGAAACCTTTTGTTTTATATACTGGCATGGATAATATTTGAAAATTTCCCTAGAAAACGGCCTCCACTATTCTGTTTCTTATTTCCTGCTAACCCCAGAGTAAAGGAAATGTTTTAAATTGTAGACAGAGCTTGGGCTATAGTGTTTAACCATTTGATATCATAGAAGAGGAAGTGCTTGCACAAATTAGAACTTAACAATGAAGGTGAGAAAAATACCATAGAAGCCCTCAATGATACTGCACAGTCTCTAACAGAATTGCAAGAGCAAATCATTTAAAATATATCTAGAAATCAATTTTACTGGTTAGATGGAAATCAACTATACTGATCAGAAAAAGATATCATAAATATATACAACTGAATTTTATTATATCTTAATTTTACTTCCAATTGATACACAAAAATGATACAAATTTATGGGGTACCACATAATGTTTTAATATGTTTATGTATTTTAACATGTTCAAATGGGGTAAACCACGCCCATTGTGGTGATGCAGGCTTATAATCCTAGCAACTCAGGAAGCTGGGGCAGAAGCATCACCAAGTTGGAGGCCAGCCTCAGCAACTTAGTGAGGTCCTAAGCAACTTAGCCAGACCTTGTATCAAAATAAAAAGTAAAAGGACTGGGGATGTGGTCCAGTGGTAAAGCATCCCTGGGCTCAACCCCTAGTTAAACAAAACAAACAAACAAACAACAACAACAACAAAAACAGTACACCCAGCAGAGTAAACCTATATTTTCAAACATTTATCATTTCTCTATGGTTAAAACTTAAAAAGTCTTTTTTTTTTTTTTGGTCCTTTCTTCTAAATAAGCAATACATTATCATTATTTATTAACACCCTACTGTGCGATTGAAAATCAGAACTCATATATTAATTATCTATAAGTTAGTTTCCATTAATTGACCTACCAAAAACCTCCCTTTCCCTTATCCTCCTCAGATTAAGGAAACCACCATTTTATTTTCAACTTCTAAGAAATCAATGTTTTAAAATTCCACATTTGAGTGAGATCATATTGTACTTGTCTTTCTGTACCTGGCTTTTTTCACAGGACGTAGTGACCTCAAGTTTCATCTGTATTATGCAAATGAGAGTATGTTGTGCTTTTTATGACTGAATATTATTCCACTGTGCATATGCACCACATTTTCTTCATTCAGCATTCAGAATGTGAGAAAAACACATTGAAGAAAGAACAACCCTTTCAATAGTGGTTATGGAAAAACTTAATATCCACATGCTAAAGAATAAAACTAAATCCCCATCTCTCACCAGATATAAATATCAATTAAAATAGATTAAATCCTAAAGGTGTGACCTGAAACTATGAAAGTATTAGAAGAAAGTTTAGGGTAATAATTCAGGACACTGGAATGGCAAGGGTTTTTTGCAGGAGACCCCATAGCACAAGAAACCAAAAGAAATATAGTCAGCTTCTGCAGAGCAAAGGAAATGGTTATCAGAGCAAGAGACTCCCTACAGAATAGGAGAAATATTTGCAAACTACATCTGACAATGAGTTCATGACCAGAAAATAAAAGGAATTCACACAGTTCAATAGCAAAATAACATATAATTTGATTAAAATGGGCAAGTAATCTAAACAGATGTTCTTCAAAGATATACCTACAAATGACTACAAGGCACATAAAAATGCTCAAAACCACCAATAATCAGGAAAAGAAAAATCAAAATGACAATGAGATATGACTTCACCTATTAGAATTGGTTGTAGGTAGGCAGACTCCTTCTAGGCTCTTGATTTTGTTCCATTGGTCTTTGGGTTCAATTTTGTGCCAGGATCACGCTGTTTTGATTACTATAGCTTTGTAGTATATTTTATGTTTTGAAGTCAAGCAGTATAATGAACTTTGCTTTGCTCTTTTTCTTCACAATTTCTTTGGCTACATACAATTTCTTTATCTTTTTTTGTACTTCCACATGAACTTTAAGGTAACTTTTTTCTAGTTCTGTAAGAAATGTCATTGGTATTTTAGGTAGGGATGGCATTGGATGTGCAAATTACTTTGGGTGGTGTGGACACCTTAACAATATTGATTTTTCTAATCCATAAACACAACATCTTTTTTCCATTTCTTTGTATCCTCTTCAGTTTGTTTCATTGATGTTCTGTAAGTTTTGTGGTACAGCTCTTCCACCATTTGATTAAATTTATATATAGGTATTTTATTTTTTGTAGATACTATATAATTGCTTTCTTATTTTTTACATAATTTGCTATCACTATATAATAATGTACTACGTTGGTATATTCATTTTGTATCCTGCAACTTTGTTGAATTTGTTATTTCTGATACTTTTTTTTGATAGTCTTTGAGGTTTTCTCTATATAAAGTTATATTATTTTCAAAAAGTGACAATTTGGCTTCCTTCTTTCCAATTAGTATGCTCTTTATTCTTTCTATTACAAAATTGCCCTGGCTAGTTCTTCAGAACTATGTTGAATAAAAGGTGGAAGTGAGTACCCTTGTCTTGTTTCCAATCTTAGAGAGGAAGCCTTCCAGTGTTCCCCATTAAATAAAATGTTAACTGTGGGTTTGTTATATGTGGTCTTTAGTAAATGACATATGTTCTTTTCATACCTAATTTGTTTCAAGTTTTCATCATAAAGTGATGTTTAATTTTAACAAATGTCTTTTCTGCTTCTAGATGATCATGTGTTTTATGTCATTCATTATTTCGATGCTGTATATCATACTTACTGATTTGCATTGCTATGGTTTAGATAATTGGTGTCCCCCAAAAGCTCATGTGTAAGATAATCCTAGAGAGTTTAGAGGTGAAATGATTGGGTTATGAGAAGCTTAAACTAATTAGTACATTTGTCTCTTGATAGGGATTAATTCGGTGGTAACTGTAGACAGGCAGGATATGGCTGGAGGAGGTGGGGCACTGGCGACATGATTTTAGGGTATAATATTTTGTTCCTATGGTGGAGTTTTTTCTCTCTCTGCTTCCTGGTGCAATGTTTTTAGCTTCTTTTCTCCACCCCATTCTTTGGAATGAAGTTGGGGACTGAAATCCAAGAACCAAGATCTCTAAAACCAAGTAAACTTTTCCTCCTTTAAAATTGTTCTTGTCAGTTTTTTTGTTACAGCAATGAAAAAACTTACTAAAACATCTGTTGAACAATTCTTACATTCCTGGGAGGAATATCACTTGATATTGATGAAAAATCTTTTTAAGGTCCTTTTGTATTCAATTTACTAGTATTTTGTTATAGTTATTTTTTCTTAATCTATGTTCATTGCAGGTATTATCCTGTAGATTTCTTTTGTGTATGTGTGTGTGTGTGCTTGTGTATCCTTTTCTGCTTTAGTTTTATGGTAATGCTGGCCTTATATAATGAGTTTCAAAGAATTCCCTTCTCTTCATTGTTTTGAAATAATTTAGAAAAAAATGATATTAGTTGACTTGATGGAATTCAGTTGCAAATTTTAATTTAAATATACAATTTTAATTTGGAAGATTGGAGAGCCTTGGTCTTACAGAATAATCATTGGACTTAAATTGAAGATGTGTGTTCCAAATCTAACCAAGCTCTTTGTTCAAGCTGTTATTTTTTTAGATAGGTTTTATGCATGCTCCACATTAGGACAGCAATGTTGCAGCTGGTGAGAAATAAGAGAAAGTTGTTCAATAAGACATGCATCTGGTTCCTGAGCCTAATTGCTTAGGGTAGCATCATGCTGGTGTAACTGGCATGCTATAGTTTCTGGTTCTCAGTTTTAGACTTTAAGAAACTTGAAATTATCAATTGCTCCAAATTGGTTGATCTATATATAATTATCTCTTTCTGACAAAATTCATACGAAATCTCATCTGAATTGGAATATAATTTAAAAAATGGAATATAGAAAGAAAGAAGGAGGAGAAGGAAGAGGAGGAGGAGGAGAAGGAGCAACGATAACTATCTTTCAAATACACTCAAATTCCCAGTAAATAAATACTTAGGAAGACAAATACATTCAGAAGATGGCTGGTGAGCATGAAATCAGAGAATAATGAAAGTGTGATAACAGCATAAAATAATCCCGGTTTTCATTCTTTGTATTCTAGTAAAAATTCACCCAAATACTTATTATAAAATTGTTATTAACTTTAATTATGCTTTAACAAATAATAACTTTAATATGAAACATTTTTGAGAACATTTTAAAGAAAATAGTGAATTGGTGACCAGTTCTGTAATTTAAAATGATTAACACATGTTTACTACAAAATAACACTAATCTTACAACTGATTTTTGTCTACAGTGTTCATAGTTTGATTTTAGCACACTAAAACCTGTTTTCTCAATTAGTTGTGTTTTGGGGAGGACACAAACACAGAAAAGGCATCTGCACTATTTTTACATCAAGTTATCACTCAAAATACAGCAAATTGATATGTCCATGATCTTCATTGTGGTCATAAACTCTATTCTAAAGTCAACCACTCACTGGATTAAGTAGTTTGGAACAAGTCACTTAAAAACTGTGCGTCAGAACAGTCCTGTGTGAAGTTTAGATATAATGGGAATATGTAACAAGTTCATACATTGTTTGGGACATACATGATAGTAGAAGAGAGCCTGGAAAATAGTAGGTGTAGTATGAGAGCAAGAATGATAGAAAAATCTTTTAAGAATAAATGAAAAATTGCATTTCACACCAGAAAAAACTTGTCCATTCCTTCTAGGCATTCCTTCTCACAACTAGAAAGCTAGGGAGGTACCTGGTGACCCTAAGGATGGAGGGAGAATACTGGTGGGTTCCCTGAGATTCCTTGTTGCCTCCAGTGTATACTGGATAGGGCACCACGGAACCTTCAACTCAGTACTTCCATTAGGCAGAGGCAGAAAGTTCCTGGAAAAGTCAAACAACCAGGGAAGCATAGTCTAAAAATGGGAAAACCTCTTTGGTAATACCAGTCCTAATCCATCCAAACACACAAAGAAATCTATGCCAAATCACATCCTAATTAAACTTCTGAAATTTAACACCCACATCCACACACACACCACCCTCAAAAGTAACTGAGGAAAATAATTAATTATTTACAGGGGAAATATTGAGTGAAATCTAACTGTTCATGTGAAGCCATGGAAACCAGAGGTATGGCCCACCTTATTTCATTTACAACAACTTTATGGGAATAAAAATCACACATACCATTCATCTGGTCAATTTCGAATATATAATTTAATGCTTCTTATGATATTTACAAAGTTGTGCAACCATTACTTCAATCTAATTTTGGAATATTTTCATCATTCAAAGAAAAATCCAATGTCTTTTATCAGTTGCTTCCCATTTACATTCATATCACACCTCAACAAGTCTGGGCAACCATTTTCTGCTTTCTATCTATATAGATCTTTCTATTCTGGACATTTCATATACATGAAAAAAATATTATTTGGTATTTTTGAATGGATTTCAAGGTTTATACCTGTATGTTTTCATACTAAAAATATCATTACTGCATTTTTATTATTAAATAATACTCCCTTGTATAGACACAGCCATACTTGGTTTATTCCTTCACATTGGTCAACAAATGGGTTTTTCCACTTCTTATATATTGCAAGTAATGTTGCTGTGAATATTTGTATACAAGATTTTATGAAGAATATTTTTTCAATTTTTGGAAATACCTAGAACATACCTAGGAATGGAATTGTTAGATAATATAATAACTATATATTTAGCATTTTGAGTAATTGCCAGTAGGCTCCTCTTTTCTTGGTAGAACACCTTTCAGAATAAAAATGTGTTTTATTAATAGCAGATATTTTTACTATAAATGGCAATTGGCATTTTTCACACTTCTGTTATATCTATTGAGATTAATAATATGTTTTTATTTTAATTATTCTGTCCCAAATAAGAAGTATCTTTCTTCTCCAGTTTTATAGTATCAGAACTCATTTTTCGCTTATTTTCCTTGTTCTCTTCCTAGTATAAATTAACAAAAAATATAACCAGTTTAATGTATGTGCCTTCTCTTTTCAATTTGACCTTGAAATTGAATCCTGGAGATGTATTGTAATTTGATGTAGATTGAGGTCTGGTCGCTTTAAGCATTTTACAATGGTACTTAAAGAACGCTAACATGTCTGCTCCACATTATACATTTGGTAAGTTCAGGGTGGGATCTCTAACTAAGGCAAATGAGAGGGGAGAGGATTATACCCTGATATGGAAACCCACTGTGTTTGGAAGTGTGAGAGTCTATGAAGCATTTGAGTCTCCCAGATCATCAGGAATTTACTTGGAAGTGGCTCATCTTTTTGCATTGGATCTTAAATTTTAGGGAAGAAATTTCACAAAGGTGACAAGTATATACTCTGTCATTTTTTTTTTTAATCTCTTTGTCTTGATCCACATGACACCCAAGATTAGATATTATTTTAAGGTAGATATAGAAACTTGGTCATTCCCTGACAATGATTCAAAACAAGAAATGGAAATTAGGCCTTTCTACATGTAATTATTAACGCTGTAAGTCAGGGAAAAATGGTCACTTCACCCTACATAGGAGAGCCCATCCTAATTGTGTAGGAAGACACAATCCACACAATATTTGGCATCACATTCTAGATAACTGTTTCCTACTGGTATCCATATATTTCAGTCAGCCTTTATATTGCTGTGATCAAAATAACTAACAATAGTAATGTAGAGGAAGAAAGGTTTATTTGGGGCTTACTGTTTCAGAGGTCTCAGTTCATAGATGGGTGACCATTGCTATGAGTCAGAGGTGAGGTAGAATATCATAGCAGAAATGTGTGGAGGAGAAAATTAACTCAGGACATGACAATCAGGAAGCAGAGAAATCTCCACTCACCAGGGACAAAATATAAATTCCAGGGCCATGCCCCCAGTGACCCACCTCCTCCAACCACTTTTCACCTACCTACAGTTACTGCCCTGTTAATCCATATCAGTGAATTAATGCATTAGTAAGGTTAAAATCATAACCCAATGAATTTACCTCTAAACTTTCTTCCATTCTCTCCCACATGAACTTTTAGGGAATACCTCATATCCAAACCATAATACCATATCTACACAATATTGTAAGTTTTATACTCCTCACTTACTTCCAATCAACTGGACCAGACACAGGAAGAGCATCTCTAATTGGAGAATGTAAAATCTGAAATTCTTCAAAATATGGAACTTTTTACCACAAGGGAAAATTCCACATTTGACCTCATGTGACTGGTCACAGTCAAAATGCAGGTACACTAAAAGTATTGTATAAAATCACCTCAGACTAAGGGTATAATATGTATATTGTGGCGGGTGAGACCCGGGGCCCAGGGTTACACCACATGCATCCAAAGATGGCGACTGGCAGAGAGCCAAAGGGCGTGATGAATGTGCCTTGAGAAAAACAGGAAGCGTTTACCTTTGGCTGTATGATAATTAGTTCAGACGCCTAGCACATGGACAGATATATCTTACATGTATGCTTGAGCTCGTGATCGCTTGACCTTTAATAGGATTGGATGGACATATCTGGTTACAATTGCATATGCATGAGACTGCTTATATATTGAGGGTGTTATCTGAATAAAGGAAGCTGCTTCGTGAACTTCTGAAGAGTACGTGTCGCTTGTCCTGCTGGTCGGTGGCAGGCGGCAAGCAGCAAGTGGTGGCCCATACTGGGAATGGTGAGCGCTCAGGTAAGTAAAAGACAGTTTCGCTAGCGTAATTAAAGAGAAGGTTTCCCTATTTGAGGAAACGGTGGCCTTAAGGTTTTAACGGAAGATTCCCCTAGAGAGGGAATGTAATGAAAGGCTGTCCCAAGAGACAGCAAAGGACGTCCTATAAGTAAAGGAATATGTGTAAGGTGTTACCTTTTCTTGTTTCATTCCTGTTTGTTGTTGTTGTGGCATGTAAGGTGTTATTTGTGTTACCTTTTCTTGTTTCGCTTCTGTTTGTTGTTGTTGTGGCAATATGGACATTAGTTCGTTTCTGTCTGACTTCCAAAAAACCAAAATTTCAAGAACGGTTAAGAGAAGGGGAAAAGATATTAGAAACTATAAAAGAAGAACAATCTAGTCGAGCTTCTGAAAGAGAAAGTAGATGATCAGACCTCTGTGCCTCCGCCAGAGCAGTATTAACTCCAGAGATGGGAGTACAACCAATACCAACTTCGGTTGTCGGCCCATTACCTAAAGGAACAGTGGGACTAGTTCTGGAGAGGAGTTCTTCTGCTTTAAAAGGATTAAATATTGTCCCTGGAGTTATAGACCCTGATTTTACAGGGGAAATAAAAATCCTTGCTTCTTCACCAAGAGGTGTAGCAATAATAGCTCAGGGTGATAGCATAGCACAATCGTTGGTCTTACCCAGCTGCCATGATCAATATCCATCAAAGAATATTATTAGGGGAAATAAAGGATTAGGTTTTACTGGCCAAAATATGGTCATGTTAACATTGGATTTAAAAGATAGACCTATGACAAAGTTAGTGATAAAAGACAAAAGTTTTGAGGACTTATTAGATACTGGGGCTGACAAAAGTATTATCAAAATTACAGAATGACCCAAAGCCTGGCCACTTCAACAGGCAGATCAGACTTTAAGGGGATTGGGTATGGCTTCCAATCCTAACAAAAGCGCAGCCATATTAAAATGGAAGGTGGCTAAACAGGAGATATGTTCTGATACTGCACGACGTAATGCAGTTGTAGGCAATCCTCAATGGAATCTAAACTTGCTGACAAGCCAAGGGTCATATGAAGGGCAAGGTAATCAGATTAATTTCCACCCTGGTGTGTATCAACAAATTAACCCTCAAATTTTATTCTATCATTATATGGATGATATTTTGCTAGCTCATAAGGAAAAACCTGTCTTAGAGCAATGTTACCTTCATATACCCACCTCAAGTTTGGGCCCCCTGTTTGATATTCTTAAAGGTGATTATGACCCCCTTTCTAAGCGGGTGCTTACCCCTAAGGCTCGAACAGCTCTCAAACTTGTTGAAACAACTATGGAAAAGTTCATCTTGATCATATTGACCTAGATAAGCCTTTATCATTCATTGTCTTGGCCACAGATAAGTTACCCACAGGAGTGTTTTGGCAAAAAGGTCCTATTCTATGGGTTCACATGAATTATGCCCCTAACAAGGTCTTATCCTTGTTTACTGAATCTGTGGCAGAATTAATCCTTAGGGCGTTAAAAGTATCCCTTTCCACCTTTGGTATTCAACATGTCACAGGAATTCCCTATAATCCTACTGGACAAAGCATTGTTGAGTGTGCCCATTTAATGCTTAAAAACATGCTTTATAAACAAAAAGGGGGAATAGGGGCATCATACAGATCCCCAAAAGACAAATTATCTGTTGCCTTGTTCATCTTAAATTTTTTAAATCTCGATTCTGAGGGCCGATCGGCTGCTGACCATCATTCAGAGCCTAATAAAAAACATCTACCTCAAGTGCTCTGAAAGGACATTCTAGCAGGACAATGGAAAGACCCGGATCCGGTATTAATCTGGACCTGAGGGTCTGTTTGTGTTTTCCCACAGGACGCACAATCACCAATTTGGGTGTCGAAGAGATTGGTCAAGGCCTCAGCAGAGATCCAAAAACAGGAAGAAGATGAGGAGGCTTCTCCTGCTGATGGTGCTGGTGATTTCTCACCAAGTTAATGGAGGAGACTCGCAGGAACAATGGGGGATAGAAAAGACGTGACCCTATCCTGTACCCCTTACCAACTCTTCTATTCTATATCCTCCTATTTTTACAACAATTGGTCACATTTCTCCAGTCTGCTGTTCAATGGGGAAAAGAATGGTTTGGCTTTTTGTCCGGGGGAGGTCTATTGTGTGTTGTATCTGTTCTGTGCATATAGTGTTTATACAAAACATGTATACGTCGGTGCAGAGAAATAGCCATTAATCGCCAAGCTCTCATCCCAGTTGATGCTAGTTCATCCCCCCAAGTCTGATTAAATGTGCTAGACTGGTAGTCAAAGACGGGTAAGATTCATGGGGAGCTCATACCGACCTAAGACAGGAAATGAGGGCTAGAGCCTCATTGTCCAATGACGGGTAGGGATGTTGCTCTGCCGTGGACAACCTAAGATAGGCACGGTCTCCTTTATAAACAGACAGGGGGAAATGTGGCAGGCGAGACCCAGGGCCCAGGGTTACGCCACATGCATCCAAAGATGGCGACTGGCAGAGAGCCAAAGGGCGTGATGAATGCGCCTTGAGAAAAACAGGAAGCATTTACCTTTGGTTGTATGATAATTAGTTCAGACGCCTAGCGCGTGGACAGATATATCTTACATGTATGCTTGAGCTCGTGATCGCTTGACCTTTAATAGGATTGGATGGACATATCTGGTTACAATTGCATATGCATGAGACTGCTTATATATTGAGGGTGTTATCTGAATAAAGGAAGCTGCTTCGTGAACTTCTGAAGAGTATGTGTCGTTTGTCCCGCTGGTCGGCAGCAGGCAGCAAGTAGCAGTATATGAAACATAAATAAATTTTCTGTAAAGACTTGAGTCCAATCCCCATGATCTCATTATGTATTTGCAAATGTCATTCCACAATCTAAACAAAACAAAACAAAACAAACATACAAACACAACAACAAAAACTGACTTTGTGAAATACTTGTGTTCCTAAATGTTTTGCATAAAGGATATGGAACCCACATTCAATATCAGTTACAGACCACTATTTTATTTCTTTCAAGCTTAAACAGAGGGATTTATTAAGTGACATTAATGTACGAAGCATCAATAGAATAATAAATATTAATTTTTAGAAGTTGAAGCAAAGAATACATATGTTAAATGACACAGTAGAACTGTATAAGGAAACTCAGATATTGGTGTCTTTGTAAGAAAAAATACAAACCTATAGAATATTTCTTTTCTTACTCCATTATGTTTTAAATGTTTTTGCAAACAACTTTTATCACAATATATATGGTATTCTACTGCGAGTTTGGATGAAGAGTCAAGCATTTCATAAAGCATACTTATTTTTGTGATTCCATTTATATAAAATTCTTTATTTATCAAAAAAATAATGAAAGATACTTTTTGATATCATGGATGCTCTACTGGAATTACTCAGGAGTGGCAGATGTAGAAGCACAGTAGAGTTTCTAAAGTTTGGTATTTATATCAAAGTCGTTCTCCTTGGTTGGAACCACTGAAATGTCAAGCAAACCTGCCATCTTCACTCTCAGTAGGTTTTAATTTGTTCTTTTTCCTACTAAATCAAATTTGTATGTTATCACTGGGTATCAAACATGTACTCAGACCATTTTCTTGTCATAAACATGAATTAAGTAATCTTATGTGCACAGAAAATCTCTTTTAAAAGTAACAAAAATGCTTTCTTCTTGGTGTGGATGATAAAATGTCATTATCCTTTCATGTATGTCAAAATACCTTGATAATGTCTACCAAATAATATTTGTATAAATATAATGATATCTTTGAGATGGGACCCAAGTCCAAATGCAAAATTCATTTGTTTCATGTACCTCTTACACCCCTAACTCAAAGGTAATTTTATACACTTTTAGGGAATCCTCATTTTGACTGTTTTGTCACATGAACACTGGTATAGCATTTTACTTTGTAGCATGTCAGCTCCCAAAAAGTTTCAGATTTTGGAGCATTTCAGATTTTACATTTTCCAATTAGGGATAATCTTCCTGTATCCAATCTAGTTGACTGGAAGCTAGTGAGGACTAGCATTAAATTATGATAATGACATGGCAGGCCTGAGGCACAGTGGGGCAGGGCAAGCTGACTCATCACCCAGGCATAGCACGACCTGCACACAATGGGGGTGTCAGCTGCAGAAGCACGCTCCCTGCAGTGTTGCAGCCCCATCCTAAAACCTCAATCTCCTGCTTCCTGAACTTCCATGAGAAAATGGAAGTGGAGAATAGTTGAATGAAAGTTGGGACTCAAAAATGGACCAATGGCATTAGTGCTTTTCCATGCCCTAATTAGCATAACTTTGGACCAATAGTGAACCCAATGTGAGATAAACCCCTAGACTAGCAAACTCAGAGGGAGAAAACCTGCTATCATGTCCCCTCTTGCCCTGTAAGAGTTCTGTTCTTTTTTCTATTCTTCAATATATCCTACTCCTACTCACTCATCCTTGTCTGTGGATTTCATTCTTGAATTCACTGAAGAACCTTGAAAGAAGAAATTATTTATGGTGAGCGTCTAGGGTCTGCTGCAACACTGGAGGGCAAGGCCCGCCCTTAAAACCTGCAACACTTCTTGGCTTCAGAGACTGCAGCTGTGCAGATCCCATCTGCCAGCAGAAACAATGAATTGATTTTCATCTCAAAATTCTGATTTCGATATTGTGTAGCTGTCGATACCACCAGGAAACTGTGTGCTAAAATGAGGAGCAGAAGACAAGAGTTTGTTTGGATTGTGTGGCTCCCCACACTACTAAGATTGGCTCAACCTGATAAGGTGGGCTGACCATTTCTAGTTGAACTATATTCTTAATAATTATATGTAGCAATAATTACATGCGCTTATGTTCCATCTGTGCTAAGAGAAGGAATAATTATCTTGAAATCCTCTATACACTTTTTAAGACTCAGATCCCATGAAGAGCAATAGTTACATTTTAAAGAAGTTGAAAGCAAAATACAAATGTGGCAGACAAAGTTCTGGTGAAAGCACTTAAACTACAAATGTCATCATTGAACAGCAGACAAAGGTGTAAAAGTTCGATTTGCGAAACTTACGGCCTTGTCAAAGGAGAACTGACAATTCTCTTAGTGTTTCTAACTGAATAATTCAAGAAAATTTGATAAACTGAATGGGCCAAAAAAAAAAATGATGAACATTCATAAAAACTCAATGTTCTGCTTTGAACTGCCACCTTAACAAATTCAGATGTTAATGTGGGTATATGCAGTATTGCTTCCTATTGATGAAAAGTTATTTTGTTTTTGTTTTTTTTTTGTCTTTAACACTTAAAAATGGCCTCAGAAAACACAATGGGTATAGGAAATAGAATCATTATTATTTGTAGCAAATTGATGCTGACCCCAGCTTGCAGTGATTAGGGCCAAAATAGAACTGCTATCATCCCAGGATTGGATTTACAAGTATTGACCAAACAATCAGCTCCCCATGGATTCAAACTATTTTTATATAAGAAAATTCTGAATTTTAGATTAGTATATCATTAGCTTTCATATAACTACAGCAATACATCAAGGTCTTTGTATACATGTGGATTATACACCATGGATTCAATCAACTGCAGATGAAAAATATTCAGGAAAAAATATTATGTTTATATTGAAAATGTACAGACATTTTTATTGTCATGATTTATATAACATGTGCATTGTATTAGGTATTATCAGAAAATTAGATGTCCATAGGTTATATGCAAATACTATACCATTTTACGTAAGGCTCTTGAGCATCCTTGGTTTTCTATATTCCCAGAAGTCCTGGAACCAATCCCCTGAGAATGCTGAAGTTGTATATAACCTACATGGCAGCTGTATAACCATGATATTTATATATCAAAATGTTTCTTATCTCAGTTTCATGTCAAGTATGTATTTTGCAGGATGACCTCAAGTTCAAGGTTAGCATGGGAAATTTAGCAAGACTATGTTTCAAAATAAAATAATAATAGAAAAAGACTGGTAATATGACTCAGTTGTAGAGCATTTACTTAGTATGAGGGAGTCCCTGGGTTCAATCACCACTACTGCAAAAACAAGTAAAAAATACATTTGCCTCAATGTAATATGATTTACATGTAAAGAATCCTATTATTACTGGGAGATATAATTTATGTTCTAAAAAATATGCTAAGTTAGCAATTAGCATCCAAAAGGTAGTAGCATAACTTACAGACAGAAACTAGAATGTTACAGAACAACAACAACAAAAAAAAATAGAAATTAAGCCCAGAATATCTTGAATGTGGCTTCTACTGTCATTTACTTTTGTATTCATACAATATTTCCTAATCATCATTGTCTTCTTCAATTAATAATACTAATAATGATAGTAAAAATAAAAATAACTACCAAGTTATAAAAGCAAAATGTATCAATGCATACAAAACTTTTCAAGTTTTAACCTCTAACTAAATGCTATTCAACATTAATGAATATCTGCTTGTTTTTTTGGTGAATGAGCATATTTTAATCCTGTTGCTATAGAATCTTATAGACAAGCAATTCAAAATGTTAAGATTCAACACTAATCTATGATAAAAAGTCATGCTGTTTCATATATTGCATATCAAAATAACATGTATCAGACTGTACTGATTACCTACTCTTAAAGTCTTTTACTGTAACCCACCCTTTGCACATCAAGTTTATTGCTCCTTATTGACTTTTTCGATGCCTAATTGGAAAGCACTGTGTGACTCTGTAGTGGGAAAAGTTCATTGTACAAATACCAATTTTGATTTTTCTAGTGAATGTGGGAGTTAACATGTTGCTTTTACAGAATTCTTGGAATGTTCATTGAATCACTAAATGTATTTTAAACTTAGTTTTAAACCATATACTTGCACAAATTGAGGAAATACTAAGAATTCTAAGTTATCCAGTCATCTCTTTTCTCCCCTAGTTAAAAAGTTTACTTCCTTGCTCTGTTATTTTACATAAATTTCATATCAGAAATACTGATGACATATCACCAAACGTGATGACTGATATTAGCAAATTGCCTTAGATGTGAGGCATGGTGATAGTATTATTACTCAGAAAGATCGAATTTCTTGAAGAAGAAAAAGCCAAGGAAAAGTTCTATTAATTAATACTATAGTTGGAGAAAAGTTACTGACTTGAATGAAAGATTCAGAGAAATGTTGTACATTAGTAAATTGTGCTTTTACATATAGATGTCTTTTAAAATAGAAAATTACATTTTTTATCACTATAACTTTAAGATAAAAGTAAAACAAAAACTTCTTGTGTAGATCAAGGCCTCATTTTTATCAAAGTACTTCTCATATTCATTTGAAGCTTTATAATAAGCATTTCATCAACAGAAACTTTAAGTTGCTAGAGTATTCTTTTTTTTATTTATTTTTTTGTTACTGGGTCTTGAACTCAGGGACACTCAATCACTAAGCCACATCCCCAGCCCTATTTAGAGACAGCATCTCACTGAGTTGCTGTGGATTTGCTGTGGGTGGCTTTGAACCTCCTGCCTCAGGCTCCGGAGTCACTGGGATTACAAGTGTGCATCATTGTGCCCAACTAGAGTATTCACTTTCATGACCAATGGAAATAGGTGGAGCGCCTCATCCTGTGCTGAATATGAGCATGTGGTTCAGACTTGGACAGTTTGCATCCTTCTCTGGAATATTTCACATTGGAGATGGACAGGTTTCCCTCTCGTCTGCTTGGATGATCAGTGTAAGTGCATTGATCTGGTATTTTGGAGCCATCCTTCCTAATGGGAGAAAAACAGCATACAAAGGGAGACAGTTAAGAGAGAGAGAAGAGGGAGAGAAAGGGACTGGCTTTTGTCCCCACCAAGTGCACAGTCCCTAGGCCCTGGCTCAGTTATCTCAGTCAACAAATGATCTTTTTGTTAAATAAAACAAAACAAAAACCTCATATATGATAGTGCCCTTAAGAATTCACATACAAAAGTATGATGATGTACATGGCATTTGGAAGAAAACTTAGAAGTCTATGAGGCACTTAAATTATCAGAACAGAAATTGGTAAGAATACAAACAAATCATATCAAGCTTCAAAAATCAAATTGGGATAGGGAAAAGAGTCAATATTATCAAAATCTGAGGCAGTGATACTATTGAATGTATAACTTTATCATCTTGATCTCTTCTGTTTTGCTAACATAATCATAATGCTTATAAAATTATAATTTGGTCAGTTCATTGTATCTACAACTGAATAAAGTGGAGTTCAAGTATTTGCAGTGATTTTTATGGGGTACTTCCTAGGAGCTCATGAAAACTCCCCTGTCTTTCCCCCTGGTCATCTGCTGAGGACAGATGCTTCCCAGCAGATGATTGATCATGACTGTCACTACCTACTGCCATCTCCTCTTCCCTCTCTTCATGAAGGATGAGAAACTTCATGATAGCAAAAAGTTGGAGTGTTCTGCTGGACATTTCTAAGAAAACTATCCTCCTTTCATGTTAACATTCAATAACAGTATTCCTTGAATCTCAGTGTCATACTAAATCTTTATAAAATTAATCTCTCCCTTTTTATTTTAGCATTCTTTCACTGAGATAGGATTTCACTGAGCCTTGGGAAGGAAACAAAGAACAATGATAGACACCCTGCCCTGTTCCCCCTTCCCCTGCCAGACCTAGCCTCTTTTACTGAGTTAAACTTATTGTTTCTTATTCCTTTTCCCCTTAGGATATGTTCCCTCCCAAAGGAGACTTCTGACTTTTGAAAATAAACTTAAGGGGGAAGTTTGTACCTGAAGCTTGCCAGATATGGTATTTGAATTTACTTTAGATTCAGGTTGGATGTTTTGTATACTTTGTCAAAAAAGAGAAAGAAGGAAAAACCCATTGATAAACCATCTGGAGATGTATATATATATATATATATATATATATATATATATATGATTATATATAATCTTATATATAATCTTTTAAAAGTAGAACTTTCACTTGAATATTCTTTAAGGATATAAAATAATTGATATGGTTTGAATCTGGAAATGCATCCTATAAACTTCATATTTCGAAAGCACAATCCCCAATACAGTATGGTTCAGAGGAGACTTTTAGGCAGTGATTAAGGTTATAATTTCCACAGTGGATTAATTCATTTGATGTATTAATAATTTGGATTTCTGGGTGTTAAGTATAGGCAGGTGGAGTATGGCTGGCAGAAGTAGATCCCTAGGGGTGTGTAGGCCCCTTGGGACTGTATCTTGTCTTGCTTCTTTGCTTCTTCTGCTTCCCAGATGTCACAAGCCAAGCAACCTTATCCCTTCATGCCCTTCCACCAAGACGTTCTGCCTCACTTTGGACCCAGAGCAAGAGTTGGCCAACCATGAACTGAGACTCTGAAATCATAAGTCAAAATCAACTTTTACTCTTCTGATTTGTTCCTGAGAGACATTTTCATCACAGTGACAAAAAGCTGACTGTCACAAATACTTTACAAAATAATCGTACTCTTTCCTTTATCAACCAAGAGATTCCAGTGTCCCATGAGGCTGTGATCTTTCCAACCAAGTTTCCTAACGGAACAAGAGCTCATCTGTCTTTAGCCAGGTTACAACTTCATGCTTTAGAACTTTTCAAGCCCACTATCACTTTCAAAAGCATTATAAGGAAAGATTAAAAAAAAAAAAACTATTATCATAGTTTCATGGAAAGTAATCAAATTTATTTTGATTTTATTTAGATAAGAATCACTTTACTTTATTACTTATTTACCTTGAGATGTTTATCTGCTAAGAAAATTAAAGACTAATAGTAATTTGAATTTTTTTTTTTTTTTTGCCAAAAGATATTTCTTAATGTACTATTAAAGACAGGTCTATTTTTTAGCAGTTAATTTGCATTCTTTTTAATGATATGTAAAATATGACTTTTTAAAAATACTACTTTATGTTGTGGTAGAATCATTTGCTGCTTAAGTAGGCTCCAGAACACAAATACAGTCCTTGTAGAGCTTAACAGCATATTTTACCTTGGATCTCTGGTCCATTTTTCCTCGAATCTCCATTACTAGTGTAATTTGGTACATGTTCTGCTCATTCACATGGCTAATGGATGTTGTTATATTCTTGAGTACTGAATGTACAGTTAGTCTCATTTCAGTGGTTATGGATTTCCATTTGTGAGGTAGTTAAAATAATATTCTTGCTTTCCAAAATCACCAGTCAGGTCACAGTTAAGCACTAATGTGAAATCATTTAATGGGGATCCATTCCAATACCTGATTTTTAAAAACATAGATTTCAATGACATTTTTTTGGCACTTATACACTCTGATTTAAAAACAAAAGTAGTGTTGTAAGAGCAGAGTTGCACTGTCATTGCTCCAATAATCCTGGTGAGACTTGATTTTGCAAAAGCAGTCAATAAGTGAGAAAGGCCTGTGGATAATTTTGGATCTGTCTCATAACTGAGGCTCTTTATATTCTGTTACTGGGACTTGGGAACACAGACTATTCATCTATAGAACTTTAGGAGACTCAAACTTATTGACTTATAAGCCAAATAAAAAGGTTTATCTGCCCATACACCAGTGAACTTGGATTGGAGGGTGGCATCCATTAAATAAAACCTAAGCAGATAATAGAGGAATGTCCATCAGCAGCTGCTTAGGTTGGCACTACATACAGCTTTCAAAGGAATAGGAAGCTGCTCTGTGTCCTGTAATCACAACACAATAATACATCCAAAATATAATTTCCTTTATAAAGCTCATGGCATAGGTGTAAGATACTATGTTTTTAGAGCACAGACAGAAAGCAGAAAAGTCTCCCAGATACTTGGCAATTTAAAATTTCTCAAGGAGGTAGCTTGCCTTTTGAAACAATTTGACCCCAAATTAGGGTTTCTTTGCTTTCTGAAATGCTGAATAAGATTTTGTATAATTAGAATCAGATGCTTCAATGAGTAAAAGTAGGGATTTATGCAACGTGTGTAATAAATTGAGCTGGTTTAAAAATATACAGTTTTCTTCGATTTGTATGTTGTCTAATAACTTAAAATGGGATAGGAAGTTATTTCATTAATATTATCTAGTATCCAATTAGCAGAAATAGCCAATAGAGAATTGTACTATTTTAAAATGAGTTTTAAATATCCCTTTCAGTATAAGTATAGATCTTTCATGAAGTGATTTCAAAGTAGTTAATTCTTAAGTTATCCACTTAAGAAAAGTAATAGAAGATAGCATATTTTCTTTTTATTCTATGTAATAGATGAACCTATAAGTGTGTTTAAAAGTATACACACATATAGCACATCCCCTTTCCTTTTGAGTAAATGAAGTGGATCTTTTTCAGGGGACAAATCAGTATGATCCAATAGGTAGACAGAGCACATTTGTGCCTAGGGAAATAGCAGAAAGGGAACATTTATAATTTGTTACTGCAATATTTTTAAAAAAGGTACTTTTTCATCATAAGAAAGTAGTCTTCTTATACATTTTCTTTCACTTGAATGTACTATTATTTTTATCTTACATTATTTATAGGCTTAACAGAACATTTTCCAAATCTATAGGTCTTACTTTGCCTCTGCTAGCGGGACTGTCCTATGATCTTTCTTTTTAGAACCAACACTAGAGAGGCCCTGGCCTATCTTTGTTTCAATGTCTCTTCCCACCTTTTAGTTAATAGGTCCTAGGAAGGTCCCTCTGATCCTAACTTCTGGTGTATACATCTTATATAATACCCTCCTCTTACACAACAGCAGGAACTGTGCCTTGACTCTAGCTAATAGGAAAATGCCAAGGTGAAGACACACTGAAGATATAATTAAGCTCTCTAACCAGCTGATATTATTCAAAGGAGAAGCTGTCTTCAGTGGGCCTAACCTAATCAGGCAAAGGCTCTTAAAAGAGAGACAGGTACTCTCTAAGGTGAAAGTCTCTCCTTCTTGGCTCTAGGTAGTAACTGGTAAATTTAAGGAGACTATGGCACAAGTCATTTGTTGGCGGCCTCCAGCCCATAACCAGTAAAGAGCCAGGGCTCTGTCACTCAGTCACAAGGACATGGATTCCATCAACCATCTCATTGAACAGATTCTTTCCTAGTCCACACTCCAGATAAAGATGCACCTGGCATCAGCTTGATTTCAGCCTTATGAGCTGCTAAGCAATGGGTTCAGGGAAGCTATACCTGGATGCCTTGGAAGCATGAGGCAATTGTGTTGTGGAGAGCTATTAAATTTGTGGTAATCTGTTACACATCAAAAGAAAACTGTGTACTTTTCTGCCTTGTGGCCAGCCTTAGGCACAATCTGTTTTTTCTTTTGTGTTCAGTTAAAGTCTGCCATCATAACAGAACACCCAGGAAATACGCTATTTCTTTCTACTAATTCCTGAAGAAGAGGGTCTCATGTCTCCTGAACTAGTCTCTTCCTCTGTAAATATTCCTTGTTCGATTTTGGCAGACATTACTTTCTATATTTTGATAACACTGTCATGATCAGTGAAAATCAAGTGTCCATCTTTGCTCTTATCAAGTTTATTATTTTGTGAAACCTAATTAATACATCACAATTTTTCCTTGACTATCAGATTTCATTCTAGTTGCAAAATAGAATTTTTAAACAATGCACACATTGATTGTTTCTTAATAACTAAGCCCTTTTTCTATGGATAATATTCAATTCTCTAGATAGTCTTTTTTTTACAAGCTTAATAGATTTTCTTCTTTGTGAGTTCTTCTAAATATAAGTCTATGCCTTTAAGATATTTTTCTATACCAATTTGTTATAATGGCTTTTATTTAATTTCCCAAGGAAAATAAAACTAATTCTCCATCTACTCTTCAAATTGTGTTCACACAGTGAAATCACCATGAATTTGCAGGATGTTTATGGAAGGTTACCGGCTAATGGAGTAAAAATAAATGTTAAACAAGAAAGTGAAGAAAGGATCGTGGAGATGATATGATCCTGGATCAAGATAAGGAAAAATACATTGATAATTAGTGTCTGAATAAGATCATCTCCCGTTCTTTCCTCCCAAGCAGGGATGTGGAGTAACTTGTTTAAGCAATACTACTGAAGCCTGACCTCCTCTGCTAGTTACAATCCAGTAATATTCTTTCTTTTATTTTTTCAACTGATATTATTTAAATGCAAAATAGTTTAATATTGTCACCGTTCCTGTTCATCTGTTGATAATTTCAAATTTTCTTATTTATTGAAAAGAAAAAAAGAAAGATCGCCTCTCTTACATTAGAAGGTTCTATTTTTACTGGTATTTCTTTTTGACTCTAAGTTATGCATGGTACATTGTTAGGTATCATAATTCCCACATATAACTTAATAATCTGTATAAGGAAATAGATTTTCTGGTTCATTTACTTTGACAGAATAGGCAAAGAACAATGAAGTATACTCTTTTGTCCTGGTTATCCCATGACAGAAAACTTAGACAATATTAACCCAATCAGGCTGACATCAAAAGCTTCTGATGACTTCTTGTTGAAGTGGAATAA
Source organism: Sciurus carolinensis (assembly GCF_902686445.1). NCBI lineage: Eukaryota > Metazoa > Chordata > Mammalia > Rodentia > Sciuridae > Sciurus > Sciurus carolinensis. The sequence continues at coordinate 82,750,479 of NC_062213.1, forward strand.
ATATTAGAGAGAAAAGAATAAAGGGAAATAAAAACGACATTCACTGAAAAATGACATTCACTGCACCTGTCAGGCTTTGTCAGCTCCTCTCTGGTTGCACCCTGGCAATAAGGCACTAAGGTAGGCATTATCACTCAGTGCTGAGCACAATTTTAACGTCTTGTTCTTATTTTTGATTCTCCTTGGTCACCACGAAGTCTCAGGAACTGCTCTATTTCACTTTGCCCCAAATAGATACCAGTTATTGCCACAAGTTTTCTGTTCTTAATCAAAGGGCAAACCCAGATCAAGCTCTTGGATTTTAAGTTGGTCTCATTTTGCCCCCTATCATGTATTCATGCAATTATTAAATGTCGTTAATATTATTTATTTGTTATTATTATCAATTTTCCACTGTTGCCTGGTGCATATTTATGTTGATTCTTTTCTAAAGAAAGAGCATGGCTAAAGCAGACATTTTAAAATCAAATATGTATACATATATGTGTATATATAAATAATTCATTATTAAACATTATCCACTTATCTTTATTAATTCAGATCATTAAGTGTTTATGTTGTAATAACTTCATCTAAACATCATATGCAAATTTCATATAATAGCTAATAGGGTATTTCATTGGATAACTATTAATTTACTTTTAAATCTGACACTTGCTATGACTGATGGCATCATTTCCATATAAATATTATGACAAAACTTCCTCTGAGGCATGGGATTTTGTCTTATTTAATCTTATTTATTAATTTATATTTAATCTCCTTTATAAATTTGTTACAAAAACTTCCTTTGAGGAGTAGGCTTTGATCCATAGAAATAGACACTCTCTCTTCCTGCTCTAGAAATATTTAGAAGTTAAATACGGTATCATTTTCAGTGAAGCCTTACAAGGATAGCCATTTAAAAGAACTGTTTTTCAGTAAAAGGATGAACGATTAGTAAGCACAAGTAAAATCTCTCTTACAGTTTTTAATATCCCTTAATGTAGTGTGAACAAGGGAGAAAGAAGGACAGAATCTGAAATGAGGGAAATCTAGGTGAAGTAATTTTCACCAAATTCTGTGTGCTGACTTGTTGCCCCTGCTTCTTCCCACCCTTGCCCAGGCTCTCTTCCACAGATGGAGCAGTCATGTATATGACTGAGTCATGGATTCATAATAATATTTCAATTTTGTATTAACATCTCCATTGGCAGTGCTCCACAAAGACTAATAAAAACCATTGTATGGAATCTCAATTTATTTCCTCTGGATCTCTTTAATCATGACTTCTTTATAGTTTTTATCATTTCCATCTCAGTATGTTTACACCAAGTTTTGATTTGCAAGTCAGGACATGCATCATTTTCAGAATTAAGTAAATAATTAATTAATAAGTATCTATTTTCAATTTCAGTCTGCGGATTCACAATCTGAACTCTTGATACTCCAGTTGGAATTATATTGAACTAACAGGACTCACTTTTGTTCACATTACATCCCACCGAACTCATCTTAACCATCTATGGTTAATGATATTTGAGAGCAAATTGTTATTCATCTGAGTGTTTCATTTTAATTCTTTTTATTAATACTGTTAGTATGTCTTTCTGGATTCATGTGCATCATTCACATCGGAAAACTAGCAGTTATATAATGTTTGTTAAACTAAACTTGCAAAACTCCACAGTAGAACATAGTAGATTAACATGTCTGTTAGCCTATTCCATAGATCCAAGTCTCACCACATTAGGTATAACCTTCAACATCTGTAAAATTGTTGAATTCTCAAATCAATTTAATGAAAACTATTACCAATATATATTCAGTATATATTACCAATATTAATTCAGTGATTCCCCACTTTGTTTTACTTTGTTTTTACTCTTGCCTAACTGTCATGTTCTCCTGCATTTCTTTGTGAAATTTTTTACTTTTTAAAGTGCAAAAAGTATTGATCTGTGATGTTTTCTTAAGATATACAATCAATTTTTGAAAAATTATACAAAGTTTAAAAAGTCCATTATTCAGTCTCATAAGGATGGAGACAACAGATTTAATTATTATCCTAATATGTTGTTTAGGTCTCAGTAGACCGAACTGGAACTGGAGATCATGATGCCCATTTGACCAAGAATCTTTTCTGGGAATTTGTGCATACACTTGAGGAAGCCAACAGAGACAGTGATATTATCTTACCTAAAATTAAAGGGAAATAACCAGTGGAGATGGGGGTATCAGTATTCTCTAGAGGAATAGAGCCAATAGGATATGTATACATATTATTATAAAGGGCATTTATTATGATCAGAGACCAGATAGACTCAATGGTCATCTGCAGGCTGTGAGCTGAAAGAACCAGAACCTGCTCAATCCAAGAAGCTGGAGTCTCAGAATAATCATGCAGCCTCAGCCCAAGAATGGAGGCCTGGAAGTTCCCTGGAGAATTGCTGGTGAGTGTCCACACTGGAAGAGTGAAGAAGGTGGAGTCTCGTATTCATAAGCAATGGTGACAGCAGTAGACACACCCACTTGGGAAGAACGAAAATTTCAGTCACTCTGGTTTCCTGCTTCTTCCACCTTTTGTTCTATCTGGACCCTCAGACAATTGAACAGTGCTGCCTACTTAGGATGGGTCTCCCTCTCCAGTTTGCAGTCCCACATACCAATCATCTCTGGAAATATCTTCATACATACTCCCAGAAATATCTTAATCCTGGGCATCTCTCAATCTAATCAAGCTGACAATCCAGATTAACCATCACAATGGAGAACTACTGGGACCCCTGTTTAGAATCCTGAGTGTCTTCTTCTCTCATGTGAAGACTGTAGCACTAAAAATGACACACTGTAGTTAGGTGGTCATTTGCACCAATCCAACCTTAACAGGAACACAAATACACTGAATAGCAGTGCTCAAGGGAGAATTATAGAAATTATCTAGAGTGAACACACACATACACACTTACATACACACAATAATTTAAAAAAGCAAAAATCAAATTTTTTAATAAAAACTTAGACCACAAGAATATGTTCAGAAACTCCATCTTTAAAAAACTGATGTGTAAGTAAATTACAATTAGCTGTAAAATTTAAGACCTCATCATGGATGGTTCTGCCCACCTTCTCTGTTGGATTCACAATTCCAACTTTTCTCATGAGAATTTTAACATAATAAAGCTTTGCTGCTGTTTATTCAACTCTTTCTAAAAACAATGTCTAATGAGGGGGAACATTCAATACATATTCTGTCTACAATTCTTCCTCCGATTTGCATATTTTACCTTCTATTTGCCTTCAGTATTTGTTTAATGTGAAAGATTGTTTGCTTTTATTATATATAAATTAATTTCTTATATTAGTAACGGTGGGGAGTATCTTCTGCCTAAGCAAACCACAGATTGACTTTATACTTTATAGTGTCAGTTAAATATTTAGTTAGCAACTGTACTTGTTCTATTGCACAGTTTATTTTTTTTAATTGATCATTTAATTTTACAAAGATACTGCATTAGTCTAAAAGGGCTGCCATAATAGAATACTACAGACCAGGTGGCTTAAACCATAGGCACTTATTTCTCACTGTTCTGTAAACTAAAAGTTCAAGATCAAGGTGCAAGGCATTTCCCAAGGCCTCTCTTGCTGACTTGCAGAGGGCCACATTCTTGATGTCTTCGCATGGCCTTTTCCTCTTGGGGGGAGGGAAGGAGAGAGAGAGGGAGGTCTCTACTGCTATTCTTACCATAGTATGATTTCCTAGGATTATTGGAAAGGGTCTCCAGCCAACTGAAAGTATTCCATACTTTGTCTTTCAGTCCATGGGGAACAGGGGACAGTAATTTCCTGTTGTGAAAAGGTATAATTTTCAGATACCACTTTTGTTTTATCACCCACAACTTTTCCACCAGCATTCTTCTCTGTGGACATTCAGCAGGTTTTTTTTTCTTTTTTTTGCCAATATTATATTACACAAATACTGTATTTCACAAATACTACTTGTGACCAAGGTATTTGGTTATAGGGAAAGGAGTATGAAATGATTCTTACCATTGGATTCTGTTTTTATCTTCCTTTGTACTCTATCTTGATAGGCATGTAATGTGGATCTTGAAAGGCTGAGTCATGCAACAATCTGAGAGATAATAGGTGACAGGTAGTGTATCCTAGGAAGCAGACCAAGAGGGGGCTTAATGTCTGGTGTACTTCTTGGGGAATTTCTTTAGTATTGATATCTGTGGAAAAGAAGGTAATAAATATAGTTAAGTACAGAAAGAAGGCAACCTGTGATTCTGATCTGATGGCCTCAGAAAATCTATGGAGCATCCTGGAGTTGAACTGGTTTATATGGTTTAATATTAGACCAAAAAGTCCGGAAATTTAAACCCATCTCAACCTGTTATTGGATATGGGACATATGGGGAAAGGAAATAACCTTGGGGAGGCATCTCTCCAGAGTCTGGGAAGGGCCTCTGGAGTTGACTTGTGCAATTGTCTGCTGATAACATTCCCAGCACTGGAACAAAAGTCCTTAAAGGAAAACTTAGTAGTGGATCTCTATGTCTACTATCATCAATGCTTCAAATCTGGAATATGAGTCTATTGGATGCAGTATTTGCTCTAAACACACAGCCAATATGTGGTACTGTTTAAGCGCAGCTCCAGAATACAAGGGTCCAGAGCCAGCGGTGCTATAGAAAGGATTAATATTGAATGCCTTCTCATTTTTTCACCTTCCAGTCTTAAGGGAGATTTTGTTTCCCATCTCATTTTTGAACTTTGATGGTATAGAGGTTCTAGTTCCCAAGGGGAAACCACTTTTACCAAGAAAGATAGCATAGCATTGGACACTCAGATATTTCTTTATACCATTTAAGGCATGAAGGGAGGAACCTGTTGGCCCAGATGGGTGGTCCAACTTGTCAGGAGGAAAGAAGGTTTCTTGACTAGATTTAGTCCAATGGGCTACATGTAAGCAGTCAGATGGCCCTGAGAAAGCTATGGTACTCCTAGGGCCAAAAGTAAATGCCAGTGTCTTAATAAAGGCTACTGAGGATTCAGAAATGTCAGAATTGAAAGTTTTAATGCTCCACTTGTCATAGGACCTCATTAGATCAAGGTATAAAAAGAAAGTAGGAAACAGCATGCACGATGGAAAGAAATCATGATTATAACCTTGGACTAATGATCTATAGAGGCCAAGTATGGAAGGTACAGCTATTTTTATTTTTATAGTTTTTTTTTCCTACTTATCTTTCAATATTTGATTAGTAGATAAGCAGAGTATAAATCATCATTTGTGTTCCAAAAAGAAGTGTCATGATATTTATATCACATTGTGAGACATGATGGTTTTTGACACCAAATACCATGATTCTTAGTCATGGTTCTCTGGAGAAACAGAATCATTAGACATTTACAATTATTTAAGGGACTTTATTAGATTTGTTCACACAATTAGAAGTTGAAAAGTCCCACAATGGCTATCTGTAGACTGGGAAGCCAGGGAAACTGGGATCTGTTCAGTCCAAGGAACAGGAAGGCTCAGAACCAAAGAGATAAAAATCCAATAATGCAGACCCACTTCAAAGGCTGAAAGCTGAAATTCTGAAAGTCCCCTGGAAAACCACTGGTGCAGGTCTAGATTCAAAGACTGACAAACCTGGATTCTGATGTCCACAGGGACAATAGTAGCAAAAAAACCCACAGCTACTCTAAAAGGGTTGAATGTGTGGGTATGAACTTCCCCCTTCTTCCACTCTTTCATCTGGGACCCTTGCCTACTGTATGATGATGCCCACATTCACTGGGTCTTCTGTGCTTAGTTCTAAACCCACACACCAGTGTTCTCTCAACGGGTCCTCACAAACACACCCAGAATTGTGCTTTACCATTTTCTAGGCATCCCTTGATCTACTGACATTGATTACAAAATCAACTATTGAACCTTGTGACTTTCTTATATTTAGGAAAAGATTTTCCTCATGTGAACGATATGTAAAAGAGAAAACTAAGTGGAGGAAGAGTGGAGTTTTATAAGTTATTAGTTATTCTCCATTTGCCTTCTCCAAACACGTTCTTTTTCTTGCTCTTGGAACCACATAGCTCTGCCTGATAATCACTATAACCAGATTTTTGCCATCTTGTTTACAAGTGAGGGAGATACTGGAAGGTGGAATAAAATAGAGGCCAGGATATTTATTTCTTCCCTGCTCTCTTTCTGCTATAGTGTCTAATAGTTGCTCCTTCAGCTATTTCAGCATACATTGCTGTTTTCTTTAACCCTAACCACACTCTATTAGTAGTATCTTAATTAAAGTCACAACACTTGAACCATCTTAGGTTGAATTTTGTCTCCTTCTAGGACAGTTACACATTGTTTGAATTACCAGTATCCACATCAAACACAAACTGGAAAATTGTACTCTTCAAATTCTTTGATCTCCTCCCACCCAAGTGTCCTCTGATCTCATTTAAGTATGACTGTGCTCTTGGTGATTCTGCACAGTGACTGCTGTTTTCAGATTCATCTGAAAGTGTCACCACACAAAGTAACCATCACCAACTGTTTGTTCCTGGTTAATTTGTCAAGGTCATCAAGATAGGGGTTGATAGATAGCAGATTAAAATGTTCTTCTGAATGAATTATCTAAAAATAAGATAAACTTGAAAAAAAGGTCTCATGTTGAATATGAAAGGAAGGACAAGAAGTTTTGATGACAAACAATGCCCTGAAAACAACCCATGAAGAAATGCGCATGTTTGTTTTTCTAATTTACTAGATGAGGAAACAACTTCCAAGGGCCAAAGTGATATATGCTGTCCCATGCAATCAGTGTGAGGCATAGGATTAGAATCTATGCAATGCCATTGTCTGTAGAATCTTACACACCTTTCCTGCCATTACTATTTTGTGATAGGTTTTGGGGTTCTCTTCTGTTATCTTTATTTTCTGGATTAAAAATTCAAGGAGTAAAAAACCTCCTTGGGTGGTCTTCCACTGATAAAATTGGATTCCTTGCTTAAATTACACTTAGATATCTTTGGAATTTTTGGAATCATATACATTTAGAATTGAATATTTTTGTGCCTCTTGCCAACACAGGCCCATATGTGCTCAATAAAAAATTCTTCCTTGAAAGTACGATGTGCATTTGACAGATTACAATGATATGAGGGAGAGAAATGTAGCACTCTTCTCTTACCAAGTTAAGGCAAGCATGTGGGATTCATACCCTTTTGTGCCATCATTCATTTTTATTAAATGCACCGGTTGCCACCTCAGGCATCTAGCTACTCCTTACAAAGTTATTATTTCTTTACTCTGGATGACAGGAGATTGATCAAAGCTGCTTGTCGAAATCTAAATAACATCAGTAACATTGGTGAGTGGTCATGTTATTTTGAACCTGCCCAGAGTATTTCTTCAGAATGAAAGTTTATAAATGAAATTTTGAGATGTAACCCTCAACTGATATTTTCAACCAATATATCATGTTAGTTTAAGATTGCAGGATAAAGACTGATAAACCTTAAGCATTAAGTAGCACATGTGGTTTTCTTTTGAGATCATTTTAAATAATTATGTACAATATGTAATAACATCATATGCATTAAACATATATTATTCATTATAACACATGAAAAGATACTTGAAACTTTTTATTCTGTTACAATGGAACATTATAGGACAGATATTTATCTGGCTAATAAGTTCAAACATGTGGGTATAACAGGCCTTTCTTCTGACACTATGAAGTGGTCTTTTAAGACATCCTGGTAATATAAACACATGGGAAATATACACAAAAAAGTATGATGTTTCTAATATTCTAAGTTAGGATATCATTAGTTGATGAAATAACTAATTTAAAGTGTTAATTTCATAATTATTTGCTAATACCTTTATTCATTCTACTGATATTTTTGGACCACTACTTTGTGCACTAAAAATTGGATAATTTTTGAGCTTTTACCAAGAAAGTCAACTCTGTGCCAAGTGCTGTATTTAACCTTGAAAGTAATATCTCGAAATGCCCACTTTACATTTGTTTACTTTATAATCTCAATCTGTATTTTCTTGAATATTTGTACTGATGACCTTCCTCATTTATTTAGATTTTTTTCTTCCCAGTGTTAACCATGGCTGTGTAGCAATCATGGATACTGTTGTAGAAGAGGACTTCTCCTGATCCCTCTGATTCTATCATTTATGGTATGCTTCCATTCTGCCATGAAGGGACTCAGTGTCTCACACGATTTTCACTGATTACCCCAAACTCAAGTACGATAGTTATCCCTACTTTGTAAATAAGGAAAGTATAGCTAATAAATGATAAGAAGATTATTGATTACCTAGGGTATATTATTGGGACTATAAGAATCTGAGCACAGACATTTCAATTTAAGGGGTTTCTTTAGTCTGATGTTCCACCATCACAGTTCATTGATGCTCCCTCTGTGATAGCAACAGAGGCAAAGGCCCCTGCCTGTCTGGGGCTCCCTTTGCTTCAACCTCAGGGCAGTGTGGCAGTGTGACTGATTCCTGAACAAAGAAAAGGATGAACTCCTATTGCACCCAATGTAAAATGGATATTTTCAAGGAAGAATCATGTCCCACGATGATACACAGGTGACAAGTTATGTCAGCAATGATATTTGTCTGGGGTCTAATCTTCAACTTCAATATGATGTTTTCTTGGGGGAGGAGTACTGGGTATTGAAATCAGGGGCACTCGACCAATGAGTCACATCCCCAGCCGTATTTTGTATTTTATTTAGAGACAGGGTCTCACTGAGTTGCTTAGCACTTACCTTTTGCTGAGAACTAGATATGAACTGATATGAGTTCCTGTTTCAGCCTCCCAAGCTGCTGGAATTATAGGTGTGTATCACCATGCCTGGTGAGTCGGGTGCTCTTTTACTGACAATGTATCTATAACCCAAAGGAAAGTTCAGCTTGACCATGCTTCCAATATTAATGTATTCTTTAAAGAGTAATAGTAGTTCAATCCCATTAACAATTTATCAACAAATATCCAGCAATTGCAAGAATACATTTATTGATATTAATTTTTATTTTCAAGAAAGAAAATTGTGTTTATATAAAAGGCTACAATTTAAGTTAAGAAATGTTGGTCCTTTCCACCAGTTTGAATTAACAGCATGACACAAATCACTACACAGCACGCAATTATTTGGTAATGAGTTGTAATCATAAGTAATTTCCCAAAGAGTAAATTAAGTATTCATTAAAAAATGTAATCACTATTAATTGTATTAATTAGTTCAATTAAAAGGCGAAAAATGCATCTTTATATGAATCTAGGGACTATTTAATTTCCCTTTGAAAAGTCTCTCATTTGCTTTTTAAAAAATAAAAATCATAAAAATAAAATGAGCATAGGAATATTTATATACATCTTGTGTCTGCAGTGTGTGAGGACTTAGCAAAGTGATTTATGTGTCCATTTTTTGTCTGTACTCACATGAAGTTGTAGAGTTCATAAAGTTGATTAATTCTTTCAAGAAACATTGTAAAATCTTATTCTGTACAGCATGATATGATATATCTCTCATATTTTAACATTTCAAACCTGTATGATGGGTAACATTCTAATTTTCTCAGTACAGTGTTTTGATAAAGGCTCTTACCACAAATACATTAGAGTTACTTTCTCAGGCTCACTTTTTGTTATTCCTCATTATTTATTTTGTATTTTAGGAAACTGGGCTTTACCCAAGTTCACAAATACTCTTGGTACTTTTCTACTTCTTTGTCTTAGTTTGTATTACTTCTTTCTTTCCTTTCCCTGATTTTTTTCCTTAATTTACTAATTCATTCAATTTACTGAAATCATTGATATTACATTTTCTTAATCATTGTGAAATTCACCTTAAATTGATCATTTTAAAGGCAACACTTATGTGAGTGGCATTTAGCACATCGTTGTGCAACTTCTGCATCTATCTAGTTCCTAAATATTTGTACCACCCCATGAGGAAACTCAGTGACCACTAAGCAGCTGCTCTCCATTTCTCCCTCTTTCCATTCCTCTTATCTACCAAGAGGAATTTTCATTGTATGAATTTATGAATATTTCACATAAATGGTGTCAATTTGTGCTGCTTTATGTCTACCTCCTTTCACTAGCATAAGGTTTTTTTTTCACCTTTTTTATTGGTGCCTTATAGCTGTACATACTGATGGGGTCTTTTGCTGTTTATTCATACATGCACTTGATATACAATATAACAATGTGATTTGATCAAAATCAGTCTCCCAGCATTTTCTCCCTCTCTCCCCACCTCCCACCCATTGGTGCCTTCCCTCTACTAATTTCCCTTTAATATTCATGAGATGTATCCCTATCTTTTTTTTTTCCTTTTCCTTTCTAGCTTCCTCAAATGAGAGAAAACATATAACACTTGACCTTTAACTTTGACTTATTTAGATTAACACAATGGTCTCCAGTTCCTTCCATTTTCCAGCAAACTGAAGTTTAGCACTTTATAGCTTATGCATTTCATTCCTTTTTATGGCTGAATGATACCTCATTGAATTTATATATGTGATCTCTTATCCATTCATCCATTGATTGGTATTTGAGTTGTTTTCACTTTTGGTTGTTGTGAATAAGCCCTTCTGTGAACATGCATGTGTGTATGTGTGTGTGTTCATTTCTTTTGGATATATACTAAGTAACAGAATGACTGGATCATATCTAATTCTATGTTTACCATTTTAAGGAACTACCAACTGATTTTCACTGTGGCTGTAACATTTTACATTCTCACCAGAATGTATGATAGTTCCAATTTCTCTAAATTCTTAATAATCTTGGTTATTTTCATTTCTCTTTTTTTCAATTTTTTAATGTATTTTTGTTGGAGCATTATAATTGTACACAACAGTAGGATTCATTATGGCATTTTTGTACATGCATGTACCATCCTGTTCTCCGTACCTTTCCTTTCCCTTCCCTCTTCTCTGCTGCACTATATTCATTTGCCTTTCCTTTTCCCTTTCCTTTCCACTCTCTTTGTGTTTGGTTTTTGACCTAGTGGGAGTGATGTGATATTTCACTGTTTTGATTTGACCCAAGGGGGCATTGGTAGTATAAATAGCATATGAGCTTTGTATTAGTAGCATGTAAGCTTTTATACAGATACTGGGCACACTACAGAAAAGTCTTTCTGGCCCAAGTGGTGGGGGGAGAGGAAATCAAAATAAAGATCAGACTATTTGTCTCTCAGGAAACCATAGAAAGGCCAAACTCAGTACTTTAGTAACCTTTGTTTTAAGAACCACAGTCTCATGAGAACAAGCTACACATTAGCTCTCTGGTGTGACCAAGCCACTCTAGGGACATGAGTTGCTAAATTCAAACCAGGATCACTGCCATGGGCTGGAGGAAAAGGAATGACCAGTACTTGAACAAATGTTTCCTCTCTTTATTACCATAAATCTCCCATCCTTCTCTTCATTAAGTGGTGTTCTGGTTGCTTTAAATTTCGTATTGTATTCCAAAGTTCTGAAAAATTGATTCTAAGATTCTTTTGATGTGAAATTCACTATTGTATTATGAAAAAGGAATCCTTTGCTGACAAGATTAAAACTTAACCCAAGTTAAACTAATGTTTTGTTATATTATCCTTCAGGTTAGGGCTTTCTTGGTCTTGTCCATCTCAGTAATTGATAATTCTATTCTTCCTGTTTAACTTATTTTTGGTTTGTTTGCACCTCCAGAATGTAATCTGCATGAGATCAAGACTTCTGCTTGACTCACTGCTATATATATGTATATGTATATATATATATATATGTATATGTGTATATATATATATGTATATATATATAGTAAGCTTTCAAAAAATATTTGTGCCACAGATATCAAATTAAGTTATCTTCTTCCTATAAAATTCTATTTGTCTTCCCCAATATAAATAAAACTCTTTCATTTACATTAAACTTTGTCACTTCTTGCAATTTGTATCACAATTTGCCTCATTCCATAGTCATTTTATGCATTTCAGTAACTGCAATAGAGTTTGCAAATTCCTAGAAAATGAGAACATGTTTTGTTTACCTATCACAGTACTTGGCCAGACACAGATGCTCAAATATTGCTTATGGTTTTTAAAGCCCCATATGGATCCTAAAAAGAAAAGTATTACTCATGGGAATGTCATGAGTATGCTTCACATTAGGAGAATGACATGGCCTCTGAAGATTCTGTCTTCTATAGGAGGCCCTTTCAAATAAATCTATGCTACTCAGTACCAGATCCTTAGTTATCAGTGATTCATAGCACTTGCTTGCCTCCCGCCATATAAGGTCTAACTGTGCTTCTATATATATCAGTTATGTTGAAGATAACAGCTACATTGTTTGGGCCCAAAAATTATCAAAAATAATCAAGAGTCTGTGTGAAATGGAATAAAAATTTATCTCAAGGGGCTCTGATATAAATCCTCCTTTTCTTTTTATGTTTGTAAAGTTTATTTTCTAAAACACAACAACAATGTCCTTTTAGTGGGCTGCTAATAAGACTTTTATATTGATCTTTAATCCTTTCTTTCTAGTCTTTAAAAAACACACTTTTTGAGCAGTAGATTCTGATAAAAGATAAACAATAGTGACTAGGACAAAATGCATTTGAGAGATAACCAGAAACAGACATCAAAACACATATATTTAGGTGCTGAGTACAGGCCCAGCCATCAGGTCCACCGCACAAATTGCCAAGAACAGGCCTACACCCTTTCCCTGCAAGGTCTAGCCACTGTAATACCACTGACAATGTATCAACACGGAGGTTGCCTTTGCCCACAAGCATGGATTATTTCCAACATGGAGGTAATGGGAGAGCACTCTTCTTGGGACACCACCTTATCAAGTTCCTTTCAGGCATTAGGCTAATGAAAAATAGGTTTGAACAGTATAGTATAATTTTATTGCAGAATTTTTAAAATTAGTAGTATTATTATGATTATTCCTATTATACCTACTATATTCCTACTTTTTTCTTTCATTAATATTTTTCTCACACAATTTCCCTCTTATGTTTCTGTTTCCTGGAGACTCTTACTCCCTTTTCTCATGTTAACAACCTATTTCTTTTAATTCCACTTTCACTATTCCTATCACATAGTACCTTCAATAGACTCACTTCTTATCTCATTAATGTTATATCCTACACCCCTCCTCATTCTCTTTGTCCACCATTAGAAATTGTGGTCCTTAATGCAAACCTATCGATTATGCTGTAGATAATAATTTGAATTCATCATCTCTGTTTATTAAGATAACATGGTTAGTATCTTAATAGAGACTATTTGGGTTAAGGATGCATATTGTTTGTATGGTGTGCTGCTAATATTGATCTCTAACATTAAGGTAAAGTAGTGGAAATCTGCAGGGACACTATAAGTCTATAGAGAGGAGACTGTGATACCTCATATTTACACTACTAGAGGGGAAGATGAACATGAACAATATGAGAAAACAAGGGAAGAAAGTGTCCCCCAAAAACCTAGATGTTACATCAATAAAATCCAATGACAGCATGGCAGAAGAAATGTTGGAAAGGGAGTTCAGAATGTACATAATTAAAATGATCAGAGAAGCAAATGATGAGATAAGAGAGCAAATTAAGGCATTGAATTATCACACCAACTAATAGTTAAAAGAGCAAACACAAGAAGCAAAAGATCATTTCAAGAAAGAGATAGAAATTCTGAAGAAAAAAAAAACAAAACACAAATCTTGAAATGAAGGAAATGATAAACCAACTTAAAAACTTAATAGAAAGCATAACCAACAGACTAGATCACTTGGAAGACAGAACCTCAGACATTAAAGACAAAATATTTAATCTTGAAAACAAAGTTGACCAAACAGATAAAATGATAAGGAATCATGAACAGAACCTCCAGGAATTATGGAATATCATGAAAAGACCAAATTTAAGAATTATTGGGATTGAGGAAGGCACAGAGATACAAACCAAAGGAATGAATAATCTATTCAATGAAATAATATATTTAAATAATAACTAATAATAATAAATAATAATTTAAATAATAAATAATAATATATTCAATGAAATATAAATTTCCCAAATCTGATGAGTGAAATGGAAAATCAAATACAAGAGACTTACAGGACACCAAATGTACAAAATTACAACAGATCCACACCAATGCACATTATAATGAAAATACATAATACAAAATAAAGATACAAACAAAATAAAGATACATACAAAATAAAGATAGAATTTTAAAGGCTGCAAGAGAAAAGCATCAGATTACATTCAGGGTGAAACCAATATGAATATCAGCAGATTTCTCAGCCCAGACTCTAAAATCAAGAAGAGCCTAGAACAACATATTTAAAGCTGTGAAAGAAAATGGATGCCAACTGAGAATCTTATACTCAGCAAAACTTACTTTCAGATTTGACAATGAAATAAAATCCTTCCATGATAAACAAAAGCTGAAAGAATTTACGTATAGAAAAGCTGCACTACAGAACATTCTCAGCAAAATATTTAATAGGAAGAAATGAAAAACAACAATGTAAGTCAACAAAGGAAGGAACTACCTTAAAGGAATAGCTAAATAAAGGAGAAGTCAAGTCAAGTTAAAAGCCAAAAATAAGCAAAAATGACTGGGAATACAAATCATATCTTAATAACAACCCTGAATGTTAATGGCCTAAACTCATCAATTAAAAGACATAGACTGCTAGATTGGATTAAAAAGAAAGACCCAACAATATGCTGCCTTCAAGAGACTCAGAGACTCATCTCATAGAAAAAGATGCTCACAGACTAAAGGTGAAAGGATGGGAAAAAAATACCACGCACATGGACTTGGTAAAAAAAGCAGGGGTTTCCATCCTCATTTCAGATAATGTGGACATCAAACCAAGGTTAGGCAGAAGGGATAAGGAAGGACATTTAATATTGCTAAGGGAAGCATAAATCAGCAAGACATAAAAATCAGAAATATTTATGCCCCAAATAATAGCTCACTGATGTACTTTAAACAAACCCTTCTCAATTCCAGGAACCAAATAGACCAAAACACAATAATACTAGGTGACTTTAATATATCTCTCTCTCCATTGGATAGATCTTCCAAACAAAAATTGAACAAAGAAAGCATAGAACTGAATAACACAATCAACAATTTAGACTTAACAGACATACATAGAATATCCCATCCATCAATGAGTGAACACATTTTCTTCTCAGCAGTACATGGATCTTTCTCTAAAATAGCCCTTATGTTATGCCACAAAGCTACTCTTAGCAAATACAAGAAGATAGAGATACTACCTTGCATTCTATCAGATCATAATGGAATGAAATTAGAAATCAATGATAAAATAAAAAACAGAAACTACTACAACTGGAGACTAAATAAAACACTATTGAATGATGCATGGATAAAAGAAGAAATAAGGGGGGAGATAAAAAATTCTTAGAAGTAAATGAGAACAACGACACAATATATCAAAATCTCTGGGACACTGCGAAAGTAGTAGGAGGAGGAAAATTCATTACATGAACCACATTCAATAAAAGAAGAAAAGATCAACAATTAATTGATCTAACATTACAGCTCAAAGCCCTATGAAAAGAATGGCTCAATGCCAAAAGTAGTAGAAACAGGAAATAATTAAAATCAGCACTGAAATCAATGAAATTGAAACAATACAAAAAATTGACAAAACAAAAAGTTAGTTCTTTGAAAAAATAAAATTGATAAACCCTTAGCCACACTAATGAAGAGAAAGAGAAAGAAAATTTAAATTACTAAAATTCATTATAAGAAAGGAAATATCATGACAGACACTATTGAAATACAGAACATAATTAGAAACTAGTTCGGAAATCGATACTCCAACAAAATAGAAAATCTCGAAGAAACCAACAGGTTTCTAGAGACATATGATCCAACCAAACTGAATCTGGAGGACATACACAATTTAAATAGATCAATTTCAAGTAATGAAATAGAAGAAGTCATCAAAAGCCTACCGACAAAGAAAAGTCTGGGACGAGATGGGTTCTCAGCCAAATTCTACAAGATCTTCAAAGAAGAGCTTATTCCAGTACTCCTCAAAGTATTCCATGAAATAGAAGAGGAGGGAACCCTTCCAAACTCATTCTATTAGCACCCTGATACCAAAACAAGACAGACACATAGAGGAAAGAAAGCTCTAGACCAATGTCCCTAATGAATATAGATGCAAAAATTCTTAGCAAAATTTTAGCAAATCCCATACAAAAACATATTAAAAATATAGTGCACCATGATCAAGTGGGTTTCATTCCATGGATGCAAGGTTGGTTCAACTTGTGGAAATGTATAAATGTAGTTCACCACATCAAGAGGCTTAAACTTAAGAATCACATGAATATTTCAATAGATGCAGAAAAAGCATTTCATAAAATATAGCACCATTTTATGCTCAAAGCACTAGAAAAAATAGGGATAGAAGGAACATACCTCAACATTGTAAAGAATATCTATGCTAAACCCATGGACAACATCATTCCAAATGTAGAAAAAATGAAAGCATTACCCTTAAAAACTGGAACAAGACAGGGATGCCCTCTTTTACCACTTCTATTCAACATCACCTTTGAAAATGTAGCCAGAGCAATTGGACAGACTAAAGAAACTAAAGGGATATGAATGGGAAAAGAAGAACTCAAACTATCACTATTTGCTGATGACATGATTCTATATTTAGAGGAGTCGAAGAATTCCACCAGAACTTCTAGAATTCTTAAATGAATTCAGTAATGTAGCAGGATATAAAATCAATGCTCATGAGTCTAATGCATTTTTATTCATAAGCAATGAATCCTGTGAAAGAGAAATTAAGAAAACTACCCCATTCACAATAGCCTACAAAAAATAAAATATTGGGAATCAGTCTAACAAAAGAGGTGACAGACCTCTATGATGAGAATTATAGAACACTAAAGAAAGAAATTGAAGAAAACCTTAGAAGATGGAAAGATCTTCCATGTTCTTGGATGGGGAGAATTAATATTGTCAAAATGGCCACACTACCAAAAGCACTATACAAATTCAATGCAATTACAATTAAAATGTCAACTACATTCCTTATAGAAATAAAGAAAGAAATCATGAAATTCATCTGGAAGAATAAGAGATATAGAATAGCCAAAGCAATCTTGAGCAGGAAGAGTAAAGCAGGTGATATCACAATACCAGACCTTCAACTATACTACAGAGTAATAGTAACAAAAATGGAGTGGTATTGACATCAAAATAGGCAGGTAGATCAATGGTACAGAATGAAGGACACAGAGACAAACCCACATAAATACAGTTATCTTGTACTAGACAATGGTGCCAAAAAAATACAATGGAGAAAAGAAAGTCTCTTCAACAAATAGTCCTGGGAAAACTGGAAATCTATAAGCAGCAAAATGAAAATAAACCCCTATCTCTCATGCTGCACAAAACTCAATTCAAAATGAATCAAGGACCTAGGAATTAGACAAGAGACCCTTCACCTAATAGTAGAAAAAGTAGGTCAAAATCTTCAGCATATCAGCTTAGGACCTGACTTCCTTAACATGACTCCCAAAGCATAAGAAATAAAAGCAGGAATTAATAATTGGGATAGATAGATTCAAACTTAAAAGCTTTTTCTCAGCAAAGGAAACAATCAACAATGTGAAGAAAGAGCCTACAGAGTGGGAGAAAATCTTTGCAACACTTTAGATCTAGCACTAATTACCAGACTCTATAAAGAACTCAAAACACTTTACACCAAGAATACAAATAACCCAATCAACAAATGGGCTAAGGAAATGATCAGACACTTCACAGAAGATCTACAAGCAATCAACAGATTAATGAAAAAATGTTCAACATCTCTAGTAGTAAAAGTACTGCTCTCTACATCTCTAGTAGTAAAAGTAGCAAATCAAAACCACCCCAATTAGAATGTCTATTATCAAGAATACAAGCAACAATAGGTGTTGGTGAGGATGTGGGGAAAAAGGTACACTCATACTTTGCTGATCGGGTTGCAAATTAGTGCAGCTACTCTGGAAAGCAGTATGGAGATTCCTTAAAAAACTTAAAATGGAACCACCGTTTGACCCAGTTATTCCACTCCTCGGTTTATACCCAAAGGACTTAAAATCAGCATACTACAGTGACACAGCCACATCAATGTTTATATAGCTCAATTCACAATAGCTAGATTGTGGAACCAACCTAGATGCCCATCAACAGATGAATGGATAAAGAAACTGTGGTATATATGCACAATCGAATATTATTTAGCTATAAAGAAGAATAAAATTATAACATTTGCAGATAAATGAATGGAGTTGGAGAATATCATGCTAAGTGAAATAAGTGAATCCCAAAAAACCAAAGGCAGATTGATTTCTCTGATAAGTGGTTGATGATACATAATTGGGGTGGGGAGAGGAATGGGAAAAATGGAAGAAGAATGGATTGTGTAGACAGAAATGAGGAATGGGGAGGGGGCTGGGGAAGGAAAGATAATAGAGTGAGATAAACATTACCCTATGTACATGTATGAATACACAAATTGTATGACTCTATGATAGTTATACTCCATTTGTGTACAAAGATTCAAAATATAAAAAAGAAAAAAACATTTTTACTATTGTATTAGTAATGATATAAAAATAGGAGCAATCTACATTTGTAATTGGGTAATTATCAATAATTTGCATATTGTTATATAGAATAAGACATCATAGATTCTTAAAATAGCATTTAAATAATATCAAAATGTTTTCATTATGTAATATTAATTAAAAGGAAAAATTTCATTACATTCTATGGTACTAATTTTGATTAAAAGCTGTCACTTAATAAAACTAGAAGAAAATACATCACTAATTTAAATTTAAATTGCAGTCCTGGGTCCTGAGAATATAGCAGACATTGATTTTATAAATTTCCATCATTATCCAAATAATCCAACATGTGCATTTATTCCTTTATTTTTAGAGAAAATATATTTAAAAAAGAAAATTTATCATTTAGGTTATCAATCTAATTCTAGATATTTCTACATTATTAAACTTAAAAGCTTCTATAAGCTCATTGTAAGCCTAAAGTTTATTTATTTATTCTATCAATCTAACCAAAAATAATTTTCATTATACAAAGTGGGCTGATTACTGTACTAGATACTAGAGCTGAGTTTTTGAGTGAGATAGACAGACTTTACACTCAGAATACTGGATTTTTCAAACAACTGCTAAAACTTGGAGCCAATCTGATCTATTTACCTATTGGACTCACATGATTTGAGATCAAGGTTATAAACACCAGAGACAATTACAGACTAGGTCCTACAATTATTAAAACCAAAGTTTGGGATGAAAGTAGATTCTTCACTTCTACTTGTGGGTGAGGTCTGTGTAAGATGCAGGCCTCTGTAGCCAAGAAAGCCTGTTGTAGTTTTAGCAAATAATCAAGACAGAATGCCTACTAGCAGCATTGACTCTGAGGGTCACAGCCAGCAAAGCTCAGTTCTGCTCCATTGTCAATAAGTGGTGTGTTGCAGCTTTTAATGGCAGACTCTGTCCTCCAGTGTTGCAGAAGACCCCAGAAAATCACTGTCAATTTCTTCTTTCTGGATTCTTATCTCATGAATTCAAAGAATGCAATCCACAGATGAGGAAGAGTGAGTGCAAAAGAATAGGATATATTCAGGAGAGAAGGGAGTTCTCAAAAGGTGAGAGGGGAACAAGAGTTGCCACTTGAGGGTGCTAGTCTAGGGATTTATATAGCTCTTGGGTCAACACTATTGCTCCAAATTTATGATAATCAGCTTTTGTAAAAGAATATTGGTTCAAATTTATGCTAATCAGATTTTAGGTAAATGCCAATGCTATTGTTTCAGATTTTTGCTAATCAGTTTTAGGAAAGATACCCAAGCTATTGGTTAAAATTCATGCTTGTCAGTTCTTGAAAAGTGTCAACACTATTGGATAGCCCTGCAATCTCCATTTGGGTCTGCTTATGAGTAAGTGAGAGGTTAAGGAGATACTGAAGAATTGGGGTTGTGACATGTGAATCAGGTGTTTGCACTGGATCTGTGCTCGGTCATCACTGGTTCAACAGTTTGGCAACCCTGGCTTGCCCTAGCCTTGATTCACAGAGCATTAGGCCCAGCATGGTGGCTCTGTGTGGCCATAGCCCACCATTGCTCCACTGCTCCCCCACTCCATCACTACTTTTTAGCAAGGATTAATGGACTGACTGCATAGGTTGGTGGTCAGGGAGCCATTTTATTATGACTAGCATGTAATGAAGACTCAGTATTTGCATTTTTGAATGACAGTTGAGTAGTATTTTCAAAACTTTAAAACTTAATGTAAGTTTACAAGAGAATACTTGCCAATGGTCACTGGAAGATCAGATGTTATTGTGAGATAGGCATAGGTAAAACTTGTTGCACAAAAATTTCTTAAAGTGCTATTTTTCAGATATTCTGGCCCTAAAAGAAAATTATAAGCCACAGTAAGAAAGTAAAAAGTTGATAAATGAAAACTTTTGGTTTACTTTTGGTTACTCTTTAGTAACTCTTGGATACTAAGAGTCAACAAAATATTTTTTAAATGTTTTTAAACATAGGTTTTGATAAAAAGAATAAGAAAATATATCAATAAAATATCAGGGATTTGGGATAAGCTCTTTTCAATTTGCCTCATTTCTTTATATTTAGCACTGGCAAGTATAACAAATTATAAATATACCCTCAAAATATGACACAGATATAAAAAATAAGCCACAAAAATCTTATAACAAGGAATCAAATTGAAAATGATTTTTTTGAAGTTAGAATGAAGAAAATTACTTTGTCCCTGGCAACTCAATGAGATATATATGTGGGATTTGGAGTTTTATTTTATTTTGACTTATTTTTTTAACTAATTAATTTTGCAGCACTGAGAATTGAACCCAGGGTGCTCTACCATTTAGCTATGTCCCTAGCTCTTTCTATTAATTTTTTTTTTGAATCTGGGTCTCACTAAGGTGCAAAACCTGACCTGGAATTCATAATCCTTTCCCAATTGCTGGGATTAAGAGCATGCACAACCACACCCCACTGGATTTGGGGGCTTATTATTATTCAGATATATTATATACCATTTGTTCAGATATTAAGAGCAAAGATATATCTGTGGTATTTATTTTAATCTTGAACCCACCTACAATTCTACTCAACATATTAAATATGACTTCAATCTCTTATTACCACAAAATCATATCTTTTGAACATATTTCAATATTGATAATAAGTTATTAAAAATATGTTCTCCATCTCAACTCCTCAGTAGTAATGTCATGAAAGAAGACTTATTTCTGAAGAAGGGTCTGAAGAGGTTGTCTAGAGAAGGGGAAATTTGACTCAGGACCAGCAGGTTCTTGGCATATGTGATGGAAAAGAATTTTAACATGTGCCAGTCAAAGTCATAGAGGTTTATATACATATTCAAGCTAGAATGTGGGCTATCTCCAGAGAAAGAGACAGAAACCTGGTGATTTGCAGTGTTGATATTTATAGTAGGTTGGTACTAGAGGCTGAATTGGAGGTGCAGCCAGGATGGAGTTATATAACTTACCACTGGTTTTCCCTTCTCTCATGCATTTCCCTCATTTTACTTGGGTGCAAGATAGGGAATGTCATTCAAGAGTTACAATTATTCCTCAGTGCTTTCTGCATCTCAGTGGCTCATGGATGTTTTCTTTAAGACCCATTGCATCTCTCTCTTTATCCTAAATCCCTATCTCAGTAACACTCAAACCTTAGAAACAACAAAGATGTCCTTTAACAGGTGATGGTTCAACTAACTATGCTACATTCATACCATAGGCTATTAATCCATGATGAACAGGCACAAAAGAATTTCCAGAGAATTATACTGAAAGAAAACATCAAGTCCCCAAAGTTATAAACTCTCTGAGTTTATATTTATGTGACATTCATGACACTACAAAAATAGAATTGTGAAATTGATTGGTTAGTGCATGTGGAGGATCATGGCACATGGCTGTAGTTATAAATGTAAAACAAGAGGAAAACTAAAGGAAGTCTTCTGTAGTTTGATAGTCAATGTTAATGTTAATGTTGTAGTTTGGTATTGATTTTGTTGTAGTTTAGATATGAGTTATCCCCCAGAAATTTATACTTGAGACAAGGCAGGAGCATTAAGAGGTGAAATAATTAGATTTTGAGAGTAATAACCTGATTGGTGAATTAATTCTCAAATACGTATTAAGTAGGTCGGAATCATAGGTAGGTAGGTGTGACTAGAAGAGGTGAGCCTTGGGTTGTGCCTTTGGGGTTTATATTTTTGTCACTGCTTCTTGATTACTATTTCCTGAGCTGCTTTCCTTCTATCATGGTGTTCTGCCTCACCCTGGGTCCAGAGTAATGAGATTTGTCAACTATGGACTGAGATCTCTGAAACCATGAGCACCAAATAAACTTTTCCTCTTCTAAAATTTTCTTTTCAGGTCTTTTGGTTACAGCAATAAAAAACTGACTAAAAGAGTTTTATATCATTGAGAAAATATGTATAAAGGGTACATGGGTTTCTTTATATTATTTTTCACAATTGCATTTATGTCTAGAATTATTTCAAAGTCAAAATTTTAGTTTAAAAAATAGTACCTTGATATAAAATCAATAAATGTATATTGAAACCCTTGTAAAACTGCAAAGAATGGATCAGTGAGAATTTAATCTCTTTTGAGTCTGAATTTTCCCACCTGTGTATGAGGTTCTTATAACATATCTTGTATGGTTTTTGAAATGTTTAATGAGATTTTCCATACAAAATGCTATTTAAAAATATATAGTGTTGAATAAATTCTAAAGCATACATTTGACAAAATTTTCTTTAAGAAAGTCTAACATTTTCTCAATGTCTAGATTATATAATTTATAATAGTTTTAAATACTTGCCAGTTGGATGGCATTCTTTTAGAAATCCTATAGTTTGACTGAGGGCTGATGTTACATTTTATCATCTTTTGCACACCCATGAGGAACCCCAAAGCTCTAAAACATACATTTTAAAAAAGTATTGATTTATAGCACATAGAATCACACCTGTTTAAGGCATGTAAGAAATAATATGTAAAATTGTTCAAGTCAGGTAGAATGGATGGATGCAAGGTAAAGTAAAGCATAATTTGAGTTTTTAGGTGAATTACCTCATTTAATCCTCCTAGTAAACCATATAAAATTGGTACTCATAAATCTATTACATAGATTAAAACACAGACACAGAAGGGATAAAAAAAGACTAACTCATATACCACTGAGTGAACAGGTATCATTTAAACCAAGAAATCTCAGGCATCAATTTTCTCACTGCAATTGTGGAGGTTAAGTACACATAACAATTCATTCATTATAGTGCAGGTTTCTTATTTTCGTCATGAACATAGCTATGTTAACTGGGAGGGGCACATTTTGCTCTCTTGATTTAATCTGGCTAATGACCTCAGGGGAAGGTGTTGAAAAATGACTAGCAAATCAGCCTGTTTTCAAAGACAGCTAATTTATGATGGTTAGCTGAGATAACAATTCCTATAAGCACTGGAAATTATTGAGTAACATTGAAAGTCATTGCAAAGTTTGGATGGGTACATGGTGGCAGAGAGATCCTTGTGAACAAAGACACAATGGTTAAGATTTCCCAGGGCCTTCATCTACATTTCTGGAAAATGACAATAACTCCTCCAAGCTCTGTTCTAGCATCATTACCTGAGCTGTGTGAACATCTTCTCCAGGGAGACCCTACTGTAACAAAGTGCCTTGCCTTGGAGAAAACTTACTATTTGTCAGGTGCTTCCCTTAATCCAACAGGGCATTCACTTAGTATTATTATCATTATTTCAATGAAGACTAGAACATAGGTATTTTATTTTATTTTGGAAAGGGGGTTCTTTTTTTTCCATACTTTTTATTGGTGAATTATAGTTGTACACAATGGTGGGATACAACATAACAGTAAAATTGGGGCATTCATTCATTCATTTGCTTCCTTTCTGTAGTGCACTGAAAGCCTCCTGAAAGCAAAAATGTCTAACATTCTATTCATTTCTGTGTTCCCAGTTCCCAGTGTCTGGTACGTAATGAATTCCCTTTGAGTGTTCATTATATTCCACTGAAATTCTAGAGTGTCTGATTATTTAAAATTTTTATTTTGGCTATTCTACTTTATTGCCTATGGGAGAAATAAGGAGACTATCAAGGTAGGAGTACACAAATGATACAGTCTATTGCCATATGCAGATCATTTTTCTTAGGTTTCCAATGTATAAAGCAGGTGAGAGTAATGTGAACAAACTTCACAGGCAGTACATTTTGTAGACCAAGTACATTACCCATTTACAAATTCTAAATGATTAAAGGATAGTTGCTCAGCAAGGGTAGAAGAAGGACTCCATGAAAGGTATGTGTGATTAAGGGAAAAAAGAATGTGTACTTGTGGTGAACCTTAATATGCACAGCTCTCAGAGAATCTGACTTGACCACTGCGGAGATCCTCCATGACACAGGTTTCATCCATGCTTAAGGAAGTTGCCAGTGTTGGACAATGTGCATCTAGAGATCAGTTCCAAGGCTCACAGTCTGAAGCACTTGTATTCAGAGAAGGGGAGACAGTACAGTCCTGCCAGAGCCCAAGCTCTCAAAGTGTCAAAAATTTTTGAGTTAATAGATATTTTCAAAATCTAGTACTTGAGGTCAGTACTTAGCTGGTGAGAAAGCACATTCTGGAAGTGAGAGGGGAATTCACTCCAAAACTTCAAACTATGTAGTTGGAATCATTTCAAAACTACATAAGAATTTTGCAATTACAACTCCAACTTTGCCCATTTTATGGAACACCAGACTTGTTCTTCTTTGGACAACATCTTATTCTTCGGTTCAGTTCATACATCTTTTGGTTATATCAGATCTAACTCAGCACAGTCTGACATTATTCAATGAACTGATAAAGTACCATTAATTAAAGACATTAGTAATTCATGTATCTGAAGAGAAGCACAATCTCCTGGAAAGGTTTGTCCATAGACATTAAACAAATGAGACCTCATCAAATTGTTGTCCTTATCTTTGATATAATGTGGGTAATTTTGCAAATGATACATTCTCTTATTATAGTAGCTTTAACTCTCCAGGGAATGGTATCACTATCTATTAGTCATCAATATCTTTGCAGGAAATTCTAGTTAACTATTTTAACTGGTTAAACTTTTCAGATAAGCATGGTCATCCTATAATCACTGTCACAGTAAAGTAATTGCTACATATCACTGTTATTTTGTTGTATTTCTAATCTAAAGTGATATCCCTAGGAGAATTTGCTGATAAATATTTCATATATGAATATAAAAAATAAGACATTTCAAGGACAAGACTTAATTCATTAACTGTCAGGAATAAATTTAAACACCTGAAAAATGGTCATGACATTTCCTGACTACTGTCTGAACATTCATTTATTCATGAATTATTGAACTCACACTTTAAAACACTGTTCCAAAACTGGAACTAAAGATATCTGCCCTAACAAAATCTGAAACTTTACAAATGAGAATTTAATACAGTACTAAGAAAGGCATTTTAATGACAAGAATGAGTCATTGACTATTGAGAAAATAAATACAATTTCTCATAAAATATTACATTTGTTCAATTTAAAATATAAAAGCAGTTGATAAATCTGTTATTCTAGAATAAAAGCACATTATATTACTAACAGTATTAAAATTTTACAATTAAGTAAATTTAACAAATATTCAGAACTAAAATATAGTTAACTATTTAGGATAGTCTGTTAGATTTCAGACAAGATACTTTTAGAAAAAAAATCTTCATTTTATCAGCTTGATTCATTGTTGGAAATGTTTTAGTAATGAGATCAGTAAAAGGAAGCAGTCTCCTTACATCCATGAATTTGTGATATATATTAAGGGATCTCATTAAAAGAAATGGAGGCTATAGGCAACCACTTATTTGAAGGAAAAGAAACAAAGTACAGGAAGAAACAGAACAAGTAGAAGTGAAAGATCAAGGAAAAGTGCTACAAAAGGAATAAATTAAATGTTAAATGTTATGGGAAATGATGTGGATCAGAGATCTTTATTTTAAGGCTATGGAAATGAGTTTAGTACCTAACTAACTTGTACTTCAACTGTTCTCAGAAGGAAGGGAGAGATTGGCATTTAATGATTGTCGAAGAATAGTACTGATGGAGGAAAAAGTATCCCAGCTGCTTGAAAAGGCTGAAAACATACAGTAAAGAGATGGCTGCTTGGTTTCTGATTAAAATCATCCTTGGATGTCTGAACCCAGGCACAGGCAGTAAAGGGATAATGATCTCCCTACTTGCTTTGAGAGAGACCAAGTAAATAAGACGACTGCTTTATGTGATGTATCCAATTCCATTGACCATTAAACAGTAAAAATGCCTTCTGAATTCTGGCAACAGAGTGAATGTGCATTCTGGCTTTGATTGCTTACTTGGATTGGAGGTAGGCTGTGATGCCGTAATCTTTTAGTGAAAGCCTCTAGATTTGTTTTCTCATTATGTTGCACTTTGTGAACAGAGAGGAACTGGAGAACAACAGCTTGAACATGACTCACCACAAGTAAAGGACAGAGAAGAATAGAGAAAGAGCTTGCTGGTAGCAGGGAAGGTCCAGGGAGGGGTGGTGAGTGTGTTTCAGGTATAATATCTATTACCTGGGCCTGACAGTCAATCAGTGAGGGATCAAAACAACACCATCTTGGTACAGAACAACCAGCCTGAGAAAATCCCCACTGAAGTTAGGGACCAGAGAAAGCCTTACAGAGGATATGGAACGGAACCAAGATTAAAATAAAGGGATGGATCTGAGGAGGTAATTTGATAAATGAAGCTGAATAAATGACACAACATAATATTAAAGAAATAATTTCTGCTTCGAAAATAGTATATTCTGTGTCGCGTCCCCTCTGCCCGCAGAGAGAGACATGGCAAACGTCTGAAGCTTTGGAAGTTTATTGTGCACAGCTTCTTTCCTACGCTTCTCTTACCCCTAGCTTCTGCGCACTCTCAGCTTCCCTTTTCCCAGCTCCTTCCACTCCCGCGTATTCCCTCCTTCCAGCTCTGCTCCCGCTGCTGCCGCGGCCGCCGTCGCCACCGCCGTCACCGCAGCTTCTTCCGCTCCGTTCGTTCCGTTTCTCCCTTCCTCAGCTTCTGCCTACTCTCCCACCCACCAGGCTTATATACACTTCAGTCAATCAGGGGAGAGTACACAAGATAAACGCGGACAGCTGCAGGCACAGGACGGGTGCACGAGGGGGGGGCATGCCCTAGTCACATCATTAACTAGCCAATTATTGGAATTCGCTGGTTGTTTACTGTATAGCTGGCCGCCTCTGGCTCAGCGTCAGGCGCCATCTTGACCATGCCCGAGGCTGGGGTTCCCGGAAAACCCCACAGATCCCCCTTCTTTAATATTAAACTAAGGCTCGGGACCGTGTCTGTCTTAGGCTGAGTGGTCAGCATATGTCCTTACCCGTCATCAGAGCCTGCAGAGCATGCTGCAGCTCCTGTCTTAGGTCGGTACACAGCCACCTACTTCATTACCCGTCTTTGACTACCAATCCAGCATCAAGAGCCATACTAATGGGGGGCTGTCAGCCTTTAGGGCGGTCATGGCCTGATGAAAAATAATTTGATCTCTCTATTGGCTAGTTTGCAGATGCATGCCAAAACGAACGAAGAGAAGAAGGCCAAGGCAGAGGAGTACCACCATAGCTCCTAAGCTTGCCCACTGTTTGACAAATCTATAAACAGAAGAGGAACCTTATAGCCATATTAAATACAGAAACAATATACATCCCAATAGAGTTACAATATGGGTAATACAAAGCAGCTCTCAGGGAATAAACGCATCCCAGTCCCAAAAGTTCTTGCAAGGTATCCACTTGTTCTTATAATGAGTCCATTCTCTGATAGAGTCTCTATGGTCTGTAAGGCTGCAACTGCATTCTCGGCCGAATGATCATTGTTGTGGTTGTGTCAATGCTGCTACTGCAAGGACTGTGGTGGCAGTGATCACGGCTGTTGCAATGTCAAAGCCTCTTCTGTTTTTTGATAATAGCACTGACAATTCTGTATCTGCAACAGAAACTAGGACTGGTAGGAAGATAGAAATGTGCAAATTGCACAGGTGGCAAAAGAACCATTCCAGTATTGTGAGAGATAGGACAGAGTTAGTGAACAGTTAAGAGGTATTATTAGAAATGTTAGTTGGTAGAAACATAAAAAGGAGAAAATACACAAGCTGACGTAGGAGGAAAAGCAATATCACAGCTAGGGTCAGCAGAACAAGTTGCTCTACTCTGGGTCTGATTTGTAGTATGATTCCAACGGCAAAGTGCAGAATTTCTCCTGTTAAAGCAAAAAAAGGCTAGAAATATCCTTGTCACCAAAAACAGCACGACCTGAAAAATCACCAGTAGAATTGACAGACTTGTAGAGAAATTGGTGAAAAACAAGAAAAGGAAGGATAAAAAATATGTTAGTCAGAAATGAAAAATATGGCCAGGCTAACAATGGCCCATAGGTTCCGGGTTTGCCTCTCCGTCTGAGTTTCTGTTATTGGAGGAAGGCTCAGACTCGCCATTGTGAGGAGGAGCAGCATCATTTGCATGCTGTAAAACTCTGACCAGCCTTTCTGGAATCCAGACTGGAGTCAGTTGATCCTGTGGGAAAATACAAACAGACCCTCGGACCCAACGAAGGACTGGATCCGGTCCTTTCCAACAACCTGTCAGGATATCTTTCCATTTTACCCATACTTGAGAAGTATTATGGGGATTATAATGTCGATCAGCTGCAGAATGGCCATCCCTATCCAAAGTTAAGAAATTTAGAATGAAAAGAACTAAATTAAGTTTATCTTTAGGAGACTTGTAGGAGGCTCCTATTCCCCCTTTTTGTTTATTTAGACAATTTTTTAAAGTAAGATGTGCTCTTTCCACAATGCCCTGTCCCTGAGGATTATAGGGGATGCCAGTGACTAATTGGATGTTAAATGTTTGTAAAAACAACTGGAAGCTTTTGGAAGTATAAGCAGGACCATTATCTGTTTTAATAACTTTAGGTATGCCCCAGCCAGCAAACGCTTGTAGGCAATGTTGAATGACATCTTTTATCTTTTCTCCAGAATGAGCAGAAGCCATAATGACTCCTGAAGCAGTGTCTACTGACACATGTACATACTTAACAGTACCAAATTCAGAAATATGGGTTACATCCATCTGCCAAATATGGCCAGGCAGCAGTCCCCTAGGATTAACTCCAAAGGATTGCACTGGGATTAAAGGAGCACAATGTTGACAATTTTTTACTATTTGTCGAGCCATACATTTGGATATAGGAAATTTTCTGCTCAAAGTAGTGGAATTTACGTGAAATTTTTCATGAAAGAGTTTTGCCTGTTCCTCTATGGAAAAGACAAAAATTGATTTGGTGGCCATATCTACCAAGTCATTAGCATTGGCCAAAGGTCCTGGTAAATTAGAATGAGCTCTAATATGTCCTACATAGAATAGATGTTTACGCTGTAGGATAAGGTTTTGTAGCGTAGTAAAATAAGAAGCTACCGTGGACATGGAAGAAATATAGGGTACCGTTTCAAGAACCTGTAAAGCGTTAACGATATATAAGCTATCGGATAGAAGATTGAATGGCTGATTATCTGCTAATTTGAAGGCTAATATTACAGCTGCAAGTTCAGTAACCTGTGCAGAGTTGGGTGGAACTATTATGGTGTGAAGTTGTTTACCGATAAGTACTGCACCTACTCCATTTTTGGAGCCATCAGTAAAAATGGTTACACAGTCTTTAAGAGGCTGGACACTAGTCACTTTTGGGAAAACTATGGGAGTATTTTTACAGAATTGAATCCAGGGATGTTGGGGATAATGGTTATCGAACTGAGCTGAAGTGGTACAATATAATACTGACCAATCATCATCATTATTAATTAACCACTTAATTTGCTGAGTGGAATAAGGAGTTATAATAATAGACGGATGGATTCCAAAAACAGTAATGCAAGATTCTATTCCCTTGAATATTATCTGTGCAATAGCTTGGGGATATGATTGCAATGTTTTAGCTGGAGAGCTAGGGAGATTTATACTTTGCAAAGGTCCTCCTTGCCAAACTATGCCAAAAGGGGTATGTTTCTCCGAGATTATGATTAAACTTAATGGTTGAGTAGGATCACAACGATCAACGTAACACTGCTGAAGTCTATTCTCTACTAGCTGTAAGGATATCCGTGCTTCAGGAGTAAGTTTCCTAGGGGAATTCAAGTCAGGATTACCTTTTAATATATCGAATAAAGGTTTTAATTCCCCTGTGGATAATTTTAAATAGGATCTGATCCAGTTAATGTCACCTAAGAGTTTCTGAAAATCGTTTAAGGTATTCAATTGATCTGTCCTGATGGTCAACCTTATTGGTCTAACTGTAGTAGCAGTGAGCCTTGTACCCAGATATTCTTGGATCTCCTCTAATTGTAATTTTTCAGGGGCTATCATTAATCCTCTCTTTTCTAATGCTTGAGTCATAAATTGTAATGCTTCTAACAAGACTTCTTTTTCTGGATGGCAAATAAGTATGTCGTCCATATAGTGATAAATCAACAATCTCTTAAACTTTTGTCTAGTAGTTGTTAACGCTTTATCTACGTATATTTGACATATAGTAGGACTGTTAGCCATACCTTGAGGCAACACAGTCCATTCGAATCTCTGGTCAGGCTGAGTGTGATTAAGAGAGGGCAAAGTAAAGGCAAATCTCCAGCAATCATTTTTGTGCAAGGGTATAGAGAAAAAGCAATCTTTTAAATCCAGAATAATAGTAGGCCAATTTTTTGGTAGTGCAGTAACAAGAGGGAGTCCACATTGGACGGGTCCCATAGGGTACATTTGTTCGTTTATGGCTCTTAAATCATGTAATAACCTCCATTTTCCTGATTTTTTCTTTGTTAAGAATATTGGAGTATTCCAAGGAGAGGTAGAATGTTGTAAATGACCTGCTTGTACCTGCTCTTGTACTAACTTATGAGCTGCCTCTAGCTTTTCTTTTGTTAGGGGCCACTGTGGAATCCAGCGAGGCTTATCATCTTTCCATATTATAGGGATTGATGGCTTATCAGTGGCCCCTAGGAAAAACCCAATCCATGAGAATCATTTTTTGGTGGGGGTAAAGGCAGTGGTTGGGTAGATCCTTGGCTATGTCTTCCTAATCCTTTTTTATCATCATAATCCATATTTTGTAACATATTTCTTACAGGAGTCCCTTGGTAAATCTGGTCAGTGGTGAGTTTCATATCCATTTGCTGCAGGACATCTCGTCCCCATAGGCTAATAGGAACATTACAGACATATGGTTGAAATATACCTATGTGTCCCTCTGTATCTTTCCATGATAATGAGGAAGCACTTTGATTGGGGCTTTCTGCTACTCCTAAGCCTCTCAAGCTCTGAGCTGCTGTGATCAATGGCCAGTGCTTTGGCCAGACCATTGCACTGATAATACTTTTGTCTGCTCCTGTATCTAATAAACCTGTAAATTCCATATTTCCCACTTTTAATTTTAGGAGGGGCCTCTGTTCCATATCCATAGTAAGGTTTATTAAAGTGGTTCCTGTTGATCCAAAACCTCCTTGTCTTTTATTTGTATTTTCACTGGGCCACAAAGAATGTTGACTGGGCAATATAAGCATTTGTGCAATGCGATCCCCTGGAGAGATGACCGTAATTCCTTTTGGTGAAGAGACCAAGGCTTTTATTTGTCCAGTGAAATCAGGATCAATAACCCCTGGGTGTACTATAAGTCCTTTTAGTGTTGAGGAACCTCTACCTAGTAATAGCCCTACACTGTTCTGTGGGATTTTTTCATGCCAATCAGTATCAATCATCTGCACCCCCATATCTGGAGTTAGTATGAGTCTGGAGGTGGCACAGATGTCCAATCCTGCACTTCCTGAGGTGGCTCTGCGCTCCCCTTCTCTGTGGGAGGATACCACCGTCGGGGAACTTGTTGAATTACCCCGTATATTTGTTGCGGGCCCCGGGGAGGGCCCTGTCTCCCGTTTTTTTTTGAAGTCTAGGATTCAACCCTAAGAAATCATCCTCCCCATCTCTAATAGGCTGACAGGCACCACTCCAATGACCCCCCCCCCCCTGCATCCTGGACACAGCCCTGGGGCACAAGGTGTAACAGATTTTACTATAGCTATCTCTTATCTTTTGTTAGGGCATTATCTCCTTGCTGCTGATTTCGTGCATCTATTGAAACGTATTGGTCTTCTCCTATTTTCATTTCTATCGGGAAACCTTGCCACTATGTTTCTGCAAGCAGTTTCAACAGCTGAGCTCTCCAATTAGCCATTGTTCTCCAAATAACACTGCTCTGCTTAGTCTTAACTGCCTCTTTAAAGTTTTTCTAATGGTTGATGGTATCTCCATTTGCTCCTCAAATACGGGCAGGTTCTACAAATTTTGAAGATCTTTCTATTAGGCTTGGGTTTCTCTTACCTTTTCCCCTTGTTCTTAAGTTTTCACTACCACCTGGTTATTCCTTTTGGGGGTTCTTTGTGTTAGACTTAGTTCCCTTTTTTCCCTTGTTCTTAGATTTTTTGAGCAATTATTTTCTAGGTCACCACCACTCAATTTTTCCTCACTTTATTCTCTTTAAGCATTTTTTTCTGTTGCTATTAGACCCTGTTCATGAAGATACCCCCTGTGGCACACTAAGCGGCTTTTCTTTACTTTAGCTGTTTTTTTTTTTTTTTTCTTCAATGGCGTCCCATTGTTTTTCAATGGTTCCCTGAGGGGTTGCCGCACCCAGACCCCATTGCTACTAATCTGAATAGCTTTAGTTATGGCAATTACAATAACAGTGGCCTAGCTGCCAGGAGCAAGGAGATTGCTGAAAGGAAAACTATCAAGTGCGCATTAAAATTTTTATAGCGGCTTTTCACGTAGGACCGCTTCAAACGTGTTTTTACTTTCACTTTAATTAGACCGCGTTCCACGCGCCAGGACCGCTAATGGCGTGTCCCGATACCGGACCACCTTCCGTGTGTCCTTATTTTTATTTTAATTGGACCGCATTCTGCGTGCCCCCAGGACCGCTGATAGCGTGTCCTGATACCCTTTAACTGGACCGCATTCCGCGTATCCGGATAGTCGCTATACCGCGAACGTCGAGGCGCCTCTCCTTTACCTGTTTACCTTTTTTGACTTCTTTATAACCGGTTTAGCTTGTTAAAAGATTTTAAGATATCTTACCTTGTCCCTTTTATCCTCCCGGGTTTCGGCACCAGCTGTCGCGTCCCCTCTGCCCGCAGAGAGAGACACGGCAAACGTCTGAAGCTTTGGAAGTTTATTGTGCACAGCTTCTTTCCTACGCTTCTCTTACCCCTAGCTTCTGCGCACTCTCAGCTTCCCTTTTCCCAGCTCCTTCCACTCCCGCGTATTCCCTCCTTCCAGCTCTGCTCCCGCTGCTGCCGCGGCCGCCGTGGCCACCGCCGTCACCGCAGCTTCTTCCGCTCCGTTCGTTCCGTTTCTCCCTTCCTCAGCTTCTGCCTACTCTCCCACCCACCAGGCTTATATACACTTCAGTCAATCAGGGGAGAGTACACAAGATAAACGCGGACAGCTGCAGGCACAGGACGGGTGCACGAGGGGGGGGCATGCCCTAGTCACATCATTAACTAGCCAATTATTGGAATTCGCTGGTTGTTTACTGTATAGCTGGCCGCCTCTGGCTCAGCGTCAGGCGCCATCTTGACCATGCCCGAGGCTGGGGTTCCCGGAAAACCCCACAATTCTGACCAAAGGAGCTCACTAATTCAGTGAAGTCAGACTACACAGATTTTCTATACCAGTGTGGTTAAATGACCTCTGAGAGTGCTGAGTGAGCAATGGGGGTTCCTCAGGACTTTCTTCTTGGAAATTCATGTATAATGAATGAGGTCAATCAAGAAGAATTTGTGGACATGGAGGGACCCAGAAAATGCATGTCTTTTAAAATAATTACTTTTAAACATGCTCCTGAGATGAATCCTAAAGAATGACACAAGAATTTCCAGTGACATAAAAAATGGCAGCATTCACAGTGAAACTGGACATTGTCTTCATTCTTCACACCTTTTAAGAGTGGGGAATTCTTGCTCCATGTCTTCAGGTTTATCCATGGTGGCACATCACCTGTTCCTCAGCTTCATAGCATGGTCTCCACAGTCATTGGGGAAAACCTCATCATTTAAGCACTGAGGTTATTTCACTGTAAAGTCCCTTTTCTTCCTTCGTCTAGAATTTAGAATCCTAGACTTCAAAATTGATAATTTCAGAAGATTAGTGTAGGAGAATCAATAAAATAGTCCCAGAGAAAAACTGTAGCACCTATTTTTGCTATCCTCAATGTTTTATCCCTACATTTAAATACATGCAACTTATTATAAATTAATTATTCCTCAATAAGCTCTTTTTCAAGTTTAATTTTTAAAAAAGTTTTACCACTAGAGTGATTAGGAAGGTTTTATTCTATTCTTCTTGAATCAAATGCATGTGAGTATGCACACACATGCACACCAACCCTCATGAGGGAAAACAGAAATTCCTCTGATAGTATTCCTCAAGCCACAATAAAGTCTAAAATTATAATCAATAATAAAAACAAAATCTGCAAACCCTCTCTTCTGCCAGCAATGCCCCTAATTGAAAAGGAGAAAAAAATCTTTGGAATTAGCAGGTTTTTTTTTACTTTCTTTCTCTTTTTTTAATTTGTTCTATCTAGTTATACATGTCAGCAGAATGAATTTTGATTCTTTCTATACAAATGGAGTACAACTTTTCATTTTTCTGGTTGTAGTTGATGTAGAGTGATACCATTTGAGCAATCATGCATGTACATAGGGTGATGATGTCTGTCTCATTCCACTGTTCTTCCCACCTTCCTGCCCCCTCCCTTCCCCTCATTCTGCTCTGCCCAATCCAAAATTCCTCCAATCTTCCCTACGTATCCACTTATCAGACAAAACAATTGGCCTTTGTTTTTTTGAGATTGGCTTATCTCACTTAGCATTATATTCTTCAATTTGATCCATTTCCCTGAAAATGCCATAATCTTGTTCTTCTTTAAGACTGGCTGAGTAATATTCCATGTGTATATATATACCACAGTTTCTTTATCCATTCATCTGTTGAAGGATATGTAGGTTGGTTCCAAAATTTAGCTATTGTGAATTGAGCTGCTATAAACATTGATATGACTGTATTACTGTAGTATGCTGACTTTAAATCCTTTGCCTATAAGTCAAGGAGTGGAATAGCTGGGTCAAATGGTGGTTCCTTTCCAAGTTTTCTGAGGAATCTCCATACTGTTTTTCAGAGTGGTTGCACCAATTTGAATTCCCACCAGCAATGTATGAGTGTACATTTTTCCCCATATCCTTGCCACCAAATGCAGCAAAATGGAATTAAACCCCTATCTCACCCTGCACAAAACTCAATTTAAAATGGATTAAGGACCTTGGAATCAGACCAGAGACCCTGCATCTTATAGAAGAAAAAGTAGGGAAACTTTGCTTCTTAATGTAAGAAATTTTCTCTGGCAATTTTCTTGTGTTTCTAATTAAGTTAGACTTATAGGTAATTGTGTAGAGATTAATATGTGTTTAATAATAGAAAATGCCCACAAACATGATAGGTATCTTTATCTTCTGCTGGTATATAGAAAAATTATTGACTGTATTGACTTTTGATTACCTACCTTTTCTAATTTATTAAACATTTCTATAATTTTCAAATGTTTCTATTTCGTATAACTTAGTTATTAATCTGTCCTTGTTAACTTAAGCACTTTTGATTTGATAATTCATTGTTTCGGGGGGACACGGGATTGTTTGTTTTAGTTTTCTTCCTTTCCTTTCAGTTCCTCTTCAGTAAGGCATGAGTTTTTCAGGAACTCACCACACCACGGATGATGGAGTGAGGGGTGGGGGTGCCTGACCTTGTGTCCTTGGACATGTCTTGTGTGTGAGTGTTGGTGCTACTCCCTGCACTACTGAGTCAAACAGTGACGAATGTTCAACTTGCATGTGAAACTATAGTGAGTCATGGTCTACCCCAGGAGAGCAGGAAAGTTCTATTGGTGATTGGTTCCAAGATTTTTCACCAGCACTTGGAAATCCTTAGGTCTTGCTTCATTTGCAGTGGGTTGGGAGATCTATTCTCCAACTCTTGGTACCAGTTAATTCCCTCCACTGTAGTATTCCATCATGATCCATAATCATTTTCCCCACTCTCTTTTTGAAGCCTGTGTAAACTTTTGGATCTTTTCTTTACCTGTAAGAGTTAAGGATTGTTCCACTGAGAGTGTCAGCATATGCAGACTTTCTATCATGCCAACAAGAAGTGATAGTGGAAAGGAAAAATTTTGAGAAACGCTTTATACAATGATACTTCCAGTCTACATAAACACTAGTTCTTTCACCTCCCCCTGCTAAAGTATTTTTAGTAATAAGAGCTGGAAAACTGAGGTAAAGATGTGAAGCAATGACTATATCACAATACAGGCACTTTAAAAATGTCATATAAGTGAGAAAATAAAACTTCTGTCTGGTAAAATAAATGCACTTTGCATACTATAAATTTCATATTTGTTTCCAAACTGTAAGTGCATGGATTCCAGTGCAATAGGGTTGGTTGTACTTCCTTGAAACACAAGTGACCTCCATTTCAACACTGTAATTGTTGAGAGCTACTGATGGAGAAAATACTTCCTAATGCTTTATGTTTCAATTTCTGTTCACTTCTAAAGAACTGAAATTCTATTATAACTAAGTAGTGGTTTGGCAAAGTTAATCTGCCTTCAAGTATTTACTCCCTCTGTAGATATATCAACTCCAAGTTGATAATCAAGGACACTTCCTGTGTTTCAGAGAAATAACAAACTATTATTTTCTAAGAAAATTCCCTCCCACTTGTATAGCTTCCATTCAGACAAATAACTATTTCTTAAATAAGAAACATAAGTAGTGTTTTTAAGAGTCGGAAGTACTTCTATGCTTTCTTCTCAAGCAGCAAATAGTGGTCCCAAATGCAGTGAGGTTCTGCCTGACCTGGGATCAACCACAAATTTTGGCAGAAAGAACTTTTCTTCCAGTA
Source organism: Sciurus carolinensis (assembly GCF_902686445.1). NCBI lineage: Eukaryota > Metazoa > Chordata > Mammalia > Rodentia > Sciuridae > Sciurus > Sciurus carolinensis. The sequence continues at coordinate 82,787,776 of NC_062213.1, forward strand.
AGTTAACCAAGTATTAATGAGTACCTATAGTGTCCTTAGGACTGTGTGTTAAGTCCAATGGGGAATAAAGATATTCAAGTAATGGAATAGATCTTTACCTCATGGAGTATATGGTTCATTTAGGAAAAAAATAAAAAGTATTTTGATTAAAAAAAAAACTAAACACTTTCTTTAAATCAAAAGAATGTGAAGTCATCACTTCCTTAAAATTCACATGGAAAGTGGCCCACAATTTTCTTCTTACCTTATCTTCTCTCCCATTTCCTCCTCACAGATAGTCCCATGGTTTGCAGGAGGGTTATAATGCAAGATTTCAGCCTTACCTTCTGTTTGATACCTTCTCCTTCTCATAATTCTCTGAGTTAACAAGGTATAACATTCCCTTTCTCTATGAGATAAGTACTACCCAGGTGTCTTAATCCTTGGCCTCTTCACCTGAGATATACTACTGTAGGTGATGCAAACAAGAGACATGGTTTATCCTTAAACTTTTTTTCTGAAATATTATTCCCAGTAACATATTCTTATTGCAGGTGGGTGTAGAAAATTTGATTGACCTTTTTTCCAAGTTGACTTCCTTGTTAAGTGAAAATAATTCCAATGATTACTATAATCTATAATACTGGTGGTAGTTTTAGGGCATTATTTTCACTTCGCTAAATATCCTTTTTTTGAATTATTATGAGATTTTTATCAAGAACAAATGTTGAATTCTTTCAAAAGTCACTTCAGGCATAATCAAGTTAATAATGATTTTTTTTCTTTTTTTGCTATTTTTTATATATTTCTTAAAGAATTTTGTCATTGCAAATGATGCTAGTTGCCTTAAAACAAATCTACTCCATTGTGGTATATTATTATCCTAATAAAGTATCATTCTATTCACTAGAATTTTATTTGCCAGTTTTGTCTCTATATTAATAAATACTAGTAGTTTTTCTTTTCTTCCTTCTTAGTATATCATTAAAGTTGTATTCTATTATTGAAGATATCACAAAAGGCCGGTTTTCTCTAGGTTGGAAGAGAGTTACATTGGCTGATATGGTAGTGAGGAGTTCAAATTTCAAATAATGTGAAATATAATATATTTATACCTGTAGATAATTGTTATTTGTGAAATAATGGGAAATTGAATAGGAAATGTCATATTTAGAGGTTCTAAAAGAGTAAGTAGACATTCTGTGGCAAGTTTGTATTGTTAAGAAACAGAACAGAATATTTTAAAAAGCTAGAAATGTTGTTTATTGAACCCAAACTTTTGCTTGACTTTTAGATGTTGAAAATAGAAAACATCATCAAATAACTTTTATAAAACGTCTAACATATTTTACTCATTTCATCATCATGTAAAAATGAAACTATACCCCTACTATTTTATTCTTATATTGAAAGAAAAAGTTGGAAAAAAAGTAGTTAAATCAATAATAAAGGATTAAAAGTAGACACTTCTTAGAAGAAGAAATACAAATGGTCAATACTTATAAGTTCAACATCTTTAACCATCAGGGAATTGCAAATCAAGACTAGATTGAGATTCCATTTCATCCTGGTCAGATTGGCAATCATTAGGAATACAAGTAGCAATAAATGTTTATGAGAATGTGGAGGAAAAGGAACACTTACACATTGTTAGTGGGAATGTAAATTAGTACAGCCACTGTGGAAATCAGTATGGAGGTTATTCAAAAAGTTAAAAATAGAGCTACCATATCATCAAAAGAATTAAATTCTATATACTCTCATCTATCATGATAGTATAATCCATGCTAGCCAACGTTATCAAGTCAGCATAGGTGCCTGTCAACAGATGAGTAGATAAATAAAATGGAATATATATATGCATAATGGAGTTTTATTCAACTTCAAAGAAGAAGAAAATCATGTCCTTTTCAGGAAACTGGATGGAATTGGAGATCATCATGTTAAGCAAAGCAAGCCAGGCACAGGAGTACAGTATCATGTTTTCTTTCACATCTAGAACCTAGGGGAGAAGAAGATGGCCTAAGTGTGGCAAGGATACTATTGGTGAAGAGAGAGGGAATCAGGTAGAGTAGAGAGGGAATCAGGTAGAGTGGAGAGGGGACAGCAAGGGTAGGTAATGAGGGATAGAAATTAAAATGCTATCTGAACATATGCATATGTGACAATGAAACCCACTAACCCAGAAAATTTAATATGTATTAATAAAAAGCATGTAAAAAGTATATAAATATAGCATTTAAACCAGATATTTGTGTATATCTGTATTTATCAAAATCTATTTATCATCTATCTACCTATCTAATCTCAATGAGCAGTTTATTTTCCTTCTGACTCCAACAAGTTCTCTGATTTTTCACACTTAACTGGGTGTCCAAAAATTCAATTTTAACAATGATTATCCATAGTTAGCATCATCCCACAGGACTGCCTCCTCCTCAGGTACCAACTGCAAATGGCTTTCCCAGAGTACCTGCTCTTCTACCCCATCACCTACAAATTTAGTGGTTACCATAATAACCCTCTCAAAGTTTGCTGAATTGCTAAAATGACTTAAAGAATTTAGGACGACACTTTACTCAATAGTACAGGAATATTACAAAGAATGTAACTCAGGAAAAGCCTAATGGAAGAGATGCATGAAGGACAGTAGAGCTTCCATGTTCTGGTAGCATCCCATCTTTTCCAGCACCAGCAGGTGTTCACTCACCAACTCAGAAGCACTCCAAACTCCACTGTCTAAATGTCTATGGAGACTGATGAATAGGCATGATTGACCCTTGGAGATTGAATGCACTCTCCAGTCTGTTTCCCAGTATTCAGGACTGACATTGAGGAGGGTAGAACTGAAAGTTCAACTGAGTAATCACGCTTCCTTCTTTGTGGTGCCCAACCCCATCCTGAAGCTTTCTAGGAGTCCTCAGCTAGCTCTTATCTCATTAGTACAGCAAAGACATGCTTACCACCTTGGAGATTCCAAGGGTGTGAGAGGTTGTGCCTGGAATCCAAAGCAAAGAATAAACATGTATTGGGTGTCATACCATATTTTATCCATTTTGTGTTTCTTTCAATTTTTCTATTCATTTGTTCCCACCTATCTTACCACCAACATTCCAGGTATTACCTTGGAGAGTTTAAAGTTTAAATAATACATGATCAAGTTCATTTCTGTGAGGAAATAGCCCTTTGATATAAGAATGTCTGGGAAGCATCTCTGATATTGTGACATGGGAGCAACCCTCTAAATAAACTGCAGCTAGTGAGTACAATCTTGTCAAAGATGCTCCAGTGAACTCAATGGCCTGAGCAAGAGGGATCATGTTTGTTTTTCCAACATTCTGCTTTCAGTGTTTCCCAATTCCAAGAATAATTTTGTGGTTCAGTATCTATTGGTTATGAATTGTCTTCTCTTTGAAGATATTCCTTGTTCTTGATGAGTTGATGAGCTTTGATTTCTATGTTCCACAAACTGTATGTTAGACCACAACACCCTTAGTTGTTGTCATTCCTTTTCTTACATCTGTGAGCCAGCTATTGGGACAGGAAATGCTGTTATTCAACTTTATAATCTGTTCCTAAATAAAGCATAGTTATGTCATCCAATCCTGACCTGACATGGAATCAATGAGGGATACTAGAAAAGGTTTGTACTCTTCACCTCACCTGTGAATGAAATAGATGTGAGAGGAGAGAGCCCCTTTGGGCATTATGATGTCAAAATAAGAAACTTTTGGCATTGTTGCTGCCTGTGCAAGCAGGACCCCAAAGTGTATAAAATCACAATGAGACAGATACAAGTTCTGAAACTGAGTCTCTAGTCCTAGAATGACCTAACCTAGACTTCCCATCATATGTGAGAAATAAACCCTTGAAATGTTGGCCTTTTTATTCAGGTGATTGGCCCAAAGCAATATAATCCTCTGCATAACTCTGTGCAGAGAACTGCTCACATTTCATTAGAGTGATTTGCTGTTTGTTTCCTCCTGTGTATTTTTAGCATCTAATAGAAAAAGCTTATGGATATTTATCTTTGCATGCCTGTAACTATGTTTTCTGAGTGTATGAATCTACACTTTTTTTTTCTTTGGGGGATTTTCTTAAAATTCTTCCTGTCAAATCAAGTTTCTCTCTTTCTGTAAAACTTATCTCAGTACTTAAATCCTCCCTGAAGCATTGCCCCACATAAGCACAATGCTCATTCATGTATTTCCCACAATATTTTGTTTGTAGCATTTACTTATGGAATTTTTTTAAACCCCATATTCTTACTGTTGTAAAGCTTGCAGTCATCGAGCTTTTACTGTGTTTTGAGCTCAGCTCACCAAATTACAGAAGTAGGTCATGGTTATGGAGAAACAATAAGGGCCAGTGGGATGATTATAGGTCACGAATTTATTCAACAAATATGAAGAAAACAGGTATTGATTACTTTCAAAAGATTTACTATTCTATTGATCATACAAATATTGAATGGCTAATCATAATTATAATGAGTTCCACAAATTGAGAAATGCAGGTTTCTACAGAAATAGACATTCTGTGTGAGTTCATGGAAGATTTCCTCACAGGACAAACATTTGACCTAAAGTATAGAAAGTAAGATCATGAGTCATAATGACAGGGTTTCCAGGTTGCCAATCCATGTAGCTGACCTATTGGTTCCTGTCCAGCAGAGCAGTGGTATGGTGGCCCAGGTTGGTTTGAGCCTAGCAGAAAACACCATTCAGGCCAGTGGGCCTGAGGTCTGAAAGCCAAGGCCAGCTGACCTGTTACCCTTGGCAGACAGGCCTGGGCGCAATACGGAAGCCTGTTGTAGGAGCTCATTCCACACAGCACTACAGCCCAGAACCTGTAAGCACAGATCATCCAAGGACCACAACCTCCCGCTTCCTGACCTATACAAGAAAACGAAAGTGGGGAAGACCTGAATGGAAGTTGGGACTCAAGAGTTAAATAAAAAAAAAAAAAAAAAAAAGGTTATTTCAAAAATCTGTGTACAATGAATCAAAATGCAGTCTGTAAAAAAATCAAAAGCTAAATAAAAATAATAATTTAAAAAAGAAAAAAAAGAATGGCAAATGTTTGAGGACATAGATATGCTTAACTTGATTTAAACATTATACGATATATGCCTTGGTCAAAATGTTGCATGCTGTCCTGGTAATATGTACAATTTTTATGATTTTTTTCTGTGTCAGTATAATGTAAATGAAAATAAAAATGAAAAAAAAAGAGTTAAATAATAGTGCTAATACATTTCTAAACCTTAATTAGAATAAACTTGGACCAGTAATTTTAGTACTTTCCCAATCCCTAATTAATATAAGTTTGAAGCAATAGCATTGGTACTTTTATGCTATTCTAATTAGCATAAGTTTGGATCAATAGCAGTGAACCAAGGGCTATATAAACCCCTAGACTAGCACACTCAAGCAGGAGAAAACCTGCTTCTATCAGTTCCTCTTTTGCACTGCAAGAGTTCTGTTCCTGCTTATATTCTTCAATAAATCTGTTTCTTAAACTCACTCATCCTGGTCTGTAGATTTCATTCTTCGAATTCATGAGACAAGCAATATGGAGATTCCTCAGAAAACTTGGAATGGACCCAACTTTTGACCCAGTTATCCCACTCCTCGGATTATACCCAAAGGACTTAAAATTAGCATACTACAGTAAGGCAGCCACATCAATGTTTATAGCAGTTCAATTCACAATAGCTAGATTGTGGAACCAACGTAGATGCCCTTCAACAGGTGAATGGATAAAGAAACTGCAGTATATATACACAGTGGAATATTATTCAGCCATAAAGAAGAATAAAATTATGACATTTTCAGGTAAATGGATGAAACTGGAAAATATCATGCTAAGTGATATAAACCAATTCCCAAAACCCAAAGGCCGAGTGTTTTCCCTGATAAGAGGATGATGATACATAACGGAAGTGGGGGACGGTCTGTAAGAGAAGAATGGAGGAACTTTAGATTATGTAGAGGAAAATGAGAGGGGGAGGGGCAGGGGTATGAAAGATGGTGGAATAAGACAGACATCATTACCCTATGTACATGTATGATTACATGAATGGTGGGAATCTACATTGTGTACAACCATAGAAATGAAAAGTTGTATGCCATTTGTGTATAGCGAATCAAAATTCAGTTGTTAAAAAAATACCCAGAATGAAGAAGAAATTGATGATGAACTGATGAGCTGCTGTGGGGGTCTGCTGCAAAAGTAGAGGGCATAGCCCACTATTAAGAGCTACAACATTTCGCTGCTACTGAAACCTGCAAACTTATGCAGACCCCATCCACCAAGAAAAGCAGAGAAACTCCAGTCTCACCTTCCAGCAGAAGCAGGGAATTCAGTTCATCTCAAAACTTCAGCTTCAATAAATGAGAGAAACATCACTTAAGGAAAAAAATGCATATATTATATAGTTCAAATCCATAATGTTCCCCAAATCCCCCTGTGTTGAAGGGCTGGTTACTAGTCCTAGGTACTACTGGGAGCTGGTGGACTATTTAGGATTTAGGACCTAGTGAAAGGAAGTTAGGTCACTTTCCTGTGTCCTTGAAGGGAGTATTGGGACCACAACCACTCACCCCACTCTGTCTCTCTGGGCCTCCCAGTTACCTCTAGGTAAACAGTCTTTCTCTTGCCATGAGGTAGGGTACCACCACAGGAAAAAAAAAAAAAAATAGAGTCAAGGGACCATGAGCAGCAACTCTGAAAACATGGGCCAAAATAAACTTTCCTCCTTATTAGTTGTTTATCTCAGGTGTTTTGTCATAGTGACAGAATACTAACACAATAACCAAAGACTTAGGGAAAAAAAGTCTATATTATCTTCAAATGGTAAGGGATCATATTACATAATGCCAGGCATATCATAGCAAGGAATCTTACTTTAGCCTAAAAAAAGAGATATTTCAAGGTCATATCAGTGGAGGGGAAGATGAAAGAAGGGAGAGAATGACAAGGACATCTGATCAGATTTGCTTTTAAAGTGATCATTTAGGCTGCATTTGAAGAGGGGAGTGTGTGAGGGTGATAAGACTAGATACTATGTAGGAACCATAAGACTATTTTTGCCATTCAGAGATTTCTGGCTTTTTCTGTGTATAGTCATGAAATTTTCCTAAAGCTAAAAATCTCAAGAGAATGGTGTGAGAAGACCATGAGTTCAGATTTGGACTAATGAAATTTTCATTGTTTAAGTAACAATTATACGAAAACTTGTAGTCAACAGTGTTTGAAAATGAATTTGAGTAGGATGTGAGGTCTTTGTATATTAATTAATTGACACTAAACTATGTGTTTATTTAATTGTGCCATTCATTAGAAAGTCCTTGAGTTTCCCTAGTCAGTTATATTCTCCTGGATCATCATTTCCTACCATCAACTCCCTTGGCTCCCCAACCTGGAAATAGATTACATCCTTAAAGCACTTGCCCTAACTCCTCAAACTGATTTTTCTATGTATATTAGTTATGATAGTCTAGGTCCCACAAAAACTACTTACAAATGTCAAATAAGATGCAATAACATTTAAACACATAGAATTATCTCTTGATTACAAATGGCAACTGCAGTGGTGGCCATTCTTTATTTCAAGGTTTGATGATGATAGTAGTTCTGCTTTCTTCCATGGGCTTCTTAAATTCAAACCCCTCAGTGTCAATCTCCATTCTAAGAACTAGGAAGTAGAAATGGTACAGAGGAACATGAATGGAAAGTTTTCATGAGCCAAAAGTAGAAGGGATTCACACTATATCTCTTTATCACTTCTGATTTGAGCTCAAATTTAAGACCACACTGAACTACATGGGTTCAGTCTGGTTAAAGAAAAGAAAGATAGTGATGTTAAAAAGGAAATAAAAAGTATCAAGGTCACAAAATATAAAAATATTGAAGAACTGTCCCAGTTTAGAGGAGACAAAAGTCATAACCAGTAAATGCAATATGTGACCCTGAATTGGTCCTGCATTAGAAAAAGAACATTAGTAAAACAAGTGGAGAATATGACTAAGGTCTGTAGATTAGATATTAGTGTATTAATATTAATTTACTGATTTAAATGATTGAACTATGGTTTTGCAAGTTAACATTTTGCAGGGCTCATTGTATCTGTAAATCTCCGTATACTCTTTGTAATATTTCGCATGTGGAATTATTTCAAAATGACAATTTTAAAAGAGAAAAAATGGCCTCATAGACTCATAAAGACTTCACAAAAATAAAAGGGAAAATTGACTCTTTTCAAGGGATTAAGAAAAAGTACATTAGGAGTAAGTGGAAGCCATTGCTATTAGAATAAGAAGTTTTCATAACATAGCACATTCTTATAATTCACTCCTTCAGAGTGGGAATATATTTTCTTAAAGTAAACTTTTTATTGCATAATAGTGTATTTATTGCTCTTCACTAATGTGTAACAGCCTTTAGATTATGAAATATAACACAATCTTACTTTTAGCTAGTGTTCTCCTAAAAAGAAGAACTGGAGACAAGGACTTCTATGCAGATAGTTTAATTTGAAAACACATCCTAGTAAACAAAACTATGGGGGATTTAGAAGGGAAAAACAAGAAAAGAAAGAAAGGAAATCATATAACTGAAAATTAAACTGGCATGACTGTAAGAAAGTCAAACACAGTCATTCTGTGGAGCCCATGATGTTCTGGGGACGACAATCTGCTGTACACATAGAATAGGAGAGATTTGTCTAACACACTTGCTTTCACTAGCGAATGTTTGCCCAAGGGGTGTTAACACTCTCACACTTCCAGATTTGTGCATGTACTTAAGTGGTTCAGTCAACTTTGTTAGGTGCCTTATGTGGCACCAATTCCCAGAAAATAAAGAGAGAAATACATAATAAGATTGAGACATAAGTTCCCAGACTCTACTAATGCTCAGTTGGTTGCTTCAGCACTTGACCCAGAGGAGAGGGTACAGTAGTTGCTAAACACAGTCAGCTCCTTGCACTTAGGATCTACTTGTAGTCTTTACTAGATACAATAAATCTGCAAGATGGTAGTTGATCACAATTGCTACATAAGCCAACATAGTTTATAGATCTACCAAATATAATTGGTTGAAGGTTGTAAATTATGTTTATAATATCCATTTCTACTATCCATTTTGGATTTTTCTAATCCTTTCTAGAGAAGTGAACAATACAAGGAATGGGAGTCCTAAGTTGCTTTTGCCATTATTGGGCTGGAATTACAGGTTTCACTGGGCACACAAGCACCAAGAGGTAAATCTATGAATAACCTGGGTTATAAATTTATCCCTTTCTGTCTCTAATATGTAGTCACATGCCTTGATCCACACAATAATGAGTGTTAATTAACCCTACCAATACAGTAATTTCATTCATTGTTGATTAGGTAACCAACATGGGAACCCCAAATATCAGGGTAAATCACAGTTTTGAACTTAGTAAAACCCTCACTGTTTATCAGTATGAAAGTACTGCTCCACAACATAAATACATACATACATAACTTACTATAAGCACTTCCCTCATCCAGAATAACTGTATACAAATGAAGTCAAAATTCCTTCTTTGCATTACTGGTATTGGTATTGATGGGAGAAAATGGTGATTCTTCTTCAAAGTCTTAGTGTCAAAATATGTAAATTTTAGGTTTTTCAGAAGTTGTTTATTATTCAGGTTTAGTTCATCAACCATACTAAATCCTGCAGAGCAGCACCCCAAGCCTTAGCTGATACTTTAACTGATCATTTAATAAACCATTCCATTTCACCTTTCTACTAGTTTAACCATTTCCGATCAATGCATATCTAGGAGAAACAGTGGACCTCTTAATTAAATGTCCATTATCATAATTCCACAATAAGTCCTTTGGTTCGAGGAGATCTTACTCTGGGATGCATGTAATTAAATTGAGCATTGTCTTCACCCCCAGATGGTGGTGTTGGCAGAGTTATTTTGATAAGGGAAGGTAAGGCTATTTCTAGAGTATGCCTCAATTTTAGTAAAGACAAATTTCTACTCCCTTCAAGGTAAATATAATCAATTATTATCAATGAGCTAGTAAGAAGCTCACTAATCTTTCTGAGGAATGTGCAATTTCAAGGGCTTACTATTGGTTTCTGTTGAGAGTTGCTCTTTCAGAGTTGCAGCATTTAGATTGGACTTGGTTAGATGGAGTCTTTGCTTTAGAACTAGTAATGGACTCCATGCTGTCATCATGACCACTCTATTGGAAAAGCTATTGTGCAGGTATGGAAAAGCCACTCCAATCCTTCAGGTCAAGTCATCCTGACTGACCATTCTGCGCTTCCTCTGCACTTTGATTTGACACACTGGTAAATGGAGCCAATGTTGTTTGCTCCTCTATCTTCTGGTAAGTGACTTCAGCTCCTTTGGCAAGATTGGAGTAGTATTTATTGTATATACATGAGTGGCTTTTAAGACCTTTTCCCAAATGAAATTGCCCTGGCTTTTTAATTTTAGGTCTTTGGTCAAAGTAATGGCTCAGATTTTTAAGACTGGGAAAAGAATTGCACTTTACCATTGTTATGGCTCAATTTAATAGTTTGCTTTTAAGCTATTATTATTTTTCTCTGGTTAAGTCAAGTAATACCTATTTGCTTTTACATTTATCTTGTTCCTTGTTGTCTTAGTCTGTTTGGATTTCTATTAAAAACACACTAACTGGATGGATTCAAACAACAGAAATTTATTTCTCTCAGTTCTGGAGTATGGGAAGTCCAAGATCAAGATGCTAACATATTTGGTGTCCGGCAAAACTCATGCAGTGTGCTTTCTTGCTGTATCCATACATGATGAAAGGAACTAAGTAGCTTTGTGTTATCTTTTATAAAAGCATTAATGCTAATCATGAGAACTCCTGTAACTAAACATAACAGATTCTCCTTTCAGTAAAGACAAAGTCAATAAACATATCCAAGAGATAAAGGAGTAGAGAGCAGCAAGTAAAGAAAGGACTGGAGTTCTTCGCGAAGTTTTGTTCTGCCCAAACAAATAAACAATACAATATAGGAAAGCACATGTAGGGCAGGTATGTATTTCTAAGTAAGCTCAGATAAGGTCATAAACCTTATCTTCTAAGAGGAAATTGGGTGGACACATTTCTGAATATGTCTGCCTCAAGGTCACAAGTCACATGTTCAAATGGGAAGATGGCAGACTGAAATGGCTCTGGGCAGAGAATTTAATATTATAATCAGCAAAGTTTATTCTAGGTCACATAAAAGAATGAGTTAGAGTGATTCTGTGACCTCGGATGGTTTCTCATTAATTTCTCTAAACTGTGTTACCTGAGACAAAGAGAAGGGACAGCTTTGAAGGTGCATCAACATCTTAAAGAAACAGAGGCATAATTCCTGTAAGTATAGGAGATTGCCTGCAAAGTTTCCTGTCTCGCTTAGGAGTTAACACACCCTCATGATGATGTAATCATCTTCCAAAGGTCAAATTGCTAATACTGTAACAGTAGTATAAGGATTTTAATGTGAATTTGGGAATGAGGGTGACACAATGTAAGAGGACAAATAGATGAGGATGGTGGGAACATGAGGTTAAGAGAATAATTTGATGAAATGAGCCCACTGTATGACTCCCCACATGCTTTCTTTGCCAAAAAGCAATCTGCCTGCAACCCGCATGGCCTGAGGGGACAGGAAATGTCACATTCCTCAACAAACTGAGGAAGTGGGCAGAAGACCTGGCAGTCAGTGTAGATAATGAACAATGTTGGTTGAGAGAGAGGACAATGTGGCTGGTTATCACTAGGTTGCTAACAGTTAACCTCTCAATCACACTTTCCAGTTCAACCAGTTGCTAACATCTCTGTGGATCACACTTCACAGCACAAGTGATTACTCTCTGTGACCTATCTCTTCCTGCCCTTAGGCACATACATGGAGGTGATGGAGAAGGTGGAGGTTCTGGAGTCTATAAACGAGCAAGACAAGCTCACTACAAATTGCACACAGCTCTGGGCCCTCTTCTCTTCTTAGGAGTCTGCTACCTCTGTCTCTCTTTCTTAAATAAAACTTGCTTTATATACTTGCTTCAGTGTTTCCAGGTGTTTATTCTTCAACAGTGGGGGAACAAGGACCTGTTCCTGATCATCAAAACTGGTATCAGAAACATTCAGTCCATATCATCTGTATCACTTGTAATTTTAAGTACAACACTCTTATCTTTATCATTTCAGCATTATAACCTACTCTGTGCTCTGTGGTATATCATCATGTACCTAATATTGGTGTAGCAGTCTTATCAAAGCAGGGTATTATTTCTCCTTCTACTTTGGCTCTTCTTACAACTACATTCTGAACCTAAGTTTTAGCATATTCCCATCCTCTAGCTATAGAATATGAGTCTCTTCCATGGAAAATCTTTGACTTTCCCAGGTTGAAGAGTTGATAGTTGCTTAATCTGAGTATGTTGTCTTCCTCAGACTCCAATAATCATCATGATCACTATATCATTCAAGTGCTCTGCCAATGCTTAAACCATTGTTTCATTTATAATTTGTATCTCATTATAATCAACCACTGATCAGATTTTAGTAACTGTAATGTTTTTACACATTGAGAGATTATCAATATTTGATTTCACATGCAATATGTTTAGATTTTATTCTGTTTGTTAAATGGTGCTATTCCAGAATCCTATTTGGGGGGACTTCATCCAAAAATATCAATATGATTAGCTTAGTTTTCTTCAAATGCAGATTTAGAGAAAAGGGATTGTTAGGAAGTAATATATGTAGGAATTAAGTAAAGGAAATATAATTGAGGTCATAAAAATCAGAAACTCTTAAAGTAGGAAACCCAATGCAAGAGGGCATATGGAGCTAGTAACTATTGTGAGTAATTGGGGCTTAACATTGTTGGGGATTCTGGACTGAAAACAAAAAAACAAAGAAACAAAACAATGCAGAACATACCTTAGAACATTTTATTAAATGAAAGGGGAGTATCAACAATTGACTCTGCCTAATATTGGCCAAAGTGATAGGGGATATTGACTTCCTTGTATTTACACATTTGCATAATTTTCAGAATATCTGAATATATTCCTATAGTTGTGCTGTATGGCAGTTGCAGAGATTGTCCAAGCAGAAGACCAAAAACAGAGACCAAGTGATGTAGAAGATAGACAGAGGACACAGAGGTCAATGTTATAGATATGGCTAAAGCAAAAAGTTTGTCTAAGAGAATATGATTTGGGCCATAGAGATGACCTTAAAATATCATTTTTCTATAATTACTTCCTACCAGTTCACTACCATTCCAGGAGATGAGCACTGTTTTTAACTCTAGCAAATTATTTTTGCCAGTTTTTGAACTTTTTATAAATAGGTATACATATATTTTAGTAGATTTTTCATGCTGTTTTTAACATAGTATACCATTTCTCTCACTAATTGTTGTGTATGAATATTCCAGTTACTCCATTTCTTCTTCAACTCTCATGTTATCAGACATTTTAATTTTCACTGTTCTCATAGGTGTCTCATAGACTATAACTAAGATGCTAGTTTGCATTCCCCAGACAATTAATACGGTTTAGTACAATATGTTTGTTGACTTTTTGGAAATTTCTGTTATGAAGTAACCTCAATTTTTTTGCCTCTATCTCCACTTTATTATTTTTTCTCTTCATTAAGCTATAAAATTTTATAAATATAGTTATTTGTTGCCACATACTCTGAAATTGGTCACCTGTAGATTTCTTTTTATTGTCCATTTTTATCCCATATTTGTTCTATCACTCATGACTTTCTCTTAATGACTGTGAAGAACAAAGAACCTAAGGATGATGTTTTCTCTTTTTGTATAGAATGTAATCTATGCGTTGGCAATTTGGGCAAAAAAGAGAAAGCAGATCATCTCAGATCTATTTGAGATTGAACTGATTCAGGCCTTGTTCATAGTCTTTATAAGATACTGTCTATCTCTGTTCATCCATACTCCTAGGTTTATTATGATAGAAGAATCAAGTGGGAACTAGAGATGATTATGAATGATTATGAGAGCCCTCCTTTCTGGGGGGTCCAATATTCCATTTCAGTTACTAGAACTACGATATTGCCAACAATTTTACTTTGGTTTACAGTTCCTTTTTTTGTTTGCTTTTAATTCTCCTTCACTATGTAGATTATTGGCATGCTACTCATTATGTATATTAATGTAGGCAGTTTCTTAATGGGACAGGAACTGCTAAATATCACTTTCATATCTGTGCACATTTCCAATCTTCAGATCTTGGACCCCTTACCTCCTGGTTGTCTCTACTCTGTGAGATTGCTCATTGTTCATTGGTTTCTCTTTATTAATATTTTCCTTAACCAAAAATAAGTTGATACTTATGGTAAATATGACTTACATAAACTTACCCTCTCCTAAGCTTTTAGGATCTGAACTTTTACTTTCTGAACATAATTGAAGTTCTGTCATTTCTTCAAGTCATTTTTGATATTTTACTTACCTTTTCTAGTAGTTCTTCATGAAAGCATTCATGCATGCCAAGCTTCTCAATCAATGGCCATCAGTAAAGTTTCCAAAAACATGGTCTTGGTTTAATTTTTTTTGTTATAGCCCCCAAAATTTCCTCTAGTAATGTTTCCTTTTTTTCTCTCAACTCTATTTTTAATGTCTTTCTCTTGACCAGAACTTTTACCCTCTAGCTATAAACGTTCTTACTTTTCTGTTAACCCAATGAGAAAAACAAATCAACTAAGAACTTCTCACCTTACACTGGAAAACAACTCTTTTTTTCTGCCCTAGGGAAAGTTTATGTATGTGTATATATATATATATGTATATGTATATATATATATATATATATGTGTGTGTGTGTGTATGTGTGTGTGTGTGTGTGTGTATACATATATATAAAGGTTTAATATCTCATATCACCATTTTCTTATACAAAAATGCCTTATTCAACTTCTCTCTCTAAAGTTCATTTTCCAGGCCATAACTCCACTTAAACAAAAAGCAAAACAAAAACTTACTCTAGATTCCATAAATGTTTCCATTCAATTCAAAACCTTTTTCTTAATGAAACTCTCAATTACTTCTAACAATACCTCACCTTTCTTTCTTAAATTGGATATGGCTGCTTTTTTGATTCTGAACTTCCACTTCCCTGCCCTAACACATTTGGTGGCTATTTATCCTACTTCTCACACATTTTCTTTATATTCCCTTTTCTGTGTAAGTATTTAATGCTGTGTTTTCCAACACCAGTCCTTTGCTTTGCTTAATTGTGTGCTTTCCATGAGAAACTTGGCATTTTCCTTTGACTTTAGCTACTATCAAAATTCTGAATGACATGAAGACATGAATTTTTATACCAATCTTTGACTATTGTCTTGATAACTGTTATGGCTCAGATATTAGATTTCTCCCAAAAGCTCATGTGTGAGACAATCTAAGAGAGTTTAGAGGTGAAACCATTGGATTATGAGAGTCTTAACCTAATCCCCTGGTAGGTATTAACTAGGTGGTAACTATAGGCATTAACTATAGGTAACTATAGGTAGGTTGGGGCTAGAGGAGGTGGGCTCCTGGGGGCATGACTTTGGGGTTTATATTTTGTCTCTGGTGAGTGGAACTCTTTTTCTCTGCTCTCTGCTGTGATATA
This sequence comes from Sciurus carolinensis, assembly GCF_902686445.1. Taxonomy (NCBI): domain Eukaryota; kingdom Metazoa; phylum Chordata; class Mammalia; order Rodentia; family Sciuridae; genus Sciurus; species Sciurus carolinensis. Next base: position 82,803,419 of record NC_062213.1, read on the forward strand.
CCCTCTCTCTTCCACCACACTCTTCTACCATCATGTCATGCCTTCCCTGGGGCGAGGAATGGAGTCAGTCATCTGTAAACTGAGACCTCTGAAACTGTGAGCCCCACAAAGAACTCTTCCTGCTCTAAAATTGTTTTTGTCAGGTCACTTAATCACAACAGTAAAAAAGCTGACTGCAGCAATAGCAGTAAACATCAAGAGTAAGGATTCTAGAGTTATCATACCCAAATATGAGTCTTGTCCTTGATATCTAGTGTTTGGCTAAACTTAGATAAATTAATCAATCTCAGTAAAATGACCACAATAATAAAGTAATTCTTAAGATATTTGTGGACATTGCCTACATATGGAAATGATTTATGGTTTATTTATACTAATTGATAAACACAGTCTTTCTTTGGCTCATCCTAAATCAGCATGACTATTAAGAACAGACCTTTAACTCATTTATAAACTGAGGTTAATGTATTTTGTAAGGCATTTTTAAGATCTAAATGAATTCATTAAATCATGTAAATCATGTTGAACAATGCCAGGTAGGTATGGCGGCTTTTGCTGTTAACATTGTAGTTATTTACTATCATGATGATTATTACTAATGTTATTATTACTTGGTAGGCACAATGAAGGTGCAATAAATGCTGAAGAACTTTTTGATATGTAAGTTAAGTGTGTATCAATCTTACAGAACCTACTAATTAATAATGTAAAAATTACCATTTAAGCAAATAGTGACTGAATATTATTCTAATATTATGTGGTTAGAATTAATGTTCATAGCTGGATTTGAAATAATTTAATTAAGTTTAGGCATGAAAAAGGTTTTGAGAGGATTTTTGTTGGATGTTCTTCAAATAATTTGGGGTCAAAAGATGTAGTTCAAAGTATAAACAATGTTTATCTTTAGTAATACCTTTTATTTACTTAGTCTCATTTTCTGTAGCTTTTAAAAATAAAAAAATCATCTATCTGCATATATATGTACATACATTTATATATGTGTATATACACACACACACATACACACACACACCACACACACACACACACACACACATATATATATATAAACATAGTGGCAGGACAAGAATGATTAGATATAAGCCATTGGAAAAAAAAATCTTACCAATCCTTTATAAACTTGATTTTTTTCATAAAATATATGTATTCAATAAACATGGAAACAAAAGAAAACAAAGATATACCCATAATCTCGTCACATGAATTATTCCAACTTATCTGTATATTTATCTCTGCATTTTCATAGACACTGATCTTGCAGTTTGTTTCCATCTTGGTATGAATTCGAAATTTAATAACAAGTAGCATTTGCGGGGAGACTCAAAGAAAAATAATCTCAGCATATATTTATAGATTATTTGCATGTTGAATGGGAATACTTTATGTGAAATTGTTTTCTCTTTATGTCCTATTTTGAAAAGGGTTATCAATTCTTACATTAATTTCAGTGGACAGTTCATTTAAGTGATTGACTAGGGTTCTGGATCCTGAAACAGAATCTTACTTAACAGGGCAAGTTACACAATTCATAACAAATTAGAGATTTTGCTGATAACCTTTTTTAGCTGCCAATTCCTTTAGCTGCATTTCTTTTGTTGAGAAATGCACAATCCTTTGCCATTATTTTATTATTGCGGGTTATTAAAGGGATAACTTTGCTTGTTTTTTTCTACCTTATTGATCCTTGATATAAGCAGAAAAAGAACATAACAATAGCCTTTTAGTTTTGTCATATTGTTTTCTCAAATTGAAACAAACTTGTATTGGTTCAAAATGGTAATTTTTATACTCATATTCAAATTATCTTTTTCTTTTGCAAAAGACGGCAATTTTTTCCTCAACTTTTAATTTTTCTACACATCTTTATATGTATAATGCAAGAATTGCACTATCTTTCTCACTTTTGATTTCAGTATTAAAACATATTTAGTGTAGCCAATTTGCAATTATATTACAGAAAGTAACAAAGCAATTCTAGAAGATTCAAGAAGATTCAAAGTATTTATGTAAAGACAGAGGATTAATACTTTACAAAATATTCCATAAAGAAACTATTGAAGAAAAACTTATTTTGTGTACTAAGAATTAGATTTAAATATTTGCAATAATAATTTTTCCCTATTTGCTGGCTACCTTAGATATCATAAAAAATTTTTGTACTTGTAAACCTACACAAAATGTTATATTCTGTGCTTATAAAAATGATGCCATGGTAAAAAAAAAAATTAGTAAAAATAGGTATACATTGGTTAACAAAATCCCATATCTTCTGATCATTAGATTTTGTGTTAGCTTTTTGTCACTGTGAATAAAATACCTGACAAGAACAATTTAGATAAGGGGAGTGACTGCCCTCTGGCCACCCACCCAGAAGAAGAGAGTGCCTGGCCCCCAGCCAGCTGCCCACTGGTGCAGAGAGGAGAGCCCCATGCTCCAGTCCCTGTGGTTCCCCAGGCCAGCCTCCATTGTGGGACACAGCAGCTGATGCCATAGCCCTTTGCCAAGTGGTAGCCCCCACCCTAGAACAACAGACAGAGCCTGGAGGCAACAACTCACTGAAACAAAGCCACCACAGCGCTGCATATCTAAACAGTCTGCCCAAAGCCACCATGCAGTCTACCCTAGCAGCCCCATCTCTGAAAGTGGTTAGCTCCATCCTAAGTCACCTCTGCCACCATCTTGGTTTACCTCTGCTGATGCTCCTGCCATCTTTAGTTGGGGCAGCTTCCATCATAGGACATTGGCTGGAGACTAGAAACCCAATATCAAGGTACCTACAGGTTAACTGTCACTGCCACCACCAACTATGTGACTGCTTCCATATAGGGACAACAGCCAGGACCAGGAAGACCACTTCCAAGGTCCTTACAGGCTTGGTTACACCTGAGAGTCCCTTTCTCTCTTCACTCCTGCTAATAATCAATACCTACTGATTCCTCTTTCAGTTTTCCTATGATCTAATACCTCTATAGTCTCACCTCCTACCCCATAAACATCACACCTACACCCCCATCCTCTTTTTGCCCACAATTAAACACTGAAGACACTATTGCAAACCTACTGTTTATACTATGGAGAATGATCAAACACATCAATTGTACTGCAACAAAATTGTAAACATCTTAATAGGGGCTAATCAATTTAAAGTTGCATATTGTTTACATTGGGTGCTGTAAATATTGATTCTCCCCCCTTAAAAGCAAGTTATTAGAAACCTGCAGGGACATTATAAATTGACAGAGTAGAAACCTTAATACCGTGGATCCACACTGCTAGAGGGGAAGATATATGAACAATGAGGAAAAAAAAAAAAAAAGGGAAGAAGGAGCCCCAAACAAAGCAAGATGCCACAACAAAAGAATTAATTGACAGCACAGTAGAAAAATATCATAGAGGAATTCAGAATGTACATAATTAAAATGATCTAAGAATTAAAGGATGATATAAGAGAGCCAATGCAGGCGACAAAAGATCACTTCAATGAAGAACTATGAGAGCAAATGCAGGAAGCAAAAGATTACTTCAATAAAGAGATAGAGATCATGAAAATAAAAACAAATAGAAATTCTGGAAATGAAGAAAACAATAAGCCAAATTAAAAATTCAATAGAAAACATCATCAACAGACTAGACCACTTGGAAGACAGAACCTAAGACAGTGAAGACAAAATATTTAATCTAGAAAATAATGATCACACAGTGAAGGTGGTAAGGAACCATGAGGAGAACTTCCAAGAAATGTGGGATAATGAAAAGAGAAAATCTTAAGAATTATAGGGATAGATATAGGCACAGAGACACAAATCAAAGGAATTGTACAATCTTTTCAATGACATAATATCAGAAAATTTCCCAAACCCTGAAGAATGAAATAGAAATAAAATACAAGAGACTTATAGGACACCAAACATACAAAATTACAGCAGACCCACACCAAGGCACATAATGAAAATGCCTAACATACAAAATAATGACAGAATCTTAAAGGCCACAAGAGGAAAGTATCAGATTACATATAAGGGGAAACCAAATTGGATCTCAGCAGATTTTCTCAGTCAAACCCTCAAAGCTAGGAGGTTTTGGAACAACATACACCAAGCTCTGAAAGATAATGGATGCCAACCAAGAGTCTTATATCTAGCAATATTAAGCTTTGGATATGAAGATGAGATAAAAAACCTTCCATAATAAACAAAAGTTAAAGGAATTTACAACTAGAAAGCCTGCACTACAGAACAATCTTAACAAAATATTCCATGAGGAGGAAATGAAAAACAACAATGGAACACAACAAAGGGAGGAACTACACTAAAGGAAAAGCCAATCAAAGGAGAAACCAAGTAAAGTTAAAAACAAAAATAAACCAAAATGACTGGAAATACAAATCATTTCTCAATAATAACCCTGAATGTTAATTGTTTAAACTCATTAATCAAAAGACATAGACTCACATATTGGATTTTTAAAAAAGACCCAACAATATGCTGCCTTCAAGAGACCCATCTCACAGGAAAATACATTCATAGACTGAAAGTGAAAGGATGGGGAAAAACATATTACTCTCATGATCTGCATAAAAAAGCAAGGGTTTCCATCCTCATATCAGATAAAGTGACTAACTTCAAGCCAAAGTTAGTCAGAAGAGTAAAGAAGGACCTTCCACACTGCTTAAGTAAATCATACATCAACAAGACATAACAATCATTAGATTTATGCCCCAAACACAGGAGTATCTACATTCATCAAACAAACCTTTCTTGATTTCAGGAATCAGATAAACCACAACACAATAATACTGGGTGACTTTAACACACCTCTCTCACATTGGATAGATCTTCCAAACAAAAAATAAACAAAGGAACTATAGAACTCAATAACTTAGACTTAACAGACATGTATAGAATATTCCATCCATCAGTGAGTGGATACACATTTTTCTCAGAAGCACATGGATCCTTCTCTAAAGTAGACCATATGTTATGCCACAAACAACTCTTAGCAAATGCAAAACAATAGAGATACTACAAAGCATTCTATAAGATAATAAGGGAATGAAACTAGAAGTTAATGATAAAATAAAAAACAGAAGCTACTCCAACACCTGGAGACTAAATAATATGTTATTGAACAATATATGGATGACAGAATACATCAGAGAGGAGATTAAAAAATTCTTAGAGGTAAATAAGAATACTGATAAAACATCAAAATCTCTGGGACACTATGAAGGAAGTGCTAAGAGAAAAGTTCATTGCAGTGAGCTCATTCATTAAAAGAATGAAAAGTCTTTCTTAATTTATTTTCTACATAATCATCACAATAAAAAGACAAATCAACAATGTCAAAAAAAATTTCTTAGCAAAATAAGCCAATCCCAAAAAACCAAAAGTCAAATGTTTTCTTTGATATGTGGATGTGAATTCACAATGAGGGATGGTTAGGAAGAATAGAGTTTCTTTAGATTAGGTAGAGGGAAGTGAGAGGAGGAGAGGGGATATGGAGATGGGAAGAATAGTAGAATGAATCAGACATTATTACCCTGTGTACTTATATAACTATATGACCAGTGAGATTCTATATCATGTATAGCCAGAAAAATGAGAAATTATACTCCATTATATATGATGTATCAAAGTGAATTCTACTGTCATGTATAACTAATTAAAACAAATTAAAAATTGAAAATAACAAATGAAAAGTCAACAAGTAAATGACCTAACATCACATATTTCAAGGCCCTAGAAAAGATGAACAAATCAACACCAAAAGCAGTAAAACACAGGAAATAATTAAAATCAGAGTGGAAATTAATGACATTGAAGCAAAAGAAATAATTGAAAAAATTGACAAAACCAAAGTTGGTTCTTTGAAAAAATAAATAAAATTGATAATCCCCAGTCACACTAAAGAAGATAAGGAGAGAGAAAACTCAAATTACTAAAATTTGTGATGAAAAAAGAAACAAATATCATGATGGACACTACTGAAATACATAAAATAATTACAATTTTGAAAATTTGTATTCAAACAAAATAAAAAATCTTGAAGACATTGACAAATTTCTAGAGGTATATGAACTACCCAAACTGAATCAGGAGAACATACACAATTTCAACAGGTCAATTTCAAACAATGAAATAGAAGTTGTCACCAAATTCAACCAACAAAGAAAAACCCAGGAACAGGTGGATTCTCAGCTAAGTTCTACAAGACCTTCAAAGAATAACTAATACCAATACTTCTCAAAGTATTACATGAAATAGAAAAGGAGGAAACCCTTCCAAACTCAATTCATATAGCTAGTGTCAATCTGACACCAAAACCAGACAAAGACACATCAAGGAAAAACTTCAGACCAATATCCCTGATGAATATTGATGCATAATTCTTAATAAAATTCTGGAGAATCACATACAAAAATATATTTAAAAAATAGTGCACCATGATCAAGTGGGGTTCATCCCGGGGAACCATCCCAAGGTTAGTTCAATATATGGAAATCAATAAATGCAATCTATGACATAAATAGACTTACAGATAAGAATCATATGATCATCTCAATAGGTACAGAAAAGACATTTGACAGCACCCCTCAAAACTCTAGAAAAAATGGGGATAGTAGGAACATATGTCAACATTGTAAAAGCTATTTATGTTCAGCCCAAGGTCAACATCATCCTAAATGGATAAAAATTGAAAGCATTCCCTGTAAAAACTGGAACAAGAAAATACAGGATATACTCTTTCACCACTTCTATTCAACATAGTCCTTGAAGCTAAACCAGAGCAATTAGACAGAAAAAAGTAATTAAAGGGATACGAATAGGAAAAGAAGAACTCAAACTATCACTATTTGCCAACAACATGATTCTATATTTAGAGTATCCAAAAAATGCTTCCAGAAAACTTCTAGAACTAATAAATGAATTCAGAAATGTAGCAGGATATAAAATCAACACCCATAAATCAAATGTGTTCCTATATATTAGTGATGAATCTCTCTGAAAGAAAAATTAGGAAAACTACCTCATTCACAATCATCTCAAAAACATAAAATACTTAGGAATCAATCTACAAAAGAGGAGAAAGACCTGTACAATTAAAACTACAGAACACTAAAGAAAGAAATTAAAGAAAACCTTAGAAGATGGAAGGATCTCTCATGCTCTTAGATAGGTGGAATTAATATTGTCAAAATGGCCATATTACCAAAATCATTATACAGATTCAGTGCAACTCCAATTAAAATTCCAACATTTTCCTCATAGAAATAGAGAAGCAATTATGAAATTCATTTGGGAAAAATAAGAGACCCAAAATAGCCAAAGCAATTCTTAGCAAGAAGAGTGAAGCAGGAGACATCACAATACCACACCTTAAACTATACTACAGAGCTATAGTAACAAAAATGGCATAGAATTAGCACCAAAATAGACAGGTAGAACAATGGTACAGAATAGAAGACAGAGAGACAAATCCGCATAAATATCTCATACTAGACAAAGGTGTCAAAAACATTGGAGAAAAGATAGCTTCTTCAACAAATGGTTCAGGGAAACCAGAAATCCATATGCAACCAAATGAAATTAAATCCCTGTCTCTCACCCTGCACATAACTCATTGTAAAGTTTATTGAGGACCCAGAAATTACACCAGAGACCCTATACCCAAGAGAAGAAAAAGTAAGCCCAAATCTTCATTATGTCATATTGGCTTAGAAACCCAATTCCTCAACAAGACTCCTAAAGCACAAGAAATAAAATCAAAAATCAACAAATGGGGTGGATTCAAACTAAAAAGCTTCTTCTCAGCAAAGGAAACAATCAATAACATGATGAGAGAGCCTACAGAGTGGGAGAAAATCTTTACCACATGCACATCAGATAGAGCATTAATCTCCAGGCTATATAAAGAACTCAAAAAACTTAACATCAAAAAAAAGTAACCCAATCAATAAATGTACTAAGGAACTGAACAGCCACTTCACAGAAGATATACAATTGAAAAAATGTTCATATATTGAATCTCTAGCAATTAGAGAAATGCTAATCAAAACTAAGATTTCATCTCCAATTAGAATGGCAATTATAAAGAATAGAAGCAATAATAAGTGTTGATGAGGATGTAGGGGAAAAGGTTCACTCAGGCTGATGGGATTGCAAATTAGTACAACCACTCTGAAAAACAGAATGAGATTCCTTAGAAAACTTGGAATGGAACCACCATTTGACCCAGCTATCCCACTCCTTGGTCTATACCCGAAAGACTTAAAATCTGTATATTGCAGTGATGCAGCCACATCAATGTTTATAGCAGCTCAATTTACAATAACTGAACTCTGGAACTGACATAGATGCCCTTCAGTAGATGAATGGATAAAGAAACTGTGGCATGTATACACAATGGAATATTACTTAGCCTTCAAGAAGAATAACATTATGGCATTTGC